>NC_085871.1:32816247-32933747 GCF_034702125.1 Engraulis encrasicolus
GATTACGATTCGATTCGATTCGATTTGTTTAAATTCACTTCTACAATGCATTGCAATGCATTACATTTCTATTGAAAGCAAAGCAGATGTTTCATCAGTCAGGATGAGGCAATACAGGTAGTCAGATACTGAGCAACATTTTATTGGCTGTTTTCTGTATCAGTCTTGCTTTTATTTAATTTAACATTCATTTGCTCCCGAAATATCCACGGAAGTAATTGAAACTTAAAAGAAATTGCCGCATGGATTATGGAACTTGCCGCATTGAATTGAATTGTCCATGCCCCGCAATGCAGAATCGATTATTGTTGACACCACTAAAAATTACACATGCAATGTCATAATTACGAGCTAAGAATTAAAGATATGTCTGCCAACAATGGAGAGGAGTATTAAAGGGGCTCCAGGTAGGAATAAAAGTTTAATTAATAACTGTCCCGAGTCGACCGGTGGTAATGTGAAAAGTAATAAAATTACACCTAAATATTTCAAACAACTGTATATGTGTGTTGAAGGAATGCAATCTAATTGCAAAACAACCCATGTGTTGGGTGGAGTGGCAACAAACTGCAAAATGGAGGGTGTGGGCCGTGGGGGGCACTGAAGTCATACTTGAGGCAGCAAATGGACAAGGGTCACCCCTGTTCGTGCATATGTGTATGTGTATAGTTGATCTGGTGTATGTGTGCACGTGCATGCATGTGCTTGAGCTAGTGTGTGTATGTGTGTAGTCCATCACTTGTCAATATGCACAGGCCTCCAATTGCAAAACACAGGCCTCTATCTGTCACCACAGTGCATACTGTGAGCATCCAGGAGATTCATCACCCCTATGACGGCCTTGTTTCCCACCTGCGAAAGGGCACTTGACGGGAAAAAGAACACTGTTATATAATCTCACCCATATAAAGAAAATCACCCATCTGAAAAATCAATGGCAATTGTTGACTGTCCTTGAAATGTCAGTGTTTATTTACACACAACAAATTGTGTACCAAACAAAACACGTGTACCAAAACAAACACATTTTTTTGCACTTTAATTTGGTCTGCAATTTGATTTTTTTTTTTAAACCAACAACAACAAAAAAACGTCAACTGCACTGAAGTTGCAAAACAAAGATCAGCTGCCCAGACAACAGCAGAGGTTTTGCAGTTTTGATGCACGTCATTCTTTGCTGTTTTAAGGCCGTCCAGAATGTTGATGATGCTCATTCCCTCACCGGTGACATTGGGAATCAAAGTGCATGCCTGTGAATCACTCTCACTTCCTCACTTACTGGGTTGTGTACTCTACCGCATGTGGCCAGCAGTGTTGGGCTGTAATGCATTACTGATTACATGTTACTGTCTTTTCAAAATAATCCCTTACACTACAATATTACTATATTTAAAATGTAAGGCATTACACTACTGTTGCATTACTTTAGTTACTTTCGCCAAAAGAACTGTAAGCCTAAATATGGATCTGGCAATGTATTCAGTTTAAATCAGGCTCATGAGTCATGACTTCTTCACCTCCCATCCAGGAGGTGTTTTTGGCAGCATGCAGAGTAAAAACTATCAGTTACAGGAATAGCTTCTTTCTGACCCACGACACTGAATACCAGTAAAATCCAGGTCATTGTAATGCATTGTAACTTAAGTTATTTAGCATTGGAACTAACTAAATATTACAGTAATGCATTATTGTAATTAATTACTTTTGAAATGCATTACTGCCCAACAATGGTGGCCAGGTGCTAAATGGACGACGGTGTTGACATCTATTCTTCTTCTTTACTTTTCATGTAGCACCCAATTTTACAAGAGCAAATCAGCCAAAACCATGTCTTTTCCAGCCTTTGCAATATCACAGTAACCGCATGTCATTCTGCATGCTACAGTACAGTTTGGATTGATCCAGAGGACAGAAGAAAGAAAGAATTGCAACAATTGAATTTGGTCAATGAAATGCACATAATGCTGCGACTGAACACCATGGCTACTACTGCTTATTTCTCACTACATTGAAGTGGTCCGGACGTACCAGCGCATCAAAATCCGTCAATAATACAAACGTCGGTAGGTTTGTGGCCTGCTGAATAGTTTATAAAGGGCTGCATCACAGGGCCCAATAAACTGGGATGAAGAAGCCAAGTCAACACACTACACTGCTGCCCTCTGTGTTTGCCCAAAGTAAACAAACGTTTCATTAAAGCATTTCATTAGTCAGAGCGATTCACAGTGCTGTTTGTAGGGTTCTGACAGGAACCAATCTGCAGCCTGCTGTATACTATGATGGAAGCTATCCTGATCCTGAATAATAGGATCCCTTCTGATCTCAACTCTCAAAACATTAGGCCCTTCTGCCTTGACCATGACACAGCCAAATAAAAATCAGATCGAAAAAAAAAACCCCTCATGCATTCCCTTCATTAATGTTAGTTCACAGCCCTTGCTAATCATTGTGCATGTCTCCTGTTTAATTCCTATCTGACAGGGTCTGGAATTTTTATTTCCTTTCCATTGTATCATTTTAATCAACCTTCGCTTGTCATGGATGGAGGCACACACGTGTACAACCAGAGGCATACACTTGTTCACACAGAAACATCCAAGCTGTAGTAAAGGGTGAAATCAGTCACTGTCACATTTCTAGTAAAACATCCTACTTTGTTTCAGAGGAAAAAACATGGTGTGCACCGAACAAGACCGCATTTTGGAGAAGAGTTTTGAAAGACTTACTGAAAACACACATTACAACATAGGCCTATTGTGTGGTTGAAAAGTTAGCACTTTGGATTTTATCATCATGCTTAATCCGAACCATAATTACAAAATTATAATTTCCTAAATTAATGATCATACTGTTTGGCTTGTTGCACGATTTAGATGTTCTGTGAATATCTCCCAAGGAAATTATATCAGTAGTCTCGAGATTTGGGGGTGTTTCTATACATCAAACTATGTTTCTATGCATCTCTATGCACCCCGTTTTAGACATATACAGTAGCTGTGTCAAATTTGCAGTTCCTACAACATTCAACCTCATACCAAGACTTTGACAGCCTTTTTCTTAGTTTCTATGTTGGAATAGTAACTGCAATTAGTCTTTAGAGCAGTACAGTCCCTAATAGATAAAGGCAAACTGAGAAAATTGTGTGTGTGTGTGTGTGTGTGTGTGTGTGTGTGTGTGTGTGTGTGTGTGTGTGTGTGTGTGTGTGTGTGTGTGTGTGTGTGTGTGTGTGTGTGTGTGTTTTAGAAAAACTTAAGTGTGTCAGAGAAGAGTACTTAGTAACCTTGTGCAGTCAAAACTGTGTCAGCATTGGACACCAACCACACACACACACACACCAAGTGTGTCAGGCTACGTGCCTCTCTCAGCGTCTTTTCTTGCTCTCTGGTCACACACGCACGCGCACACAGTGTAAACATGAGTCCCCAGCTTAAAAACGCACACAGACACAGACACACACTCGCGCGCACACACACACACACACACACACACACACACACACACACACACACACACACACACACACACACACACACACACACACACACACACACACACACACACACACCAAAGTCAAATCAACAGACTTGAGAACATCTTTGTGGGAACAGTGTGTATGCTTGGGGCTAAAAAGTTGCTGAATGAAAGCACACATAATCCTTCAGATGAACCTGATAGAGGAGAATGACAAGGACGAGGACGAGGAAGAGTTGGTTGAAGAAGAAGAGGTGGATGACGGTAGGGACACATAGGAGGCGAAGCGAGCGAAGCGAAGAGAGGCGAAATTCATTGACAGTCAGGGCCGGTTTTAAGCATAGGCCGGCTAGACGGTCGCCTAGAGTGCAATGTGAAGAAGGAGCGCCGAAATGGCGCTCTCCGATGCGTAATTTTGCGATATGGAGGTTTTTTTTATGAAGTCGCAATCAACAAAGCATGGCGAAAGCGCTCCTCACGGCAAAACGCCCCTCAGCCAATAGTAATATCGCTTTCAACTGTCTCTGGGAAGTCTGTGAACCAATAAACAGACAGTCCTGAGAAAGGGGGCGGGACGAGTGACAGCGTGCGATATATTTTGAATTTTGGAGACTCACTCGAGAGACAGAGAGGGCAAGCGCCAACAGCAGTGTTGCTCTGCTGGGTGGAGAATTATTATGTTCTCATTAAACCAGTCATTGCATGATGCAGGAGTTGCAGAGGGTGTTTTGGAACTATGTGATTTAATCAGCAACCGTTTGTGATAATGGAAAGCCTAATAATTATGAGGCTACTGTTTGGAATTAGAGGGAAAAAGAGCTTTGCTTTTGATCTGAGAAATCGCTAGTTAGCATGCTAACATTAGCCAAGTATGCCAAGCAATGAAATCCAGTAAAGTAGCTGTTAGTAGCCTACTCACTAACACCCACCTGACATCATAATACTTGCTTAGGTTGACAAGCAATGTAAAGTAAGACTGGTGCCATGTTTAAAACAATTTTAGCTGCCATATCTCCTTCCATCCACTTGAATGAATTACCTGCTTGTTGTAAGCTTAAAAAAACATTGTTTCCAGACCAGAATGACATAGGCCTTCATTAATCATGTAACAGAACCATGCACAGCATGTTTTCATGCTGAGTGATGTATTATTGCAGACAAGTGAGGCTATTTACTATATTTTGTATATTATGAAATTCAAAAGCGTGACAGCTCTTCTCCCTTTCTCTCACCCTGTCCCTCCAGTTCAAACACATAGATAGCCCCCTTCTCATTCTCCTACTCACAAATGCACCACTATTTCCAGTCCAGAAATGAAATTGGTTTGGAATCATAGACAGCACAAATGTGTATCTTATTAAAATTGTTATGCTGCCATGCTTTGTGATGCTGTAGGCCGCCTCAACCTCGAACTCAAACTCGCCTAGGGCGCCAAATAAGCCAGAACCGGCCCTGCTGACAGTTGAACCGTCATCAGGTCGTCACGGCGAATCAAATGGAATGGAATAGTTATGTTGTTGATTTGATTGGACCGCCGCAGGCGAATTCGCTCATTTGCATAACATTAAACTTTGTTCAATGATTTCGCTTTGCTTCGCTCCTCTTTGCTTGTTTTCGCTTGCCTTCGCCTTTCTCATAGGAATGAATGGCGAAGTTCGCTTCATGGGCACTTCTGATCCGATTAGAATAGGGATATTTTTCTAGGGATAGGGATTTTTCTAGGGATAGTTTTCTAATCCGATCAGGAATTCCCTTGTATACGGCCCGATCGGACGAGATTTCTTTGATCGGATCAGAATTCTAATTGGACAAGAAGAGGTGGTGTAGTCCGATCAGATGGTCCATGTATACACTCTATTCCACTTGGTTGTTTGTGACGCAATCGTGTCACATATTCTAACAAATGAAGCTCTGGTTATCCTAACATTTTAACGCCATATTGGTCGATGAATTCCTGCAGAACAACTCTCTCCCGCCAATTCTGGCTTCGTACTCTCATCCACAGACTTCTTTCTTGTTTGTGAGGTGTTTTAAGTAAACTGGTGACAACAGCGCGTCGGAGTGCCGCTGTTACGCACTTGCCCATAAGCACAAGATTAAGTACAGCAGTGTCGCTTCCAGCTGCACTTTCAGAAAGACTAAAATTATAAATAAAGCAAGCGATACTTTCATGTTTATCGCAGTTTCAACCATATAGCCCGGCCTGTTGCTAACCACTGTCCCTGGTAACTGCGCGTGGCAGGTATTCGAACGTTCGAGGTCAATGTACTGTATTCACTTCATTCCGATCAGACTAATCGGATCAGATCTATTCCGATCGGCGAAAAAAGCGCCATATATACACAGCTTATGTGTCCCTACCGTGAGGAGAAGGATGATTAGGAGACCAAAGAGGAGGAGGAGGAGGAGGAGGAGGAGGAGGTGATGAAACAGGAAGAGGAGGCAAAGAGAAAGGAGCAGAAATAGATACACAATCCCCAATGGCCTATCTCTGTGTGTATTTATATTTGTGTATTTATTAGGGCTGGGACTCCATTTAATCGCATTAACTAGAGGTTTTGAAATTAATTCATCAAAATCAATCGCATTTTAATCGCATATAAATATCTAACTTGAGAACAGTGAGAAGTATTTTTTCCCCATGGATTTTGAATAATGACAATTCATACAGTTAGCCTAATCACCAAAATATTGTTTATTTTTTCAATCTGGTAATTAACCAAGATCAACAGACCAGTGCAATGTTTTAGGTATCGGTAGGGTTCTAAATTAACACCTGCCAACCAGCCAAATGGTAGAAAAGAAAATGTACTAGCCACTTTTACCCATTAGTGAGTGTGTTTGGCTGGTAAGGTTAACGTAGAGTAGACATTTTGATTGGTGATGAAAAAAGTTAATTAAGAGCCCTGAGTATCGATATAGGTAGACCTTCTGTAAACTATAGCATTGTTTTTTTTTCTTTTGTAGCAGACAATGCTTTCAGCTACATATCTAACATTGTAAAGCCTGACTATTAGAAAACATATCTCTGTTGCTTCAGAGGCTAGAACAGACTTTGCTGATTTATCAACAGTTGATTACAAAAAAATAGAGAGAAATCAAGCCAATTTGAGCAGGCTGTACTCCATTAGGCATAATGCTGCCCTCCACTGGTCTAATCCAGAACTATGTAACTATTATAGTGTGGTTTATTTTTCTATCATGTTAATGTTTGTGTAGTCAATTAATTGAATTTAATCATGTTAAGTCCCAGCCCTAGTATTCATCTCTCTTTCTCTCTCTCTCTCTCTCTCTCTCTCTCTCTCTCTCTCTCTGTCTCTCTGTGTGCGTGTGTAAGCCTGCGTGCGTGCGTGTGTGTGTGCGTGCATGTTTGCGCGTAAGTGTGTTTACGTGGGGGAGAGGAGGTGTTCCTGGGTGTAGTAAATACACAAGTGAATTCCCCAGACAACTAGTATAATCAGTCTGATAGACTGCAGCGTCACCGTTTCGCCTCCCTGTGGATCAGGTGCCACACAAGTGAAATCCAGAAAGTGGACAGCCAGTCCACCATTTTGATCCAAAAAGCTCCAAAACAGCTGATCATAACAAGGCCCTGGAGGGTTTTCCATTGGCCTGCTGTCTATTCCAGGTCCAGAAAGTGAAAACCCTGCCACAAATTTGATCCAACCAGTAAAAGGGAAGTCACTTAGGCTGTAACCTTCTTGGTGCGTCTTGTCCAGGACGGCAGATAATGCAGAGTAAACTGGTCCACTTCGAAAAGACTAGGCCAGGGATGACTGGAGCATTCAGATACTTTTTAGTTATTTTATTGTGGTGCAAACATAATTACTGACGTTTCGACGCAGTGTGCATCTTCTTCAGAGTCAAAAAAAAAAAAAAAAAGATGCACACTGCATCGAAACGTCAGTCATTATGTTTGCACCACAATAAAATAACTAAAAAGTATCTGAGTGCTCCAGTCATCCCTGCCCTAGTCATTTTGAAGTGGACCAATTAACTCTCCATTTGATCCAACCAGCTCTGATTGAGCAGACCACAATGAGTATTCAAGACAAGTAGACCAGTTACTTGATGAGATCACCTGCGTTAGAAGGGGCAGAGTTTTTTTTCCAATTCAACACCTCTGCCAAATGTTCGATCTCTGCGTGTATTGTTTTCATGGGGGAGGAGGGTGGTATTCCTGGGTGTAGTAGTTCATACCGAAGTGAATCCCCCAGACAACTAGGTGAAAACAGGGTGAGGATGACTGCTGTGTCTGCATTTTGCGGTCTCCTTGGAAGATGAGAGGATGAGAAGATGAGAACAGGTCCCCTGGGCGACATGCTTGCTGTGGCGAGGGATTTTACTTCTGATCCAGGATTTTGTGACTTCTGCCTTCAGCGGTGAGCCAGCAGTCCATCCTGACAGAGGGCACAAGCGATAAAATAGGCAGGGAAAATGCCTACATGACAATCCGGAAACATTCACAAAAATCTTCATCCTCCTCTTCCTCCACTGACCTTTGACCCCATACTGACCAAGGTCTGGTCGCCACAAAAGTTGCGCTGGTCCTTGACAGCCAATCAAAGAGGAGGAAATGCAACCATGGCAACTCCTGCTGACATGACAGTACTGCATGTACTGTGCGTACTACATGTCCCTGTGTGTGGGTAGAAGAAGAGGTGAGGTGAGTGGTAAACAGAAATGTTTAAAGGGACACTGTGCAGAAAATGGTCAAAAAAGGTACTGCAACTATGCTGCTCATTGAAACTGGGCTGCCTATTGCCAAATTTGATCTTTACATGAAATTTTACTAAGTAATAAACAAATATTTTCTAGTATGGTCCAAGTAGAGTCATTTTTGCAGATAAAAATGGCTATTTTTGGAAATTCAAAATGGCGGACCATGGAGAAGATCCCCCTTTTCATGTATGAAAAGTGCAATTTTTCCAGTCAGGATGTGGTAATAGCCTATAGAAAGCACTTCCGTGTGCCCATCACGGAAAACAATTCCGTGTCCCGGAGCACGGAAATCAATTCTGTGTCCAGGAGCACAGAATTTTGGCAAAATCCGTGCTCCTGGACACGGATTTTGTGTCCTTAACATCCGTGTCCAGGAGCACAGAATTTTTGGAGATCAGGCTGCACACACACACACACACACACACACACACACACACACACACACACACACACACACACACACACACACACACACACACACACACACACGTACACACACGGACACATTCTTCTCACCTTTTCACTTCAAATCAGTCACCTTTGTTGTAATGCTAATCTGTAAAATGAGCAGAGAGAGGGAAGAAAGAAAAAGGTGAGTGTGTGTGTGTGTGTGTGTGTGTGTGAGAGAGAGAGAGAGAGAGAGAGAGAGAGAGAGAGAGAGAGAGAGAGAGAGAGAGGAGGGGGGATTGTTAATATTCTCAACAGGAGTAGCTCAGCATTTCTGTGTCTCTCTGGAGAGGATGGCACATGGGATCACCAATTACCTGAGGCTCTACTAACCCCACAGGACGGACACACACACACACACACACACACGCACGTGCACACACAGACACACACACACACACGCACGCGCACACACACGCACGTGCACACGCACGTGCACGCGCACACACACACACACGCACGTGCACGCGCGCACACACAGACACACACACAGACACACACACAGACACACACACGGACACACACACACGCACACAGTTGTTTTTCCTTAAGTGTGGGGACCTTCCATTGACTCCCATTCATATCTAACTAAATAATATCTTACTGCACAGACCAAAACAAACCCTAACGTGTCAGTAAAGAAATGTTTTATACTTTTAGTATACCAATTACCACAATGGGAACACACACACACGCACGCACGCACACACACACACACACACACACACACACACACACACACACACACACACACACACACACACACACACACACACACACACACACACACACACACACACACACACACACACACACACACACAGGGACAGAGTAACTGTACAGCATCCCAAGCCCAGCAGGATGTTGGGATTATGTGTGTTGTAAACAAGGGAAGAGAAAGGGGAGAGAGCAAGCAGCTCAGTTACCATGGCGGCCAATCATCTCTAAGTTCTAACCTACAGTGTCCACAACACAAAACACACAGGAAATAAAGGCAAGCAGACAGACAGATACACCGTGAAAGAGAAATACAAACACAAACATGCAGACATCGATAGAAACAGGGTCAAAAGCTAAGGACAGTAGTGGAGGACACTAGCAAGGACAACTAGTGATTTAGCTCAGGGGTGACCGATGGAAGAGCATGGCTGTAACTACCATTGAGGACACAGAGGTCATGTCCTCGGTAAGGGTGGGCGATATATACCGTCTGCGAAATTATCGTAAATGTTGTTTTGACGATGAGTAATTTTGCAATATCGAGATATTTTAATGAAGTCGCTAAAATCAACAAAAGCGCTGTGACAGGACTCATTCAGACAGCGACGACAGCCAAGCCTTTCAGCCAATAGTAATGTTGTTGTGAACTGGAGAATAAAGTCTGTGAACCAATGAGCAGACAGTGCTGAGGGGGGCGGGCTGCAGCGTTTTGCCAGACAGGGAGAGAGAGATTTTCCGTGTCACTCGTGCACACAGCACTGCTGCTGCTGGGCAGTGGAGGAGAGTTGCTGTTATCCAAATGGTGGATTTACATGAGGAATTCAACCATTAAACCAGCCATTGCATGATGCTGAGGGCGTTTTGAAACTATGTGCTTTACTTAGCAACCGTCTGTGATTATGGGAAGCCAAATAGTTAGGAAGATAAATAGCTTTGTCTCTGGTCTGAGAAATCGCTAGTTAGCATGCTAGTTAGCGAACTAGGCTAAGCAATGTTGTTCTCTACAACTATTAGTGGCTGTTACTCACCACTCAAACACCCACCTGCATGTATAGATGGCATAACTGCTTATAATACATTATAAAACTATTTTTTATTTACATGGATATGTTTTCATGCCAAGTGATGAAGTATTACTTTACAGACCAGAGCATATGCATGTTATTAAATTCAAAAGCTCTTCAGCACAGCATTTCTCCCAACTCTCTGTCCCTCCCCAGTTACAACACAAATGCAGCACTACTACCTCCAGTGCAGAATTGAAATGAGTCTGGAATCATGCACAAATAATAGACAGCATAAATGTGTAGCTTTGTTATACTGCCATGCTTTGTGATGTAGTCTAGTGTATACATGCCATCATTTATGCAGACCTCTTGTTAACATGCAGTTTAGGCTACATAGGCCTACAAATGATCTGCTTTACTTGCCCTGCCCTGCCAAATTCCCATACAGTACAATTCAAACACATTGATTACCCCCCCCCCCCTCCTGAAATAGGCCCTACTGGTTTTTGCAAGTGTTTTTGGAAATTATCGTCAAATTATCGTTATCGTGAAAATTCTAAAACTTATCGAGATATTTTTTTTTGCCCATATCGCCCACCCCTAGTCCTCGGTATTTTTTCTGAAATGTAAAATGTAGGCCCTATCTATGACCAAAATCGATCTATGATCAACAATGGTAAATTCAGTCTGTATAGGTCACCCCCATTCCCATTTTTTAACTAATGAGTTGAAATATCCCGACCATAGACTATTATCAGAATATTAGGAAGCCTCGCAACAGTCATGAGTCAGTCATGGATAGGCCTACACATTGCAAGCAAAGTGCATCCTGAGTGCATCCTCAAGGCAGTCATGAATGAAAACAAACATTCTAAATGTACAGTATGTAGTACAGGGCACAGTATTTGAGCTCGGTACTTGAAAATGTCTCGTTACGGCCCTGTGGAAAAGGTGAAGTGTAAGTACTGGACTCTCTCATAGTAGGCCTAATGCATGTGAATGAAGCATTCACAATTAGAAGTACTGTAGTAATTTTGTTGCTCACCTTTCTGCATGGATGTGGACTGCCCTGCTGCCACACTGCTGGGATCTGTTGGTACTCCAATGTACACGCCTCCATAATTCCTACAGCAGAATAGAAAAGAATAGAATACAGTAGAATAGACAGTGTTTTGTGTTATTCTACACAGTACTTCTGGGATTTTTTGGTATACCAATGTGCACACCTCCATAATTCCTCCAATAAAGACACAAGGTATAACATCAATGTCTGCAAAAACAAAAATCAGTTTTGGAGATCAGGGCCACTGCCAGCCTTGACTTGGCCTGGGATGAAATCATCTGAAAGGGCCACTCTCTCAATACATGTAATGCAATGGGGACCCAATTCTGGGTACCTCTCCCTGGGAATGGGCCGATTTATCATTTCATTGGTTGGCAGAACTAAGGATAGACCAATATACCTGTATATCGGTCCAATATCTGCATATTTTAAGTGTATCGTATCGGCCAATACGCGTGTGGTTTTGGCCGATACGCAATATTTATTATTTTATGTCATTCGGGGCTTTTTTAAAAGCACCAAGACACTTATTTTTTTATTACTTGATTGTTAGACATTACTTGATTGTTAGAGTGGGCGTTTAAATGTTACAAGTTCTACCTCAATTTGATAATGTTAAAGGAATGTTTATTTTTAACTTGAGACCTGGAATATTTGTCATTTTTTAACCTTTTTTTTTAACCCATATCGGCCCCAAATATCGGGTATCGGAAATCGGGTATCAGCCAAGGGTGATGAAAAAAAAATCGGTATCGCATCGGCCATTAAAAAACCTGTATCAGTCGACCCCTAGGCAGAACATACAAACCCCAACTCCATAGAAGTTGTGAAGGTTAATTGTGAATAATAACAAAATACTGTCATTTTCAGAAGTCTGGTTCTGACATTAGTTGGAGAACGGTACAAAGAAAACATATCAGCCATCAAAACTGACCAAAATTATTGTTTTGGGGGATATTCATGAATATGTAAATCCAACGCGTCTCAAAAAAGTTGCGACGGGGACAATAAAAGGCAGCAAATGTCGAGGAAGACTAAAAACAAAACAAAGGACAACACTTAACAGTTAATAGCATTAACCGATGAGATGATTTTATATAAAAACAGTGTTGATTCCTATCTTGGACATGATTTCAACAGCTTAAATGGGAGGTGTATTCCTTGTCATGTTTTGCAATGTTTCCCTTTCTGTATACAGGTCTTGACCAAAAGCCAGCCATTTTATGTCCTGCTGGTCCTTATGTTGGAGTTAAACTGTTAAAACATAGTGGAGAATGCAATTTGTCCTTACTATGTTGCAGTAATTGAGCATGGTTGGCTTATGAGTGGCTTTTTATGCTGTTTAAAACCCATGTATTTCATTCAGTACTGTATTTAATTCTACAGGTGAGTTAGGACAGCTTAACCAATGTACTACTGCACCCCCATGCCATCATGGAGGCTGACTTTTGAAGTTAGCACTAACACAAGTTGCATGGTCAATTTTCACTGTAGTACAGGATGTGCAAGACTTGACTTCAGCAACTTCTGCTGACCTCTGTAAGCAATTTACAGTTTCCCATGTCTTCTGGGTCTATTTCAAGTGAGCTCGGGTGGATAGGGGAATGTTAAACCCCTCTATCATTTGCACACATGAAGCGTCCTTAATATGGTCAAGTTTTAACTAGCTGTAATTCTCGGAGTGCTAGAGTGAGACTACAGCCAATATATATTTCATGATGTTATGAACCTATACAATGATTTTAATGACAAAAATATGTCTTATATACACTCAATCACGGTAAATCAAGGGAATTCAAAATTTTATGTAATAACTATGGTAATTGTTCCCTCTGCATCTTTAATTCTGAGTGACTCAGCCTCTCTGTGATTGTCTTATACCTGGACACTCAAATTGTACATCAGTACAATTTATTTTGAAATTGCTAGCTATGCTAGCTCCTTCATTTAAAATAGAGAGAGATGGGACACACGCTCTAGCACCTAATGGTTATAGCTTGTCGTCACTTGACGCCACCATGCTAATATTCTTGCATCGTGTTTCTAAGTCAGGTTACGGGTTTAGCCTATCCATTCGAGCTTGGCACAAGTGAGCAGTGCAACAGGCTAAGGAAAAATAAAAGGTTAGAATCGTGTTCCCTGGCCTTTAAAGCAATTCTGATGACATTGGAAATTATTTTAAATGCAGTCTCCAGTAAAGCTGTCTATTATATGTTACCTAAAGGAGTTTTAATGTTTCAATTACACCAAAACCCGGATATTTCCATCATTTCATGTGATGATCATATCATGTGATATTTTCATGTGATGATCATATCATGTGATAATCATATCATGTGATATTTTCATGTGATGATCATATCTCGGGACGCCCAGGACAGGTCGTAAAATCAGGACATGTCCCGGGAAATACAGGCGTTTGGTCACCCTAGTTTTTGTGTAGGTTAACTGCCGCGTTTCATGAGGAGGCGATTTTTTTTGTTAAATAAAACATTCTGCATAATAGAGGCAGCCTTTATGGGGCCATGTTCCGTCGAGGACCTATTTCATGTAGCCTACTGTAGGCTACTTAATATGCAATTATTTTACTAAGGATTTATTTTTTTGTGTGATTGTGCAACAATACATGTTTCATTTGAAATAGTGAAATATATATATACTGTCTGCAATATAAAAATGTTTCATTTGAAATATATACCCAAATCCTGACCACTCACTGAATAGCTTCCTGTTTTGAGGTAGCTACTATAGCTTACAGAGAGAACCTCACCAGATATGATTTGGTTTACAGTACAAAAATGGATATTGGGTTAAAACAATAGTACATCGCTGTACAGTTCACCCTGAGGTAAACAAATGTGTCAGAAGCAGCATACTTCCTTTTTTCCTCCTCAGGTGATGACTCTTCTGTTCTGTTAAATAGATAAATTAAAGACAGTCAGGCCATTTTTTACGATGCCCTTCAATATCATATTAAAATATTAAAGTATTGCAAATGATGGCCAGTTTAATTATAAAGCCATTATATCCTTCCACAAAGTTTCCATTCAAACAATCACAATGGTACCGAATGCAACAAATCAAAATACGTTTAGCATTGAAATAGAATATCCAGACACTTAATTGTTTGTTTGCACCAATCAAATGATCTCCGAGGAGGGGATCATTAAGAAAGGGTTATGGAAGCATTTTCTAAACAACACCCATTTCAATGATACGCGTTAAGGTACTAATGTCCTTCTCTCTCTCTCTCTCTCTCTCTCAATGTAAGTGTGGAATCTATGCAAGGACAGTTTGCAGCTACAATGTGTAATTAGGGGATTTGAAAATAACAGTCCTACTCCAACCGGAACCATTATGAAATCTACAGTATAGACCCAGTCGGCAACTCTGGGCCCGCCCATGAAATTGCTTGTTTTCCCCCACGTTTGCTAATCAATATGCCAAATGACTGGCAGTGATTGGACCGCACGAGCATTCGGAGGGAAAACAATGCAGTTTAATGGGCGGGCTAGAGGAGCCGACTGGGTGAATGTGTACTGTATATTTCGGTCTGTAATATAATAAAAAAAAATAGGAAGACTTATTCAGTCCATGTAATTTAGTCTTCTCACAACTGCATTTTATTCCGCATTCTTGACTTCCCAACTCTGACAAATCATGCTAGGGGTAGTCTGGTCCTTAGGTTTTCATGCTTTAAACCCGTATTACGTAACACCTCCCTTATCTCAGCATGCTTTCAGCATGCTTTCATACTTCCACACAAATGTACCCACAATCAGACATTGAGAATCACAGCTATGGGCAATCCTGATAGGCTTATGACTACGCCTTTTCAGAGAACTCCGAACAAAACATAGCCCAGCACTACAGGTTGATTCTGATGGTGTCTCATAATCATACCAGGTGTAACAGTGAAATAAATGTCAAGGAGCTTGAATGTTCAGTTGCAGTTGCATGCTCTATACAAAATTTAGTTGGCGTACTGTAAGGCATATAGCCTGATAAACCAGACTAAATGTGAGATTAAATGTAATTTAGTCTGGCCCCGATGAAGGACACATCGGAAGACTGTTGATGGAAACAACTCGTTTTTCAAACTGTGTCTGTGCCTACTGGCGAACGCTTTGTCGTTACTCCCTCATAACCCTGTCCACTTTGCATCCAAAAATTCAAAAGAAGTCTCCTGCGTTGTGATTGGCCAGCCAGTTTCAGGGCCTGGGGCATTGTCTGAGGCTAGACCCACTCGCAGGCAAACATAATTTTGGCCGCTGGCGGGTGGGGCCAGTTTAGTAGGCTATAAGGCATACTGTGTTTTGTTTGACAGTGCGAGTCTAAAAGGACTATAGGCCTACATAAAGCAGTACTCACACATCTTTTGATCCCTCCGAAGGACCTGTGGGGAAGAAAAAGAGGAGAACTTTTGCTTCAGAACTACTGCACAAGCACAGCAATCCTGCTGAAAACACTTAGTAACAGATGGATGCGAGATATCTTCCTGTCTCACATAGACGCACGCACACACTGAAATCAGTGCATATATGTAGGTTCTTTTGTAGAGAATTCTTTTTTTTTCCAAACTGCCTTCCAAATGGGGGTCCCAGAAGCAAAAGTTTGAGAATCACTGTTGTGAAAATACTCTCATTGACATGTGGTCAAGTTAAGTGTCTCCCCGCTGTGATTGCACTCTTACATTCTCTCTCTTTCTGACACTTCTAGTGTCTTCACAAAAGGGGAATGACACATGTAATTTCAGGCAAATTTGATATCTCGCTCTCTCTCTCTCTCTCTCTCTCTCGCTCTGTGTGTGTGTGTGTGTGTGTGTGTGTGTGTGTGTGTGTGTGTGTGTGTGTGTGTGTGTGTGTGTGTGTGTGTGTGTGTGTGTGTGTGTGTGTGTGTGTGTGTGTGTGTGTGTGTGTGTGTTCATTACAGGGTCCAGATGGATTTTTTTTGGATTCTAGCCTCTCTCATCAACTTCCTACCCTAATTGCATGCACAAAATCTCTCTCTCTCTCTCTCTCTCTCTCTCTCTCTCTCTCTCTCTCTCTCTCTCTCTCTCTCTCTCTCTCTCCCTCCCTCCCTCAATTCTATTCACTACTATCTTGTTCCAAGCTATAACTAGCATAACACAATGCAGATCCATGCCATTAACCAAAATCTTGCTAATCAACCTTATCTCTCACTGTATTTCATTGGGGCATACTGTATGTTAGCCATGTAATACTGTACAGCAGCATTGCTAAGCCATGGGAAGGCTGCATTACTGAATGTGTACTTACTTGTGCATCAATATACAACAAACTAGATTAAACCTATCAATACACGAGGGTACAATCAAACTAGATCAAACTAGATTATACCATATCAATAAATGACGATACAATCAAACTAGATCAAACTAGATTATACCATATCAATGCATGAGGATACAATCAAACTAGATCAAACTAGATTAAACCTATCAATGCATGAGAATACAATCAAGACAAGACCAGAATGACTCACATTATTTTAATATAAAAATGTGTACTGTTAGCACTGCTTAAACCATATTATAGTGGGCTATTTTATAAATCCCACCGGTAATCAACTTGGTCAGTGGAAAGACTCTGGAATGGAGTGGAACAAAAGATGCTATCATCTCCTTTACTAAGACTATTTCTGGCTACACAATAGCTAATAATGAGCTCAAGCCGGCCAGTAGTTGTGCTTTAGAGAGGGGAGACTTAGCATGTATACATGCAGGGATGCTGACACAGGGGGGCAAAGAAGTGAAGTCAGTTGCCTGGGCCCAGTGAGGGGGGCAGAATTGGGCCCTCATTGCATTGCATGTATTTGGGTGAGGAGGCCCTTCACATGACTTTGTCCCGGGCTCTGCTTAAACTGGCAGCGGCCCTGTGTACATGTAACCTATGTGCTCTTCCCTATTGGTATGAATGGTGGAATATTGATGTTGCACACAATGAGTAGAGTAGAGAAAGCGTTTACATTCATTTGCGCATATTCAGAATTGTGCACAAGCTGAATGGTGAAGACTATGAGGTTTGAGAGCCGGAGAATGTCCAGTAGAGCTGGTCACCTTTTCTAGCATTGCACAATTGTCTCAGATTACGCACGATTGGTATAACATAATTAGTTTTTTTGGTAACACTTTATTTTAGGGACACATCTATTAGCACTAATACATAAAATATTAATGCATGTGTAAGTAACTTGTAAGGCATGTACTAAGCAAAATAAGACAGTTGTTAAGCATGTATTCACAAATGTCTTGTTCATGCACAATAAGGGATTTATTACCAATACACACAGTGTACCAGGAGCTTATACACATTGTATTCTGGCCCTTACTGCTTACACATCAATAGAAATCTAGGTCTACTAGGTCCTTACTAAGGTTATCTTAGGAAGGACCTAGTAGACCTAGATTTCTATTGATGTGTAAGCAGTAAGGGCCAGAATACAATGTGTATAAGCTCCTGGTACACTGTGTGAACAAACCCTGAACAGTGTGAAGACAGATGTGGAATAAGGGTCCCTATTCTAAAGTGATGCACTGCTCAGCCCAGATGGCTTAGGGCCCCCACACTACCTAGGGCCCCCACTCTACGTCCCCCCCCCCCCCCCCCCCGGGAAGCAAAGTGTAAGAACATTTCAGAGTCTACATTAGTCTCAGTAGGTATGAAGATCTCACTTATTCTACTCATAATGTCAATGAGTAATTGGAAGCATTATATAGCAAGGATTGGACGTAAAGTTATCAATGACGGTGGGTGGTGAGATGTCATTTTTTTCATACACCAATTAGTTTTAATTGTAAAAACCCTACAATAAATGCAGAATATAACGATGAGTAATAGTTTGGAAGCGAAACTAAGCTATTCCTTTCTGATAAATAAGTTAATGTTTGAGAAACTTAGCTACAAGAAGTGCAGTGCATGATGGGTAGGCTACGCCCTTAGTCAGAAATGCAATGCATGGCCAATGCAGCAATGATAATATTTCTGTTGTTACGTACATGGCAAATTGTTTGGATAGCAACTAAATTTCACAAGTGAGGGGAGGAGCTAAGGACATAGGCTCAGAGCTGGGTAGGTTGTCTGTTGGCCTAGATTGCGTACCCATCATGCACTGCACTTCTTGAAGCTAATGTTCTCAAACATTCACTTAATTATCACAAAAGAGTAGTTTAGTTTTGCTTCAAAACTATTATTCTAATGTTCTGCATTTATTTAGGGTTTTTTTTACAATTAAAACTCAGTGGTACATGAAAAAAAATTACATCTCACCAACCCACCGCCATTGACAAGTGTACGTTCAATCCTTGCTATATATAGGCTCTTGTTACTTCCCTCTCATTGATATGAACAAGAGAAAACTAGATGACTCAGCTGGGTAATTATTAATTATTTAATATACCCTTACACTTTGTAAATCGGGGGGGCTAGGTGGTGCAGGTCTGGGTGGTGTGGGGGCCCTAGGACTTTGGTAGTGCAGAGGCCCTGAGCCATCTGGGCTGACCAATGCATCACTTTAGAATAGGGACCCTTATTCTGCATCTGTTTTCACACTGTTCAGGGTTTGTTCACACAGTGTGTCGGGAGCTTATACACATTGTATTCTGCCACTTACTACTTACTAATAAATAGAAATATAGGCTTACTGGTCCTTACTAAGGTTATATTAGTAATAAATCCCTAATTGGGCATGAACAAGACATTTGTGAATACATGCTTAACAACTGTCTTATTTTGCTTAGTACATGCCTTACAAGTTACTTACACAGGCATTAATATTGTATGTATTAGTGCTAATAGATGTGTCCCTAAAATAAAGTGTTACCGATGTTTTTTGTCCAAAAGAGTGTGTTTACAGTGCAATAGGATTCTAAGATAAGATGGGCCACGGTGTGCAGCCCATTGACCCCATTAGTCCGACAGCCCATAAGTCCGACAATAAGCCATAGCGGAGCATAACTAGAATCCCACTGGTCCAACAAAAAATACACGCAAAAACATTGCTTTACTGGCAGTAAGGGTTAGGAATTTCATGCGGTTTGGGCATAGATTTTTCAGTTTACTTAAAAAAGTGAGTATTTAGAATTGTTTTAGCGTTATGATTTTGTTTATATTCACTTTTAAGTTAACTAAAAAGTTAATTCTATGACCAAACCAAAACAATTCCTTGCCCTTACTGTCAATAAATGCATGTTCTGTCAGTATACAATTATTTTAGCATTATAATTTTGTATTCATTTTTGTATCATTTCTTTCTATAGGCCTACACGCACGCACACACACACACACACACACACACATGCACACAAACTGCTATCACTTAATGAAAACACCTCTCCTGTTGGGTGCTACTGACAACTGCATCAGATGCCATCTTGGCTTCTGTCGCCATGGTAAACAATGAAGAGTATCACTACGCTCTCTTCTTCTACACCTCTCTGCAAACCTGTGGTTGTGTTGACATTTACCCCTTGGTTCTTTGATTGATTTTCTTCTTTTTCCACCAGTTTCTCAAATTCCATTTTTCCACCATATACTCCATACCGGTCTTTCCCCCCTTTACTCTCATAACCCATGGCACTCACTTTCTTCCACATTACATTTCTGTCTTAACATGGTATGGTTCTTTGCACTTCTCTCTCCCTTGTGGTATCTATCTCCTCCTCCATCCTCTCTCACATTGCCTGTTTTCCTTAATTTTACTCATTTTCTGTCTGTCTTTATCTCTCTCTCTCACCACACGGACACCCTGACCTCCTTCGTGTGCTTCTCCACACCTCCTCTTTCTCCCCCTCTCTCTATTTCTGCCTTTCTGCCAGTTTCCACACAGTAAAATGCAATAATAATTCAACACTTAGAGTATGAATTTAACACCTTTTGGAGTGTATTTGGAACTCTGTGTGCTAAATTAACACCACACAATAGCACCGCCTTACCATTGAATTAATCTTCCTAATCTCCTTATTTATTTATTTTTACACCTCAGATCTCTTCCCCACGTCTTTCTTCGTCTCTCTCTTTACCTTTCTTTTTCCCTACCTCTCTACCAGTCTCTCTCTCCCTCTCACTATACACCCCCCGTAACCCTCTCTCTCTCCTGTTGTGTGCGTGGGAAACAGAAAGCAAGCAGAGTGAGTCATGAAGGACTGGTACTCTGGTGCCATTCAAATGAACACAGAGCGCGAGCAGCCCAGCAATGCCATGCACACACATGCGAGTACGCACACGCGCACGCGTACGCACACACACAGGTAAAAGCAAACACACACACACACACACACACACACACACACACACACACACACACACACGCACACACACACGCACACACACACAGACGCTTCATCCACATAGTCATCAGAGGTTAAGTTAGAAAACAGGAATGTGCATTGTCATACAAATAGGCAACTAAACATGAATTTAAACCATTTATATACATGATCCTCCCACCTCCCCCAAGAGCACACGTGGCCAATGTGACACAAATAATATACAGGTTGCAAAAAATATCTGAGGTTAACTCTTTGAAACAAGCAAATGAACATGTTAATTATGCAATAGCCTATCACATGCAAATGCACATGGACAACATGTTAAGAAGTAACAAACACCATGACACACACACACACACACACACACACACACACACTACAACACTCTCACTCTCTCTCTGGCACACACCAGACACGCACACTCACACACAAAAGCAAATACTAGAGAAAGACTCACCTCCTCCCGCGCTGGTCGCTGTGGAATTTCCACACCCCATCTGACACCAGTACCCTAGCTCAGGTGGGACAAATGATGAAAGGATGGGAAGAAACAGAGTGAAAAGAGAAAAAGGAATGAAAAAATGAAAGGAAAGGGGAGACCGGAGGTAGGGAGAGATGGATGGAGATCAGAAGTAGAAGTGAAGAATAGATAGAAGATATTCTGTTGAGTGTGAATGAATGAATGAATGAATAACAGAAGCTTTGCCGTCGTTTCTACAGTATGACCTCTCTTCTCTTTCTATTTACCCCCCTCTCCCTTCTTCCGCTCCCCTGTTTCCCCAGCTCAGTCGTTCCAGAGAGCCTCAAGAGAGAATAAACTGCGCCTATTAGGAGGGGAGAGGAAGGAAAGAACTTATATGTAGAGGGGGAGGAGAGAAAGGCGGAGAGAGAGAGAGAGAGGGAGAGAGAGAGAGAGAGAGAGAGAGAGAGAGAGAGAGGGAAAATGGATCTATAGCAAGATAGAGGGCTTGTAGCAAAAACGCCAGATGAGGAGAAAAACTGTCAGGAAAAGAGGGTAAGAGAGAGGGAGAGAGAGAGAGACAGACAGACAGACAGACAGACAGACAGACAGACAGACAGACAGACAGACAGACAGACAGAGAGAGAGGCTGTGTCTCAAATCACGCACTTGTGCACTTCGGGCACTGTGTTTCAGTGCCTAGGGCACTCACGCTGAAAATTTCAGTTGAGCCAGTGCACTGAAAGTGCCAGGATGATCCCCTAACAATGGCGGAAAAATGCAGTGCTTGAATGATGGACACTGCATGCACTAAACGGCGGCCATGTTGACAATGACACAGAGGAAATGTGGCATTTAGTTCAGTAGAAGAGTTTGGTCAACAGTCTCCTAATTCTGTAAGTAATGTTGATGGGACACCAACCTTTTCATGCCAACCAAAGTATTGTATGATTGTTGTCCTTTAGGGTGAAGGAAATGGAAATACAAGCACCAGACGCTGTGCATTGTAATCAGTAGCCAACTGATATTTTGGCGAGCTAACGCCATGCTCAGCCGTCACTTCCAGTGAGGGCACAGTGCATAGTGCTCAAATTTGACCACAACACTATGCACTTAAGACCTCAGTGCACTGTGTGCACTGTGCACTGACACAAGTGCGTGATTTGAGACATAGCCAGTGAGAGAGAGATGGGAGAGGGTTCAAGAGAGTTGTTGTGGACAGTTACTTCGCTCTTGTGGAGTTACCCAGGTAACAGTGAATGGGCAGCAAAAATGCGTTGGGTCAAACAGGCTGTTCTCAGATGGAGAACTAAAGGCACACTTTGTCCTCCACAGCAACATGCAGTAGCATAATCTTATTATGGCGGCAAGCATACTATTGTTATTCCCCCGTTTCCGGGTTATTAGTATGCTTGCCATGCGGCAAGCATACTATTGTTATTCGACCCGTTTCCGGGTTATTATTTTTTTTAATTTTCTCCTTCCGTCTACGAACGGTTCGTTTTGAAGAACCGCTCAAGTTAGAAAATCCGTTCAAAGACCGAAACGTTCGGCTTGATAAGACGACCAGGATTTAAATTTTTCAAAGGGGTACCTCAAACTCTGTAGCTCTACCAGCAGGTCAAAGTTGCAAGTACATTACATGCTATAACTTTTGAACCGTTGGTTGGAATTTCAAAAACTTGATATCCCTGGAATCCTTGGGCCAAGCCGAATCCAATGCACCCTATGACGTCATTTTCCGCCTGGAAAGTTTTTCCGCCATTTTGAATTTTGTGAAAATCAATAAAAATTACCCCCCGCCCACAATTTTTGACCGATCGTCACGAAAATTCTAGGAGGACATCTTCAGACTAAGATACATCTACCCTAAAAGTCTTGGAACGATTGATCAAACTGTCTTCAAACAGGAGCCAATCAAAGTTGTCGGCGAAGACGCCAAACAGGAAGTGAGCTCATATCTCGGCAATGGCTACTTGTATCACAACCCAATTTCATACACATAATCAGCACTATCTTCAGAGGACACGTAACGATTTTCTTGTAAATGCGCCACTAGGGGGCGCTACAATAAGCAAAAATGTGTTTTTGACGATATTAGCCCGTATTTACTTCAATTCATCAAACGCTTGGTATCGCTGAAATCCTTGGGTCAAGCCGAATCCAACGCATACTATGATGTCATATTTACCATAATGAATTTCCCACCATTTTGACATATTCAAAAATCAATAAAAATGATGCTCTGCCCACAATTTTTGTCTGTTCGTCCTACAATTTTTATCAGACCACCATTGGACTATTCTGCACCTATGCTGAAGTTTACAGAGCAATAGCTGAAAGCATCGGCGCACAGCAGCCAATCAAAATTGACAACAAAGGCAAACTTACAGTCGAAACAGGAAGTTAGCCCATATCTCAGCAACGCCTTGACAGATCTTAACGACATTTCTCACACATGGTATCCAGTACACCCAGAGGCTACGTACCAAATTCAGTGCAATATGACCATTGGGGGGCGCCACAGTTGGTGAAAATGTGTTTTTGCCAATATGATACATACCAAACAGGAAGTTAGCTCATATCTAGATGGTTAACTGTATGTTGTGTATGCATGAAGGGCAGCATGTGCATTAAGGGCAAGTCATGCATGAAAGGCAAGGCGTGCATGAAGGGCAACGAATGCAAGACGGGCAAGCATACTCCAGCATTTTCTGTGAGGAAATGCAATCTAGTTTTTAAGCTGAGCACCTTACGTCCACTGTTAGATGGAACATTTTTTTCAGTTTAATTTATAAAGTTTTTATACTGATATCTGTTGTTTAGCAAATATTTCACATGTTCTAATTGCATTATAAAGATGCTGAAATGTATTTCCTTCCACACAGTTTTTTTTCAGCTTATTTCATTAAAGGGAGTACTTGAAACACACTGCACAGCAACTGAAAAGCTTGAGAAATTTCTTCACTGGCGAGCTTGCAATACATGTACTCAGACACACATGCAAGCACACACACAAAGATACAGACAAAGCTCAGTCACATACACACAAACACACACACACACACAGCGTATATAGCAGTAAATAACCTGGTATCCAGGTTTTTGTGTCCCTAGTGATGGAGGTAATAATTGAGTTAGTCTGGGGCTGCAGGAATGTTGACTGACCAAACACTAAGCTGGCTACATACAGTAAGATTGTAACATCCTGCGAACCTCCTTCTCAAAGATCAATGTCGCCAGAGTACTAATTGGTCAACAAGCAACTAATCACTGGCCAAGTACCTTCAATCAGCACCTCATCAGCACCATTCACCAATCACCCACACCTGTACCAGAGACTTTAAAGACTCTCACTTCCTTCTTTGTTCGTGGATTGTTGCAGCATTTCTGTTGGACTCTGTGTGTGCAAGCTTATTTCTTCCACAGTCCTATTTAGCTGTCTACTGTGTGTATTTTCTGTTTCACCCCTCGTGGTGCAGTTTTGTTTGTTCTCTGGTTTTTTGAAGTAAAGTCACTGAAGTGCACCGGAGTCGCACTTGGGTCCTGCCTCTTCATTTGTCACAGAACAATCCACCAAACTATGGACCCAGCGACCAACCAACCCCTTGCTAACACCTCTGCAGGGACTACAGCTCCGGTACCATCGTCCAGACCAGCTCCTGTGCCAGTGCTGGACCTCCGCGCCGTGGTGAATGAAAATCGTCAGGAATTGGCCCGACTGGGAACATCTGTTCAAGAAATTGTGGACCACCTCAAGCAACAGATGCCCACTCCAGCGCCAGCACAAGTGGTTCAACCAACCCCAGCAGAAGCCACCAACACGGCGCGCTGCCCTCATCATGATGGCCCGGTACGTCTGCCTGATCCGTATGATGGCTCCCCGACGGCCAGTAAAGGGTTCCTGCTGCAATGCTCCCTGTACTTTGCCTACCGCCCAGCACTCACAGATTCAGTGAAGATAGCCACCATTATCTCCAGGCTGAAAGGACGGGCACTGCAATGGGCAACAGCAGTGTGGGAGCAGGGCGGAGAAGCAGTGTCCACTTACGAAAAGTTCCTGTCCGCTTTCCGAGCGGTTTTCGACCAGCCCCGGGAGGGAAGAGAGAAGGGTGAGCAGCTCCTCCGGCTACGACAGGGGTCACGCCCTGCAGCAGACTATGCCCTCAGCTTCCGCACTTTGGCTGCAGAGAGTGGCTGGAATGATTCAGCGTTGATCACCGTCTTCCGCCGGGGGTTGAGAACCGAACTACAAACTGAGCTGGCCTGCAGGGATGACGCCCTCTCACTCGATGCCCTCATCACGCTCGCCATCCGCTTGGACAACCTGCTCTACGGACGCCAAAGTTCACTTGTGACCACTTCCGATCCGGTTGCCGTGCCTGATCCAGAACCGATGCAGCTTGGTTCTACTCGTCTAACCCCAGCAGAGCGCCGACTCCGAATCCGCGAAGGGCGCTGCCTATACTGTGGAGAAGGGGATCACCAGTTACTCACCTGCCCATTCAAACCTGGCAACCCCAGAGGGCGGCAACCAGCAGCAGACCGTTCAAAGGTATGTGTCTCTCCATCTACCTTTGCGGTCAATGTCTGCAATATTCCAGTAGAATTGTATACTGGCGGTTGCCCTTCCTCTGTTTCAGCTCTGGTCGACTCGGGCGCAGCTGGAAACTTCATCTCCCAGGCACTGGTCAGTCGGCTGAACATCCGCACGCAACGTCTCGAGGTACCCATCTCTGTGCATGCCCTGGATGGAAGGCCCATTGGCGATGGATCCATCACCCACCAGACGGTCCCAGTGCAGCTTGTGGCCCCTCGTCACCACACAGAGCAGCTCCAACTCCTTGTTCTCCCCTCCGCACATCACCACTTGATCCTTGGGTTCCCCTGGCTGGCTCTTCACAACCCTGAATTCAACTGGAAGGAGAGAGAGATCGTCACTTGGTCTACCCGATGCCTTGACCATGCCCCTTCCATGTCATGTGCTTCTACCTCGATCGAGAGTCCAGAGGCAATACTTACCTCCAAGATCCCAGAAGATTACGAAGACCTGGGCATTGTCTTCAGCAAGGCCCAAGCCACATGCCTCCCTCCACATCGGCCGTGGGACTGCGCCATTGACCTGTTGCCGGGTGCCTCACCCCCTCGTAGCGGTGTCTATCCTCTCTCTCTCCCTGAGACGCGTGCCATGGAAGAGTACATTCAGGAGGCCCTACAGCAGGGGTACATCCGCCCATCTACCTCTCCAGCCTCTGCCGGATTCTTCTTTGTGGAGAAGAAGGATGGTGGTCTGCGCCCCTGTATAGATTACCGTGGCCTGAACGAGAGGACAGTGAAGTACCGGTACCCACTCCCGCTGGTACCCAGTGCTATCGAGCAGCTCCGTGGATCCCGGTACTTCACGAAACTGGACCTACGCAGCGCCTACAACCTGGTCAGAATCAGGGAAGGCGATGAGTGGAAGGCCGCATTCAGCACCTCGGTGGGCCACTTTGAGTACCTTGTGATGCCATACGGGCTCGCCAATGCCCCATCAGTGTTTCAGGCGTTCATGAACGACATCTTCTGGGATTTGCTGGGGAAAAGTGTAATTACTTACATCGACGATATTTTAATCCATTCGTCCACCCTTGCCCAGCATGTCTCTCATGTCCGCCAGGTGCTGTCTCGCCTGGCCGAACACCATCTCTATGCCAAGGCAGAAAAATGCGTCTTCCACCAGACCTCCATATCGTTCCTTGGCTATATCATCGGGCCAGAGGGAGTGCAAATGGAACGGGACAAGATCAAGGCAGTGACTGACTGGGCGGTTCCCCAAACGGTGAAGCAGCTGCAGCGCTTCCTAGGCTTCGCCAACTTTTACCGCCGCTTCATCCGTGGCTTCAGCTCCATTGCCGCCCCTCTCTCTGCACTCCTCCATGGCAAGCCACGTACACTGCATTGGACACCTGAGGCTCACCAAGCGCTCCAGGAGCTGAAGAAACGTTTCACCACGGCCCCCATTCTGAAACTTCCGGACCCTGGGAAACAGTTCATCCTGGAGGTGGACGCCTCAGACACAGGGGTAGGAGCCGTGCTGTCCCAACGGCTCGGAGAGCCGCCTAAGCTGCACCCATGTGCGTTCTTCTCCCGAAAACTGACCCCAGCAGAGAGGAATTACGACGTGGGCAATAGAGAGTTGCTGGCGGTCAAGTTGGCGATGGAGGAATGGAGACATTGGCTAGAGGGGGCCCAACAGCCGTTTCTGGTGCTGACAGACCACCGCAACCTGGAATACATCAGAGCTGCAAAGAGGTTGAACCCACGGCAGGCAAGATGGACACTATTCTTCTCCCGGTTTCACTTCTCCATTACTTACCGTCCTGGGTCGAAGAATACCAAGGCTGACGCCCTGTCCCGGAGCCATGATCCTGATGACATCACTCCAGAGGTCCATCCCATCATTCCCGAGTCCTCCATCCTGGCCCCTGTCGTCTGGGATCTGGACGCCGACATCCAGCGCGAAACCAGGAGGGAGCCAGCTCCAAACACCTGCCCTCCAGGGAAGACGTATGTACCATCAAGGCTACGTGCTCGGGTCATCACATGGTCGCACGTTTGTCTCTCTTCTGGGCACCCCGGCATTCTGCGCAACCAGCAGCTCATTGAAAACAAGTACTGGTGGCCCGGCCTGGCTGCGGAGGTGAAACGATTTGTTATGTCCTGTTCCACCTGCGCTACCACCAAGTCTCCTCGCCAACTCCCAGCAGGAAAACTGCATCCCCTTCCAGTCCCGCAACGTCCATGGACTCATCTGGCGGTGGACTTCATCACTGATCTCCCAGTCTCTGAAGGGCATACGGTAATCCTGGTGGTTATTGACCGTTTCTCTAAGTTCTGTAAATTAATCCCCTTCACTGCTCTGCCAACTGCCTTCCAGGTTGCAGAGACGCTGTTCCACTATGTATTCCGGAACTATGGCCTCCCAGAAGACATTGTCTCGGACCGGGGGCCCCAATTCACGTCAAGAGTGTGGCGGGCCTTCCTTGATCGGCTGGGGGTGAACGTCAGCCTCACGTCCGGATATCATCCCGAGTCAAATGGCCAGGCGGAGAGGTCCATCCAAGAGGTGGGAAGATTTCTGCGTGCACACTGCCACCGCCGACAGCACGACTGGGCCAGGTTCCTGCCTTGGGCTGAATACGCCCAGAATTCCCTTCGCCAAGCCTCCACTGGCATCTCACCATTTCAGTGTGTGCTGGGGTTCCAACCACCACTCTGTCCATGGATCCCTAGCTCGACGGAAGTCCAAGCAGTGGATGACTGGTTCCGACGGGCGGAGCGGGTATGGGAAGACACTCATGTCCAAATTGGCCGTGCTATTCGTCGCCAAAAGTCAGCTGCAGACCGCCGCCGGAGAGATGCACCTGAATATCAGCCAGGGGACCGTGTGTGGCTCTCCACCAGGGACCTCCGTCTCCGTCTGCCCTGCCGCAAGTTGAGCCCGCGGTTTGTGGGCCCGTTCAGGGTTCTGCGGAGGGTGAACCCCACTGCAGTCACTTTGGCTCTTCCTGCTCACTATCGTATCTCACCTACTTTTCATGTCTCTCTCCTCAGGCCGGTGATTCCTGGTCCACTGGCGGAGGCGTCCCCCACTGATGCACCACCCCCGGCACTGGACGTTGATGGGACCCCAGCCTACCGGGTCCATGCCCTACTGAACTCCAGGCGCCGAGGGGGACGCATCCAGTATCTGGTGGACTGGGAGGGGTACGGTCCCGAGGAGAGGAGCTGGGTCTTTGCTCGAGACATCCTTGATCCCTCTCTCGTCAGGGATTTCCATCGCGCTTTCCCTGATCGGCCGGCTCCTCGACCCAGGGGCCGCCCCCCGGCCCGGCAGCATCACACGGCTGGAGCCGTGCCTCAGGGGGGGGGTACTGTAACATCCTGCGAACCTCCTTCTCAAAGATCAATGTCGCCAGAGTACTAATTGGTCAACAAGCAACTAATCACTGGCCAAGTACCTTCAATCAGCACCTCATCAGCACCATTCACCAATCACCCACACCTGTACCAGAGACTTTAAAGACTCTCACTTCCTTCTTTGTTCGTGGATTGTTGCAGCATTTCTGTTGGACTCTGTGTGTGCAAGCTTATTTCTTCCACAGTCCTATTTAGCTGTCTACTGTGTGTATTTTCTGTTTCACCCCTCGTGGTGCAGTTTTGTTTGTTCTCTGGTTTTTTGAAGTAAAGTCACTGAAGTGCACCGGAGTCGCACTTGGGTCCTGCCTCTTCATTTGTCACAAAGATGCAGACAGGACACAATGTCACATAAACAAACACACAAAAAACAGCCTGTTTACACATAGTCGGCTATTTTGATAAATTATAATTTTGAGAATTGATCCTTGTCTTCCCTAAGTTTTTTCAAAATGTTTTCGTTCACACACGGAGAGGACACACCATTGATGTTCTTTACACACCATTGGTGAATCAATAGACTATCAAGAGCTATCATCACGCTTTAGTACGGCAGTGTAGAGTGAAGGAGAAAGCCTGTTTCCATTTTTCTCTGTTTAGGCAAGACACATGCTTGCTGTGTGCTTAAAACTGTGCATGCAACCATACAACCATGCTTTAGGACGACCAGGGCACTTTGCACGAAACTGGAGGCATCATCTAGATGGCAGATAGCGGGTGGTGGTGGTGTTAGGTCTTGAGCCAGGTTCTCCTTTCATTATGTTTGACCCTATGAGGCTATCGTAATCCCATGATGCCCTTGGGGCTGATTTCCTGTATACTGTCACAGTGGGTTTACATACAGTGTTGAATCTCGCCCTCAAACCCGTGCCTGCAGTTCACCTAGGGAGCGCTGTCGAGACAGCAGAGCTCATAAGGCTGGCGCTAATAACTGACAATTGTGCTCGCTGTCTGCTGAAACTTGACAATATTACTGTAAGTTCTGAGAAACCAATGTGGATTTCAATGAAATGTACAATAACCTGGGAATTATGTCCTTCTGATTTCCCACAGCGTTGGCATTTATGAGTCAGGCTCCGCTAGCATCTTGCTAACAAAATTGCTTTACGGTCGTCGTGATCACAGCAATGCAGCCGGCCGACCAATCTAAACGCAGTGTGTGAAGCCACTCGTGACGTCATATTGACAATAAAGACGTATTTTACAAAGATCCAGCAAGTTTAAACATTCAAACTAACTGCTGTTTGAAAGGATAATCTATCCTGCCTTTTGGAAAAATAAAATGAAACGATGATACCAATTCTCTCCCAAAGCAATGGCAGCATCGTGGTTGAGCTCCATGCGACCCCATTCATTTCAACAGCCTCTTGGCGCTCCTCTGCGCTGTCTGGATGGCGCCACTTAGTGGACAGTACCACCCGGAAAAAGTAGCGAGATTCCTCTCTCGTATTACCCATAAACTCTCTCTGATACTGTGCAGTTCAGTCTTCAGTAAACGAACAGCAACCACACCCCTGTCTGTCTGTCTCCTCGTTATTAACTTTAAACTAAGGTAAATACATAACAGCAACAATAAAACCAATAGATGGGTACCGAATTTTTTTTCACTATTTTCCAGTAAAAGATATGGAAAGAAATAAACTCTGGCTCCTAGCTGCAGGATTAGACATAAACACTCCGATGGAGACGCTACGTAACCGGGTGATCTGCAGTGATCATTTCAGTCCGGACGACATGAAGTCCTTCTTGAGGTCTGTAAAGAAAACTCTGAAAGTGTCTGCAGTGCCAGTCGCCTTCTGAGGTGTACCAAGGACAGAAACTGTGATACCAACAGTGTCCTATGAAGAACAGGTTTGAAGCTACAGGCTTTCTGCTTCTATGATGGTCGCCCAGTGGTTCAGTAATAATGACTTTGTTTACGGTGGCCACAGCTTTGGCTATACTTTTTGTATTTAGAATTTTTGAATTTGGAAACGTGTTGAAAGTGTGTGAATTTATGTAAAGAATAAAGAGTACAGGAAATAAAACACAGCCTTGTGGGGAGCCCATGGATGTGGTAATAGTGTCAGAGAGGAAAAGAGCCTACCCTGACTCGCTTTTCTCTGCCAGTCAGGAAGTCCATGATCCAGTGAATAAGACCAGTGTTGAGATTAAAATCATTGGCAAGTATCTCTGACAGAGTCTTTGGGAGCATGATGTTAAAAGCTAAGGAAAAGTCGACAAATAAAATCTAAGCATGTGCCTTGGGTTTATTGGTTATATGGCGCTATTCAGACATGCCGCTATTCAGACATTGATGTCTATTGTCTGAATATCGGCATGTTCTCCACCGAAATCTGCCATTTCTGTGGTTTGTGCTACGTTGCTCAGGTTTTTTCAGTTTAGGGAGAGTGCAAGCAGTTACCCTAACCCTAACCCTGAACCCTAACTCTACGGCTTATGTGGCATATGTAACAGGTTGGACTAGGTCCCCTGTTAGTGTGAATGTTGTAATTGAAAACAGCTGCCCGTGTGGGCGAGGGTGGAGCCCTTCCGGTTAGTATAAATTGCCTACTATGTTGGCTGTTAGCCAGGTGTGGCTAACCTCGGTACCGGTTGGCGCTTGGGGAAGCCCTGTACGCTGGGTGCAGTAGGTGATGTTGGCGTGTTGGGTTTTGGACCCATACTGTAGCGCATATTAGAGCGCAGCTGAAATGCGGACGCCAGGTTGCCGCATGTAGCCTAACCAGCTTGAAGGTAAGCCCTTCTGCACTGTGCACCTGGCGATACCCAATTATGTTTGTACTGTGGCTAACGTGATGTTGTTTCACTGCAGCATTGCATGGTGAAGCGAGGGTCAACCGTAGGCTTCCAGACTCGGTCCGGTGCTTCCTACAAACCCCAACTCCGATGAAGTTGGGACGTTTGGTAAACAGTGAATAAAATCAAAATGCTATCATTTTCAAAACATTCAATCTATTCATTAGATGGAGAATAGTGAAAAGACAACATATTAAGTGTTAAAACTGAGAAAAAAATATTGTTTTGGGGGACATATGTACTCATTTCTAATTTGATAAATCCAACACGTCTCAAAAGAGTTGGGACGGGGACAATAAATGGCAGCAAATGTCGAGGAAGACTAAAAAAAAAACAAAAGACAACACTTAACAGTTAAATACATTAACCGATGAGATGATTTTATATAAAAAACAGTGTTAATTCCTATCTTGGACATGATTTCACCAGCTTAAATGGTGGGTGTATTCCTTGTCATGTTTTGCAATGTTTTCCTTTCTGTAGTGCTTACAGTGTGACAGGTCTTGACCAAAAACCCACCATTTTATCACCTGCTGGTCTTTATGATGGAGCCAAACTGTTAAAACATAGTAGAGAATGCAATTTGACCTTACTATGTGGCAGTAATCGAAGATCTCCCTTCAAAATATAATGCATGAGTGGCTTTTCATGCTGTTTAAAACCCATTTATACCATTCAGCACTGTATTTAACTCTACAGATGAGTGAGAACATCTTAACCAATGCACTACTGCACCCGCATGCCATCATGGAGGCTGACTTTTGAAGCTAGCACTAACACAAGTTGGATGGTCCATTTTTACTGTAGCACAGGATGTGCAATGCTCTATTATTGTCAAAAAGAATGGACTTCTACAACTTCTGCTGACTTCTGTAAGCAAAGGACAGTTTCCCATGTCTTCTGGGTCTATTTCAAGTGAGCTCAGGTGCTTAGGAGAATGTTACACCCCTGTATCATTTTCATGCATTAAGCATTCTTAATATGGTAAATTTTCAATAGCTCTAGCACTCCAGGAATTAGAGTGAGACTACAGCCAATATATATTTCATGATGTCATGAACCTATACAATGATTTTATTAACAAAAATATACACTCAATCGTGGTAAATCAAAGGGAATTCAAAAATGTATGTAATAACTATGGTAATTATTCCCTTTGCATCTTTAATTCTGAGTGACTCAGCCTCTCTGTGATGATCTTATACCTGGACACCTATATTGTCCGTCAGTACAATTCATTTTGAAATGTTCTTCTTTGTTGTTTTATCTTATTTGGATGTTTACTAAATTTCACTGATCCCCGTCCCAACTCTTTTGAGACGTGTTGGATTTATCAAATTAGAAATGAGTACATATGTCCCCCAAAACAATATTTTTTCTCGGTTTTAACACTTAATACGTTGTCTTTTCACTATTCTCCATCTAATGAATAGATTGAATGTTTTGAAAATGATAGCATTTTGATTTTATTCACTGTTTACCAAACGTCCCAACTTCATCGGAGTTGGGGTTTGTAGTTGCAACTTAAGGTAATTTCAAATTTACCGTCACTCTGTGCCTGTGGCTTTCACGCCACACCTTGCACATTGATAATGTCATTTCCCTGGCGTTAACCCAGTCTGTCTTGTGCTCTCTAGGTTGAGCACATATTGTCAATGGGCTGGGGTGGGGGGACGCCGCCGTTCTTTCCCGGTGTTTGTGTTTATTTTGCCTTTTATCACCACGAGCTCTCTTAGTAGTGGCAGGTTGACATTGTTCTTTGCGCAGGTGCGCGACGCCTTCGTCTGTCAGCCATACGTTCTGACACGGTCAGCTCCAGGCACGTGCACTCCAATACGGCAGGGGAGGCACGGCCTCACCAGCTCCAGATGAGAATGATGAGATGCAGTAAATGTGAATAATAGTAACAATAACATATTGTTTTCGAGCATCTGCACCATAACTACCATTTGAGCAGTATTTAAGCAGTTTCACTCATTTTCAATCATTTCCGTGGCCAAAATCATAATATTTGCCCATTTCATGTCAAATTGCTCCGAATACGGTGAATTTGGGGCAACTCTGAACTGGCCTCACCCCGGATTGCGCAATCCCTCGTTAACAAGCTTCAGCGCATGCGCCATTTTGCTCGTTCTGTGAATGCAACCTGGTAATATTGTATTAAACGTTTTTATACACTTAATAGAAGTATGTACGGTGTGCCCTCAATTCCTGACAATGTTCTGCTATTTTCTACGTGTGATTATCATTTCTTTACTCTGAACGCTTTGGCATAACGCCCACTGAAATATACAGTGGTGAGGCCAGCAGTAGCCTGGCCGCAGACTCCTTCTGGCATTGAGAGTATTGCTGGCCAGTTACGTCATAGCGAATCTGAAGTTCACAAGTCAGTCGTGTTGTTGGCTAGCTTGTTCACTTTGACTGCTACAAGTGGATTTCATAACGAAACTAAGAGCATCCTCAAAGTTGGATTTCCAAGGGGAAAATATGTGATAAATAATGGAGGACCGACAGAGCTGAAGGGTTTACTGCAGGTGACCGGTCAGAGGATTATAACCAGAAATATTCTAAACTCTCTGTGTTATAACTACCCGATCATTTCAAAGTGAGTGGTACAACAGAAAATATTTGTTGTTTCCCCTGTGTCTTGTTTGCAACCGGCGAGAATGTGTGGAAGACCATTCGCATGGGATTTTACGACTTAACAATTTACTAAGGACTAAGGAGCCTCGCGAAACACAAATCCTCGCGGCTACTCATATTCAATGCCAGATTGCTTTGGACGTTTGGGGCGACGTTTGGGGCTTTGGATGAACAGCACCGGCTAAAGTAACATTAGCATGCACAACGCCCCTCAACGCTTTCACAAAGTGAAGGAAAAGAGCGGCGCATGGACCTGATGTAGGCAGGTAAGACCAATTTCCTGTGTGTGAAGCCTGTGTTTGTGAGACCCGTGGGGAGAGAGAGAATCCTCCGTGATTCTGTTAGCTTTTGTGACGGGCACCGGATTCTCATGTGCCCGGTAACTGTTTGTAAAGTTGAGTACAGGGTACCGTTGAGGTAAATCAAATATACCCGTGTAACTACAAGACTCTGATTTAATTCCAAGGTGTAGGCATAACAGAAATGACAGTCCCAAAATATTTGGTGACCATATCGAAGCTTGTGTAATATCTGTTTACGTTGACATTCGCTTCCTGCCACACCTTTGTCCCACATCGCTTGCCGTAGCCTCGTACAAGTAGATGTAGGCCTACATTTGCACGAGAATCCAGTGCGTATCACAAAAGCCATCACACCGGTTTGTTCGCCGTGGTGCTCAGCGGTCTATATGACACCATGTTACAGGCTACTGGTTCACCAGGATACTCTTTTCCCATCTCCTCTCCTCTCCTCTCTTCTCCTCTCCCTCTCCTCTCCTCTCCTTGAGCTCCTCTCCACTCCTCCTTTCTCCTCTCATCTCCTCTCTCTTCTCCTCCCCTCTCCTCCTCTCTCATCTCCTCTCTCCTCTTCTCTCCTCCCCCTCTCTCCTCTCCTCTTCTCTCCTCTCCTCTCCTCTGCTGTCCACATTGGTGCTTCGGTTTATGTGAGACCACTGTTTGAATCCTGTGTGTGTGTGTGTGTGTGTGTGTGTGTGTGTGTGTGTGTGTGTGTGTGTGTGTGTGTGTGTGAGAGAGAGAGAGAGGGAGAGAGAGAGATCTAATAGCATTTTCTCTGCGGAAATGCAGTATGTCAAAATATGTAGGCCTACCTTATGTTAAGAAAGCTGCTACGACTATGGAACTTGTCGGTAGGCCTATTTGGCAATTATTTATTTGAAAATCTGATATCGAAAAAGTTGCCTCACCAGCCATAAATCCCAGCGCACGTTACTGGTCAGCTCCAATCACCCACCCCTTGGACAAGGGATGAGTGATTGGAGACTGGCCGGTTGAGATTAGTAGCATCATCGTGTAAACTTATTGGTGAGGTGTAGATCCCTTGAGTGGTATAGTAAACCTTCTCTGCCAAGAGGCCTGATTTGATAAACATAGGCTACCTCTTCACTGTGAATCATTCCAGTGTGCTGTGACTTCTTTTGTTTATTTTGATTATGTTTTGTGTGTACAGTTTTGATTGCAGTGATCTTTAACATTCACAGTGCAGTGTGTAGGTAACACACTCAGTAAATTACCTGTACTAGCCTACTCAGTGCTCTCGCACTTCAGCCGTCACTGTTTCACGATATATATATTTGTATTGACTTCAGTGGAGTTAGAACTCTGTCTGTGTATGTAAACTCAAGTTAACTGCCTGCACATTTTGAGTACAAATAAGACTGAAAGCAGAAGAAAATAAAAACTATTGTATGTGCAACAGCTGTGTCATCCTTTGTCATCTAGAACCTGTCGGGGAAAATTGTGTTCTTAACATCTGGGTTGTCTCACCCTTTAACGAGACTGGCGTAGTCACCTTTTAAAACCTAATTACTTCAAAATCTTTAATCTTAGTAATCCCACCCTACTACACATAGTTTTGATTGAGTGTAGCAATACCTTGTACTGCCCTAATAATATCAACTGTGACGACGAGAGCCTCAAGCCAACACACCTTCAGACAGCAAGGTACAGCATGTCAAATTGTATGGGATATTTTTCAAAGTAGTATCTCAAAATCCAAGTGGAAAGACAGAAGCTGAGTGTCAACTGTGCACAACCAAGAAAGCCATTATTTGTGGCTCTTATCTAGCAACAACAAATTGCAAGACACATTTGAACAGAAGACATTCAGAGAATCTACAGGAATGTGCAAGAAGCCAGGAGAAGAAAGCTAAAACATCATAAAGACAGACTTGTTTGTTCAATCATGCAGCCTACCACCTTTACAATACCACAAAGTAAAGATGACTCCCTTGTGAAAGCCTTTATTGTCAAAGGAATACAGTACACTCATTAACCACCATTGAACAAACAGAATACATCGACCTTGCTTTGACCTCTCGTTATGGTACATACATGTGTTGTTTGAGTCCTGTCTTTAGTCAAATCTAGCCTTTGATCTCACATTGTTAAATAATTGTGAAGCTTTGTTATATTTTGAAAGATTTATTTTTGTAAATATTCCCTTCCTGAAAATGACAGAACAAATAATGACATTGTAATTTTCAACATTGAACATCTTTTGACTTAACAAAAAAAAAACTTTGCTTGGAAGTTTTGCTCTCTCTGCTCTTGGCCTGATCCACTTCACATTTTCATGCAAGTGCTTGATCAAATCTTTTAAAATTTCACCCAAACACTGCTGTAATGTGGGCAATAAAGGTCGAGAACCACTGGCATAGATGGACGCATCTGTTGTCCGCCTGTGGGACTTGTTGAGTTTAGGGTTAGTGCAAGCAGTTACCCTAACCCTAACCCTAATCCTGAACCTAACCCTAACTCTACGTCATATCTGGTGTCAGAATAGCAGTATGTCTGAAAAGCGGTATGACTGAATAGCGATTGCCCCCCGGGTTTCTTGAGGTTTGTGTGCAAAAGGTGCATTAGTGTTAAGATGCCGTCATCCACCCCCCTTGGACTGTGCGGGTTGATCCAGCAAAAACACGGAGCTACACCTCATAGTAAAACAAAACGGTATGAAACAAGTTCAATTACTTGGTAAGAAATTGGTAATACTTTGATAAGAGCATTCGCTTTACTTTACAGTACAGTTTCCCATTCTGTACCTGGTAAATAAATATATGTTACTTGGTAACAGTGCAGAAACCTACCATGTACTTACCAAACACCTTTTACTCAACGGGTACAAGAATGAAGATAAAGCCCAATGGCAAGGCGTGACACCAGCAATTGTTTTGTCAGGTAAGTACCACATTTACCCATGCAATAAATGGGTATGTATGGTGATAAGAACAGTAACTACATTGAAATACTGGGGCAATTTCCTTGTAAGTTCTGGCTTTGGAGTTGTGTAGTTACCATCCAGAGCAGCACATTAACCAACAATAATTACCCAGAAAATATACCGTACTTTCATAGTAATTCATGATATATTTTCTTCGCAATTACATAGCATTTACTTTGTAGTTACCCCCCTTTTAAATTTTAGATACCATCTAATTTCTCTCTGTAACCCAATTGTTACCCAGAAAATACACAATGTAGTTTCATGGTAAGTTTTGAGTTTCCCCTTGTAATTACATCGTAATTACCCACTATTTTTACATTCTAGGTACCATGCAACTTCTCTCTGTTATCCAGAAAGTACATCGTAAATACTGTACCATGGAGAGAAGTTACATGGATGCTAGAATGTAAAGATAGTGGGTAATTATGATGTAAATACTATGTAATTACAGGGGGAAACTCAAAACTTTCCACGAAACTACATTTTGTATTTTCTGGGTAACAATTGGGTAATTTCTCTCTGTTACCCATTTGTTACCCAGAAAGTAGGCCTACATAGTAGCCTAAATACAGAGAAGTTACATCGTACCTATAATGGAAAAAGGAGGTGTGGGGGGTAATTACGATGTAAATACTATGTGATTACAAGGGACAAAACTCAAAACTTACCATGAAACTACATGTGTATTTTCTGGGTAACAATTTGGTAATTTCTCTCTGTTACACAATTGTTACCCAGAAAATACAAATTGTAGTTTAAGTTTTGAGTTTTCCCCCTGTAATTACATAGTATTTACATTGTAATTACCCCCTTTTTACATTTTAGGTACCCTGTAATTTCTCTCTGTTACCCAGTTGTTACCCAGAAAGTACCAGTGGCGTCTTTTGGTCATAAAAATTAGGGAGGACAAGGAGGTGGTCAGTCGGATAGATGCGAGTAAATGGGGTTAGTAATGGCAGATGCTTAGTATTAGGTTGTAGGCCTACTAGGTAACTTAACTGATATGGCATTGTGTTGTCTGGAAAGCTGACTTATGACATCTATAAAATAATTGCAACAAACTTTGTATAATATATTATCATACATAACTGCCCAAAGTGTTTGAGGGGAAAGAAAGAGAAGAGTGAAAGAAAATATTATAGAAAGTAGAAAGTTTCATAGGGAGCATATCTAACTTTGACCAAAGGCAGCATGGCATTTCACCCTGTCAGTTGTGTTTTTTTGTTTTTTTAACCATAGGCAAAAATTGACAATTCTGAAGACCCTATAGGAATGCCTAGGACATTGAGTGACTTGTACCCAGATAGCAAAGTCCTCCGGCATCTTTCTGGGTCTTTCTGGCATTTCTCTGGTGAATGTACGATTTCGGTTGATTTCGGCAAATCAATGGCAAAGTAGGAATGATGCCAGAGATATTCTGGCTTTTCACTGGAATGCCACCCAAATAACGAAATCGGTTGTGCAGGAGGGCGGAGCTACAGTTACTTTATGGTTCTTTCCCGGCAAGTTGGAATATTACCAGAAAACATTTTGTTCGGGTGGGGGGGCTTTTTTTGAAACCTAGGGCCAAGCAAAGATGACAGCGGCCCTGCCCTACGGAGACGGTTGACACGCATGCTCATTTACGTGAGACCGACTTCATCCTGGGAATCTTTTCGGCGGGACCTTAGTAGTCTAGTAATAAACCTGGACTTGATGTACTATCTACTGAACTAGGATATTGTGCTGTGTATTTTGCATTAAGGTAAGTAAAACGATTGTTATAGCCTACTTGTGCCTAATTATACTGCTCACTTAATAGCTGTTGCTCTTTGTTGTATTTACCTGTGCTAAGCTGAGGCAACATTTCTTGAGGTAAATTTTCCCTTGGCTTGGAGATAGCTAACATCTAGCCTACGGTATTTCAGATGTTTGTTCATGACTAAGTAAGACTAAGTATTAGGTCTCTTGACAGTACTAATTCATGTTATGTCATGTCATGGCTTTAACTTGTTTGGAGGACACGCTATAACGACCCTAGCTAGCATAGATGGCAGCTATCCTTTTCGGACATTCGGCAAACGTCAGTGTTTAGAGCTAATACTAGATGACTGATATGCAAAGACTATATTCTTAATTTAATTCGTTGGTGTGCTGTCATGGCCTTTGGTTTTTGTTTTCGTTTGCGATTGTAAATTTACACGCTTGAGACAGCCCGTTTTAGATTTCAGCTGCCTGCTGAGGTTTGGATTCAGAAATTATTTTTGTAAAATCTCTGATGGGCTGGCTTGGACGTTAGCGTAATGTGGTGTTTAACGTGAGCCTGTTCAAAATCCATCTTGAGCGGAATTCACTGGTGATGGGCTTCAAATTCCACCTGCAGCAATGGCAGGTCGCTGCTTATTGCTTTACCCTGAGCTCTAGTTCTAGTGCTACAGTATTCTCGAGTCCACATCGCTTTACCGATGCAATATAGCCACCAGTTTCTGATGTCGTTATCAGACGAAATCAGAGGGCAGTTTGTGACATACTTGAAATAATATATCTTTGAGGACACAAAGTAGCTGCCCTTTTTATTAGACACATGCACGAGGTAATGTGATTTACAGAAATATCAGATTTGCAATAAAATAGTCCATCACATTGTACTCTTGTCACAGGAGGATCCATCTCACTAACACGGGTGAGGGACAGGGTGGACCAAAGAGGAGGCTCTACAACATGAGGACAGACTGCGATCCTCAAGCAGTAAGTTGATTTACATAAGAAAATTATACACTATAAAGGTGTCTATTGTATGTATAAAAAGGGCTTAAAATTATGGTCAGACTTCGCTCCAGCTAGTGATAAAGTCTTAAAGGGTTTAATTAAAGGCTTTTTAACTTCACCATCATCAGTGTGCCTTGGAATCTTTGGCAGGCCTTATCAGCAGCCACAACTGGAGCTAAGTCTGACCATAATTTTAAGCAACTATATTTCCTTGAGCCAAAGTGCACCTGCTTATGAGAAAAGACCAACTTACTAGCCACTTTGACTCATTATTAAGTGTGTGTTTGGCTAGTAAGATTCTTGCCATTTTGGCTGGTGGTGGAAAAAGTTAATTAACAGCCCTGTGTATAACTGTAGGAACAGACTGGACAGTGAAAGTGAATCCCGCCTGGACTTAACAGACCCCTATACCTAGAATGACCCAAAAATGTGACTATTGATCTTGTCACAGGTCAGTCCATGAGCCCACGTCTTCAGGCCAGGGACCCGAGAGGAATTTCCAGTGACATGGATCAACAGAGATCCTCAAACAGTAAGTTGATCTTCTACATCAAATAAAGGAAATCATGTGAATTATCTTTAAGTAAAAAACAAGCATTTGATTACCACTCTCGTATAAGGTCAGTCCATAAAAATCAAATGTGTGTGTGTGCGCGTGCCCGCCCGCCTATGTTTCTGAGTGTGCATGTGCTACAAGCAAACTTATGCCAATTTTTTGTTTCGTTTTTCGTGATTATTTTGGTAAATCAGTGAAATTATATAATTTGCATAATACTGAACTTTTTAACCCTGTGTATATGTACAGCAGGACATTAACATTTGACATTTGATCTCACTCTCGTTACAGGTCAGTCCATGTGCCACGTTCCAGCCAGGGACCAAAAGGGGGGCTTTCGTCATGGGGCCAGACAGACATCCTCAAGCAGTAAGTTGATTTACATGGATGCATTCTGAAGTTGAATTGAAGTAGTTATATTGTTATGCGCTGGCTACTATTCAATGTGTCAAAGTGAAATTTATTAATTGTTGTCCCATGAAAAAATGAACTGTATTTACCAATCTCAATGGCAATGTATCGTTCCAGGGATTAGAGTTCAAGAATGTTGTTGCAGGTGAAATTATCATTGAAATTTGCTGATTCAATGCTATTTTTGTATCTTTACTTTTTAGAGAAATAGAGAGATGCATCCAGGCCACCCACTAGGAGGTGGAACATCTTACGAAGAGGTGGCTGTACCTGGCGGCAGACTGAGATGGGTTGAGGAAGAGGAGAAGCACAGACCAAGAACGGAATGTCAGATATTTGCCCTTTTTATGCCCAGCACATACACACACACACACACACACCGGCATATAAACATGCACATAGACACAGGCGCACGTGCACACACATACACGCACTCTCAAACAAGATGGGAGTCTCTGGTGATGTTGGCAAATAATCTGAATCGGTACACACTGCAATGATTCCACCATCATGCCCCACCTACGCGAGTCCTGTCCTTCAGCATTGACTTACTCCCCAGGTGTAGTGTGCCTTCATCCGAACCACAATGGCATCCCAAGCAGCAACAAACACCTGCACACATGCATGCTACAGTACACACACAAACACACTGGACTGTGAACTAGGTCAGACACACACACACACACACACACGCTCAAAGTAGCCATGATCGAAAAGGCTGCATCTGTGGCTTGACTTCATCCATTTTTTGGAGGAACACCTTTGTCAATTTTGAGGAACTTTGTTGTGGGAAGATATTTTAAAATTTGATAGTCAGTCTTGTATACCCATTCGCTTCACTATGATGTATTTTGTAATTGAATATGGATGATTTATGCCACAGTGCTGAATTAACACATCTTGACAAAGATGTCACCTTAAAAAGTATGTTTGGTACCTGTGGGTCAAATGTCTCAGGAGCTCCCTGACTGCAGAACGTCTCAGGAAATTACTCAACTTTTTATATTGTATGCAGGGTGCGATTTGTCAGAAAACCAGAAGGGGGATGTGTTTCAGATGTCAAGCAATATCAATGGAGTTACATTAAACTATGATTAAAATCATGTGGAAAAAGTGACAATATCAAAACCAGAAGAGGGGACAATCCCCCCATCCCCCCCTACAAACCGCACCCTGACTGTATGTATTTTACATGTTTGTCTATATGATTAACACATGAAGAGTTCAGATGCAAAACCCCCCAAGTGCCTTTTCAGAAAATAATATTAATTCATTTTTATTTAATACAAAGCTATCAAAATTGCATTTTTTAAAATTTTATTTATGTAATGTAACTATTTATATGTATTATCAAGTACATGAATGTTAACCAAACCAACAACAGGGTTTTCTAAAAATATAGAAGTGCAGGTCTTCTGAAATGGAGTTAGGGGGTTTTGCATCTGAACTCTTCACATGTTCATAGAAGAAAATACAATGTACGACCTCAAGGTCTTGTGCGTTTTTCTCACCGATATCTTCTCACCGATATCTAAGGTTTATGAGTTACAAAATGTTTATTATTTTGTTTGTTTTCTGAAAGTTTTTTTAAAAACTCAGAGGGATATGTTAAGAAAGGTGTTAATCATTTGGTTTGTTTTTTGGAAAATTCCATTTAAAACATAGGCTGTGAGTTTTGAAAAAAAGCTATTTTGATAATTTTGTTTTCTTTTCTGAAAATTCTACTTTAAAATGTCATACATTTTCAATTTCCAAAATCTATTGAATGAATGAATGTTGTTGTAGCCTACTAAAGATAATAAATGGCCAATTTGCATGATTTTTGTGGGTTTTATTCTTTATTGTTATTATTATTATTGGGAAGGTTAAATATATTCCGGCATATTTATGGGTTTTAATCGGCAGGGTTCTGGCAATCTTGTGGTAGGCTCATGGGCCATTTCTGGGTCTTCTGGCAAACATCTGGTAAGGTGCCGGCACTCCTTCGAACGTTCTTGGCATTCTACTGGCTGCTTTCTGGCATGATTCCGGCAAAATATTGTGGGCCGTTTTAGGCCCGGGAGTAACCCCGACATATTGCAGCATATTGCCAGTATGAAGAAAGGTTTCTGGGCCATAAAAAGCCCAGAACATTTTTGCTATCTGGGTATAGCCTAGGCCTAAGGGTTTTAAACTCAACTCCTTCCAACATATTCTTACAGATTTTTAAACATTTTAAACCCCCTCTATTATCTTATTTTTAACATCTTATTTATGATCCGTAACGTGGTACGTGGCCTATGGTTGTGGTCGCCTATCCGTTTTGCTTTTGACGGTAGGCCTACCTGCGAGAGCGACAGCTGTGGAAGGAGGAGCTGGCAAGCGTATGGAACAGCGTGCGTCTGGCTATTTCACAAAAAAATATGTCGTACAGATTACTTTGTAAATCCATGCCTAGTGTTCCTAATTCCACCCAAATGAAACTACATAACATGATGTAGGTTACATGTTAGAAGTTTAGCCAGAGACTTTTTATGAAGAGCTTCGTGCTGTCATGTTTCTCGTCTTGAGGAGGGAGAAAAGAACGCCAGTCTAGGGTCAGTGCATTTATGTGCAGCCAAAAGCATTCTTATTCCCATTTGTAAATAACCCTCTTTTGGGGGAAAAGCACGAATGAGAAACGCAAAGACAAGCATTGAGACTATTATTTGTGCACGTAGGACATGCTGAAACAAGACTACCTTTTAAAAACGTTGGTGATGGTCCGACCATTTGAATCATGAATGCGTTTGCATCCGCGCATCGCTTGCATTGTGTAGTGATCGAGTGGCGTGAGTGACTGATATAAACACACTGACCTTTCCATTCGGTTTTTAATCTAAATCCAGGGAGTGATATTGCGCGATTCACAACAGGAAAACAGTCGATCTTTCCTTTGTATTTATTAAAGGTTCATAAAACATTCGCCAATTACTCCAAACTTCCCACTATCTGGCTGCTGCCGCATTCTTCTCACATTTGTATATCGTTGTCATGACGACCGAGTCCATGCTTGTCGTCTGTCAACCCAACTCGTCAAATTCTGATTGGCTTTTGATAAATTCAGCTTCGCTGATAGGCAGATTACTTCCATGGCTCTAGACCCGCCTAAAGGGAGGAAAGTCCTCCCTAAGCTCCATTCACTTCAATGTTAAAAAGTAAAGCCCGCGCTAAGGCCGAAATTTCACCATTTATAATGGAAGTCAATGAGGATGGAAGGGAGTACGGACCTCCAAGGTCTATTATGTGAATTGGAAGCGCTAAAGTACATGTTTTTATTACTAAATAGCTATAAAATACTAACAATTATATAACAAAGATATAATAAATATGTTTTGTTTTCTGTAATTTATACTGGAAGATATGGCTTTATTATTTTGAGGGAGGATCGTCCTCCCTTTCCTCAATGGCAAATACGCCATTGGAAAGTACATAGTAAATACTGTACCGTAAAATAAAGCGTTACCAACAAAACTAGGCTATCTAAAGTAAATAAACAAAAACATGTGTTGTCGACCATGAAAATAGATCGAAGAGGGTCTGAAGTTTTGATTGAGTGTAGCAGGGCTGTAACGATATTGTATCGAACCGAGAAATCATGATACACAGAGTCACGATACTGTATCCTGATACAAGGAGGCAATATCGTGATACACCCTTTCAAAGTTTTATTACCCATTAGTCCAGAAAACAGCCTTATGATTTGATGTGATAGTGTTTCCAAACTTCAGTGGAGATACATTTCAGAAATTGTGGGATGTATCGAAGGTCAATAATCGTGATACGAACCGAATCGTGAGTAGAGTGTATCATCTTGTGCTGCCCTAAAAATATCAACTGTGACCACGAGAGCAGCGAATCTCGTTGTAAAACTAAGATAGTTGAACACAAATATATGGTTTTGTACAGAAAAATGCATCAAAGAGGGTCCGTTTTTTTAGTGTTTATTTTTTTCTGTAGAAATTGAATGAGTGCTTTTGTTTCATCTCGGATTCCCAGCAGACACTGCATGGGAATGCATCTCGTAGTAGGCTAAAACGAAATTATCTATTGTCCAAATAAACATGTGTGGTGTTGACCATGAAAGTACATTGAAGAGGATGTTCTGATGTTTGGAGTATATCGGGTTGAAGAAAATGAATGAATGCCCGAGTAGCCACCAAGTCTCATACGACCGTCATGAATTGCTTACTCAGAGCCGTTGAGCGCGGTAAACAGCGAAGGTCTCAAATTTTGACCTTAAGTGTGTTTAAGATCTTAAAATGGGATGATGGCGTCTGTTCAGACACGAAAAACCAGCGGCAGTCAACGGCCGTGATGAGACTATACCGTACGGCCGTTATGGGCTCTAAAGGGTTAAGTGTGTGTCTGTTGAATAGTAACTAACTAAGGGGTCTTACACACCAAGGCGGTAAAGCGTCGCGGAACGGCCGCGTTTTTTACCGGCGTCGGTGAAAATACATTGAAACCTATCTGTAAAGAACCCAGTAGCCCTGGTTCTATAATTGTTTTGTTCTATTGTTTTTGTTCTATAATTCTATTGTTATGTTGGTTGCCGCTGTTGTGATTTGAGCATTCTAACAGCAGTAAGAGCCTAATGCACCCGTAAAAGGCAACCAATTCCTTACGGTGGTACTGATCTATGTATGAAGACAAATAAACTACATGAACTCGGACCAGCAGTTGTCGGAAGGCCATTATTTACGGGACATTACAGTAAGGAATTGATCCACACCTGCCCGACTGGATGATCGCAACAAAGTCACAGAGGAAAGAAGCAGCGAGCACCAGATCGACGCAAGTGTAATGGTCATCGGAGAAATTCAAACAAACATCACATCGGACAAGTGTCAAGTCAACTCGCACGGAAAGGGGAAGGAGATCGCAATCCCAACACGAGATGGACACAGAAAAGGCAGCGAAAAGGCAAGAACTTAACACTTTTCTTTGCAATGAAACAATTGTCGATAGGCCTGTGCCAAAGGATGATGATGATGTAGTCTCAGTTAGACGCTCTGAACGCGAACGCATTCCTACGGAAAAAATGTTACTATACAGTAAAGAAGAACAAAACAAAAGAGAAAAGAAACTGTGTAGTCTTTATGAACAGTGGAAAGTGTCAGCGCGTACAACCAGACAAGAACTCAAGTATGAGATAACAGGAAAACGTAATGGAGCTCTCGTAGACGAACTAGCAAAAGGAAAAGCTGATGTTCTGAAAATGTTTGATGAATTAAGATCGCATTATGCGCCTGATCCAGAGATAAGACGAAAAGTTGATGCATGTGTAGCAGTAACTGGTGACCTCACACAAATGCTTAATGACAGACTGGTTTTTGAGTACGATGCAGAATGTGTAGGACAACGCGTGCGTGAATTACGCGAACCAGAATATGCCAGGTCAGTGTATGGATCCGTTTCAGAAATCAGCTGTCTTTCAAAACATTCCAGTGTCGCCGAAAAACGAGCGGAAGCAGCGGCAGATCTAGCAGCAAAAGAAGCTGAATATGAGAGTTTAATAGAGAAAGAACAGCAGGAGAAGAAAATGAGAGAGGTAGAAGAGGAGTGTAGAAAAGAGGCAGCAAAAATGGAACAATGGAAAGCAATGAATGACTTAAAGGTCGCTCGAGCGAGATTCGAAGTGTATGACAGAGAAGTAAGAGAGGAGTATGACGCACAGATCTTCCAGCCCTCTCGTGAACACCAACCACTTAACCAAAGTGCTCCTCGCGCCCTAACGCAATCTAACCATGACATTCCATCTTCAAACACCCAAACGCCTTCACTCGATGTCTCCTGTTTGGCAAAAGCAATTCAAGATAGCATAGCCACACAGAGACTTCCAGTACCAACACCTACTGTGTTCAGTGGCGACCCAATTCACTACATTGAATGGAAAGCTTCGTTTCAGTCACTCATAGATAAAAAGAACATCTCCCCTGCAGATAAACTGTATTACTTGAAGAAATATGTCAGCGGCGCAGCCCAAAAATGTATCGAAGGGACATTCTTTAGAAGTGATGATGATGCTTACAGAGATGCCTGGAAAAGGCTTAATCAAAGATATGGGCAGCCCTTTGCCATACAAAGAGCTTTCAGAGATAAGCTATCCAACTGGCCAAAAATATCATCTAAAGACGCAGAAGGGCTAAGATCATTCTCTGACTTTTTAAACGCATGCCTACAAGCAATTCCACATGTAAAAGGCTTGGATATTCTAAATGACTGCGAAGAGAACCAAAAGATGATTCTGAAAGTACCCGATTGGCTGGCAGCTCGCTGGAACCGTCAAGTCACAAAAACCCTTGTAGAAGGAGGAACGTTTCCCACCTTCAAAGAATTCGCCGACTTTGTGTCTCTGGAGGCAGAAATCGCATGCAACCCTGTAACTTCTCTTCACGCTCTTCATTCATCTCACGACAAGAGAGAGGCGAAGGAATCCAAAGGGAACAAAGTTAACGTCTTTACTACCCAAGCAGCTGCAAATGAAAATGATATAGGCCTAACAACAAAGGAAAAAGTCAAAAGCCCATGCATGTTTTGCCAAGACAACTACCATCAGCTCCCCAAATGCCCAGAATTCTTAAATCAAACGTTACAATATAGGCAGACCTATGTCAAAGACAACAGACTGTGTTACAGTTGTCTAAAAGCTGGTCATGGAACAAAGAACTGCAGATATCGTCACAAGTGCAGCCTGTGCAAAGGACAACATCCCACCTGCCTTCACAACAACAGAACAGATGAACATAGAGTGAGGCAAGTCAACCCAGTGCAATTCAATGAGGTGGAATCAACATCTGCCACTTCTCTTAACGTCACCAGCCAAGGTCAGTCAGTTAATACCTCTATGATAGTACCAGTGTGGGTCTCAAACGAAAAAAATCCATCAAATGAGAAACTTGTATATGCCTTACTAGACACTCAAAGTGACTCCACTTTCATTGACCAAGAAGTATGCAAAGAGCTACAGCTTACCACTCACCCAGTAAAACTGAAACTTACTACCATGATAGGAGAGAACATGATTCTGAATAGTGAAAGAGCATCCGGCTTGCGAATGAGAGCTTTCAATTCCACTGTGCACATTGATCTACCACCTGCCTACACCAAAAACTGTATTCCTGTCAACAGAGAGCATATTCCAACTCATGAAACAGCCAGCAGATGGAGCCATCTCACCACAATAGCAGATCAGATACCACCATTGCTTAATTGTGAGGTAGGACTACTGGTAGGCTACAATTGTCCAAGGACACTCGTACCCAGACAAGTCATTACAGGAAAAGATGAAGAACCCTTTGCCATACGCACAGACCTAGGATGGGCTATTGTTGGATGTTCATTTTCACATTCTAATCCACTGTCAACCAGTCATTGCCACAGGGTGACTGTGAATGAGTTACCAGCCATAACTCCCTTTGATGCTCTTAAAATTCTAGAGACTGATTTCAGAGACACGCCAGACAATGACAAAACAGTTTCTCAGGAAGATTTAATGTTTCTCGACAAACTAAAAAACAGCATAAAGAAAAATTCCCAAGGACATTATGAAATGCCCCTCCCATTCAAGGAAAGACCATGCTTACCTGACAACAAGCAGCTTGCCATTGTGAGGCTCAATCACCTGAAAAGAAAGTTAAATGCAAATGAAAGTTACAAAAAGGACTATGTAAAATACATGGCTGACATAATTGAAAGAGGTGATGTAGAAAAGGTATATTCCGAAGGCACAGATGGAGAGAAGTGGTTTATACCTCACCATGGTGTTTATCATCCCAAAAAACCTGACAAGCTTAGAGTAGTCTTCGATTGCTCAGCAAAGTACAAGGGCAGCAGTCTCAACCAACACCTTCTGTCAGGTCCGGACATGACTAATAGTCTGACAGGTGTGCTCATCCGTTTTCGACAGCACCACATTGCCCTGATGTGTGATGTGGAAAAAATGTTCCATCAATTCCATGTATCTGAGAAGGATCGAGACTATCTACGCTTCCTATGGTGGGAGAATGGAGACACCACTTCAGCTGTCCAAGAGTTTAGAATGAAAGTTCATCTCTTTGGAGCTGTCTCTTCACCAGGGTGTGCAAATTATGGTTTAAAGCAACTGGCCAAAGAACACAGAGACTCACATCCACTGGGATCACACTTCGTTGCCAGAGAATTCTACGTGGACGATGGAGTGACCAGTGTGGACAGTGAAGACAAGGCCATCTGTCTAGCAAAAGAGGCTCGTGAGCTGTGTGCAAAGGGAGGTCTGCGCTTACACAAATTTGTGTCAAACAACCACGCTGTTCTGCAAAGCATCCCGGCAACTGAACTTGCCACAGACATCAAAGCCAAGAGTCTCACATTCAATGATGGAGCATTAGAGAGAGCTCTAGGAATACACTGGAACGTCGACAATGATTGCTTCACTTTCAAAGTTACACCAAAGAATCAACCAGCAACAAGACGTGGTGTCCTCTCATCTGTTGCCTCTGTGTATGACCCACTGGGTTTCATTGCACCTTATCTCCTCAATGGAAAAAGAGTTCTTCAAGAAATGTGCCATGAAGGAACAAAATGGGACGAGCCAATTCCAGAAAGTTTAAAGTCACGGTGGGAGAGATGGCGAGATGACCTCGTTAAACTGGAGAAAATCCACATAACCCGTTGCTATCAGCCGGCAGGCTTTGGAAAGGTTACCAAAACACAGCTACATCACTTCTCAGACGCCAGCACTGCAGGCTATGGACAATGCACTTACCTGAGACTGATCAATGAAAAGGGAGATGTCCACTGTTGTCTTCTCCTGGGAAAAGCACGTGTCTCACCACTGAAAGTTGCAACTATACCCAGATTGGAGCTCACCGCAGCCGTTGTGTCAGTCACAGTAAGCAACATGCTCAAAGAAGAATTGGGCTATTCAGAAGTGGAGGAGTTTTACTGGACCGATTCAAAGGTCGTCCTAGGCTACATTAACAATGATGCCCGTCGCTTCCACACCTTTGTTGCAAACAGAGTACAGAAAATCCGTCATGCCTCAGACCCCAAACAGTGGTTTTATGTACCAACTGACAGAAATCCAGCAGACTATGCTTCCAGAGGAACAACCGTAGACGAGTTACTGGCATCAGACTGGTTCACTGGACCAAGCTTCTTATGGGAAAAAGACATAGAAATGCCATCTGAAGAGCCCTCAGAGCTACCGGTCGGTGATCCTGAAGTCAGAAAGGCTCAAGTGTTCCAGACAGAAACGGCTGAACAAGTAAATCTCATCGACAGACTAACCAAATTTTCCTCGTGGGCTAGTGCCGTACGAGCAATTGCTCGCCTCATGCGACGCGCAAGAAAGAACAAAGCATCCACCCTTTCAACAGTCTGTGAAAGACAAAGCGCAGAACAATTAATAATCAAGCAACTGCAGGCACAAGCATACAAGGAAGAGATAAAACTACTGAGCAATGGACAACACCTTCCAAAGAGCAGCAAATTGTATGATCTCGATGTGTTCCTGGATGCAGACAAAGTGCTCAAGGTGGGAGGGAGACTCAGCCAGTCTTCTCTTCCTACTCCATTCAAACATCCCACAGTCATACCACAGGGACAACACATAGCAAAGCTCATCATCGCTCTTTGTCATGAAAAAGTGAAACATCAAGGGAAAAACTTCACTATCAACGAAATAAGGTATAATGGATATTGGATCTGTGGTTTGAGCAGAGCAGTTGCAACTTACATCCGACACTGTGTTACATGCCGGCGTCTAAGAAGGCCCATCGAAGGTCAAAGAATGAGCGACCTTCCAGTGGAACGCACAGAACCCTCACCACCATTCACCTACTGCGGCATGGACTGCTTTGGCCCCTTCTGGACTAAACAAGGAAGAAAAGAACAGAAGAGGTACGGGCTACTATTCACCTGTTTCTGCTCCAGAGCAATTCACATTGAGATGCTGGAAGATTTGTCTACAGATACCTTCATAAATGGACTCAGATGTTTCATTGCCTTAAGAGGTGCTGTGAGACAGATCAAATGTGATCAAGGCACTAACTTTATGGGTGCAAAAAATGAACTGAATGCTGCTATGAAAGAACTGGACATGGAGAGACTCAACACATTTCTTACAGAGAAACAGTGTGAGTTTGTGATGAATGCACCACATGCCAGCCATGCAGGGGGTGTATGGGAACGTCAAATAAGAACAGTACGAAGTGTCCTTGACGCCACTCTTCTGCTGTCTCCTGGTAGACTGAATGATGCATCTCTGCGAACCTTCTTCTACGAAACAATGGCCATAGTTAACAGTCGCCCACTCACTGTTGACACGCTTAACACTCCAGATAGCTTAGAGCCCCTCACTCCGAATCATCTTGTAACCATGAAATCTACAGCTGCCTTACCCCCTCCTGGCACCTTTGACAGGACAGATCTGTATGGAACAAAAAGATGGCGTCAGGTGCAGTACCTAACCGAACAGTTCTGGAGTAGGTGGAAAAGAGAGTACCTTAACAGTGTCAGAAACAGACAATGCTGGCGCAACACCAAGAGAAACCTTCAAGTTGGAGACATAGTCATGGATTGCGAGGACTCCCTACCCAGGAGTCAGTGGAGACTTGGGAGAGTCTCTGAAATAACCAAAGGCCAAGATGGACTCGTGAGACGAGCCAAGATATTCCTAAAAGACAAACACCTGAACGATAAGAGAGAGACCACAAAACTTTCTCTTGTGGAGCGTCCTGTGCAAAAGTTGGTGTTGTTGTTGGAAGCTGAAAACACTGACAACTCACACTGAAAAGCATACACCTAACATTACACAACACAAAGACTCCAGGAAACTGTTACCTACCACACACACACAAGAGAAAGCGAGTCCAGAACTGTACTGGACTTGCGAATCAACAAGGGTGAAGGCGGATCGCTGCCCTTAAAACACACACACTGATATGAAAGAAGAACACAAACCACACACACAAGAGAAAGCAAGTCCAGAACTGTACTGGACTTGCGAATCGACAAGGGTGAAGGCGGATCGCTGCCCTTAAAACATATACACTGATATGAAAGAAGAACTCACTTTGAAGACTTTGATCATTGCTTATGTATATATATGTATTTAAAAAAAAAAATTAAAAAAAAAAAAAAACACGAAGCCAGCAAAAAAAAAGAAAGAGAAAGGCTTCCAAAAAAAACAGTGAAGCCAGCAAAAAGAAAGAAAGGCTTCCAAAAAAAAAGAAAGAAAGGCTTCCAAAAAAAAAAAAAAAAAAAATTGTTACTGTTATATCTTTGTATTTTTGTCATTGAAATTATGTTTTAAAGTTTGTCTCTCACCCTTTAAAACGTATAATTTGGTGGGAGTGTAAAGAACCCAGTAGCCCTGGTTCTATAATTGTTTTGTTCTATTGTTTTTGTTCTATAATTCTATTGTTATGTTGGTTGCCGCTGTTGTGATTTGAGCATTCTAACAGCAGTAAGAGCCTAATGCACCCGTAAAAGGCAACCAATTCCTTACGGTGGTACTGATCTATGTATGAAGACAAATAAACTACATGAACTCGGACCAGCAGTTGTCGGAAGGCCATTATTTACGGGACATTACACTATCTGTCCTTACACACCAACCGGCGGTAGTCGGGCGTCAGCGGCTCGGGAGCCGGCTCCGCGCCGCGCTGCATTTGGAAAATAGAACTCGAGCGTATTTTTCACGCCGGCGACCGGCGGTGTCTCATTCAAATGAATGGCAAAGTAGCATGCTAGCTTTAGCTGTGGGGAGGGTTTTGAACAGGACTGGCCGCGCACGCCAACGCTGTCAGTGTGCAAGGCAGAGAAAAGCACGCCGGCCAAAACTAAGCAGAAAGACCGCGTCCGTCCTGCGACCGTTCCGTTCTGCCTTGGTATGTTTTGGCCCTAACATGTTGTTTTACAATTCAATTTCAAATGAAGGATGTCCCACTGAACTGAGATGAGTGACAATTACAATGATGAAAGGTCTCAGGTGAGCCTCAAGCCACCACACCTTCAGAAGATACCACTAAGGTCAAGGTAGGCCTACAGTATGCCAAATTGGATGGGATATTCTTCAAAGGAATATCTCAAAATCCAAGTGGAAAGACAAGCTGAGTGTCAACTGTGCACAACCAAGAACGCCGTTATTTGTGGCTCTTATCTAGGAACAACAAATTGCAAGACACATTTGAAAAGAAGACATTCAGAGAATCACAAGAGTGTGCAAGAAGCCAGGAGAAGAAAGCTAAAACACCAATATAAAGGCAGACTTGTTTGTTCAATCATGCCAGCCTACCACTTCTGCAATACCACAAAGTAAAGACGACTCCCTTGTGAAAGCCTTTATTGTCAAAGGAATACACTTATTAACCACCGTTGAACAAACAGAATTTCGACCATACATTGACCTCTTGTTATGGTACATACATGTTGGAGCTTATACTTCTCATATTCCAGTTGCGCAGGAGACAGCGGTTACCCTCTCCACAGATACTCATATCCCCCTCACCAACCCACAGATTGTTGAAGAGCTGCACTACAACAGCATGCATATAAAAGGATGCGGTCGGACATGGAGTGCACTATTGGCCATATGAAGGGCTGTTGGAACTGTCTTGACTGATGTATCAACATTCTCCCCTGTGTCAAATCTGTTGCCTCCAGAAGTTACACTCTCACCTCGGGTGCCTACAAATAAATATGCTCTCCCGACCCTTGTGCACCAATCACCATCCTGTTGAACCCCTGTAGGCCTAATCAGTTCATGTCATTACTACTTGACATGTAGTAGTTCCGCCAGAGTTATCTTCCCCGCACAATCTTTGTCACTCCTGTGGCTTTAAGACCTTCTTCAGACTGCCTCCAGGAAGAAGCAGTCGCATCAGCATTTCCAAAGCATGTCAACCTAGAAATGCAGACCTCCGCTAAGCAAGCTGTTTGATAGAACATTTGTCTGTGTTACACAAGTCTCTCTGCCTTGTTTTTGTTCAGATAAAAGCTGGAATGTCAACATTTGCCCTATCCCTAGTGTTGCCAAAAGAAAATCAACCAAAGTCGTTATTGGCTGGCTGAAAAGTCGCTAGAAGTCGCTAGATGATGTCATGGCGTTACGTATGACATCACAGTGTCACGCACGGCGCGCTGATCTACAGAAAACGTGCCCACATGCCTTTGTCCACAGTAGAAATGGGCGGTGCTAACTACTTTTTGGAGATCAGAGCTAATCTGCAGCCCTGCTTACCATGGTTAACGCTTCTGATGGTGGTGCAGAGTCTCAATTATGTTGAAAAACAATGATTTGTAAATGTGCATTTGAAAAAGTCGCCAGATGCACCAAAAAGTTGCTAAAGGCGCTAGATGAGGTTTTTAGTCACCAGGGACGTCAAAAAGTCACTAAATCTAACAACAAAGTCATTAATGTGGCAACACTGCCTACCCCGCAATGGTGAAGAATAATTTTTAAAAATCGTGGATCCAGAAAGTTTATGAGTTATCCTGCTGAGAGACAAACAGACAGACAAACCAACGTGACCGAAAACATAACCGCCTTGGTGGAGGTAAAAAGCCGAAACTGTTTGCAAACCATCTGGAACCTAGAAATGTGTGTAATACAGAGTTACCTATGACCACCATATCCACCTTCTCGGGGTCCAGCTGGTTCTTCAGACCCTTTCCCTTTCCAGTCAAGCAGGCATGTGCCAGTGTGTCATTGCCAAAAACCAGAACCAGGAGCTCCTGGACAAAACGACTCTGTACCTCACAGTGTAGACAGCCCTTACAAAAATGGACCATGGTTTATTATGGTTATTACTATATTTACCATGGTATGCCATGATTACTCTAAGTATAATATGCATAAGTGTACTATAGCTGTCATAGTCAGTGTTGCCAGATTGGGCTGTTTCCCGCCTAATTAGGCTGCTTAGGATGGCCGTAAGCGGGTTAAAATGTCATTTAGCAGAAAAACCCGCCCAATTTTTGCCATAGAAATCAATAGAATTGGGCGGGATTTTGTGCTTCTAGGCGGGTTATGAGCATTTTTTGGGCTGGAAATTATCAGCCTCATCTGGCAAACCTGGTCATAGTAGTAGCCCTTACAAAGATTAAGCATGGTTCTACTATGAAAACTAACCATGGTTTTACAATATATTTATCATAGTTGTTCATGGTTTTTAGTATAATCATGACAACCATGGTTTGTGACTATGGTTGAACTTATACTAACCCTAGTATCCTCTTTGCCATAAACATGGTCCCCCCCAAACCATGTTTTTTTGAAGCCATGGTCGCCCACCCCAAAAGCCTTTTTTTAAAAAAAACCTTGGTTGCCATTTGCCACGAACCATTTTCACAAGGGAGGGTTCTCAAGTCTCACGCTTTGAGCGTGTGACACACACAACTCAACTAGTTCACACTCTCACACGCCACACTTCATGTGATTTGTCTCTCAGAAATTTTGATAACTTCGGCCCACCTACTGTATCCACAGACGTGTCAGACATTGGTGGCAACATGATCTCTCAGAATTCCGTGGAATGGACACCGATCTTTGGGACACGAAATCCGTGTCCACCAATCAGAAAATACAAGGTTCTGTTGTAGGGCAGATCAATTTCTTCTAATAGCGTGCTACAACAGACAGTTGAAGTGAAATTGAGAATTTCTGAATTAGAGAACTGGCAGGCGAACTGGAGACGCAGGAGCCAGAGCCATTAGGTGATAACTTAATTTAGGTGATGATGTAAGTTTTTTTTAATACAGTATGAGACAACTAGTTTTAACCTACTCTTTAGATCAGGGGGTGGCAACCCTATGGCACCCAAAAGCTACTTAAAGCAATAGCCGTTTGGTAAAAAGTCATCACTGTAAAACTTGTTCACAGTTACAAACTCTTTGCTTTTCTCCATTTACCAAAGACAGTGAAGCAGCAGGAATATTCTACCAGAGAAAGGAAATGTGGCACTTTCTTTCAGTCATTGAGCCATTGTGTGAAGTGCCATCATGTTATGTGCGTTAAGAAACATCAATCTGACTGAAAATAAGCGCATTGTCAAGCGCATCCTTCGGATAGTTCCAAATGTTGAAGTTGTTATAGACCTCCCTGCATGGCTAAAGAGTGATTCTTTGATTTATCATAAAATGAAAGAAGCCCCAGTAACCACAGACAGGGGAGAGCCTCAGTAAACAACAAGGTGCGTTCAATTTTTTTAAAACCCAGCGTGCTGCCTTAACGTCTGTGTGAAATTAGGCCTACATACACATGTTGGTCTTGATCGTATGACAAAATAATTTAATCTGCTTTATTATCTTTGAAAATAACCGTTAGGCAAAAAGTGTTTCACTGGTTGGCTCTCCTGCTTAATTCTGTCATAAGACCTTGGTGGGAGCAGCAGACACACATCAAAAAATCCTATTCCCTCTTGTGTCCATGCACAAAGCACAGGGCTACTGAGCTATCTCTTCATTTTTCTGCATAAAATGATAAATGATGCAAGAAATAGCATTGTATTTGTGCATTCATGTCCCTTCAGAGGTCTTTAGAGTAGACTATACAACCCCTGGCAAAAAGTATGGAATCACCTGTCGTGGAGGATGTTCATTGAGTTGTTTCAATTTATAAAAAATAGAAGGATGAATGATACGACACAGACCTCAAGTCATTTACAAAGGGGAACTGTCTGGCTTTAAGAAACACCAAAAGAAATCAAGAAAAACAATTAAGTTAGTATGTAATTGTTACTTTTTTAGAGCATGCATAGAGAAAAAAATATGGAATCACTCAACTCGGAGGAAAAATATATGGAATCATGAAAAATAAACAGACAAAAGAACGCTTCAAGACTTTTTGCACCACCTCTGGGCTTCTTAACAACCCACAGCCTCTGAGGAATGGCATTAATGGATGAAAAACAGTACCCTTCATCAATTTTACTCACTCTTTCTCTGATTGCAGTTACCACATTGGCTTTACAGGTTGGAGCCTTGTCATGGACCATTTTCTTAAACGTCTACCTCAGATTTTCATTTGGTTGAGGTCCAGACTGTTTGTAAGCTGACGATATGTTTTTCTTCAATGGATGACATCACTGATTTTACAGTATGACAAGTAAAGATCCATTAACATCCCAAGAAAAGATTTCATTATCTCCAAGCATCTCTTCAATTGATTGGATAAGAAAAGTGTCCAAAACAACAACGTTAACTTGTGCATTTATTGAAAATGTAATGCAGTCATGTTCCCCCCAGTGCCTTCACCTGACATGCAGCCCCATAGGCTATTGTCAATGACAGTGGACATTTGTACGTTTTCATTAGTCAGTCATCCTCATTTTCATTTTTCATCAACCCCATGTAATAAGTGCACCAGACAACACTTCCAGCATCACATTGTTCAAAGAGGATTCACAATTAATCAATTAAATAGACTTCCATGCAGTCAACTGTCTGAATGCTCTTTTTGGGCCAAATTTGTTGTTTTTCCAATTTGGGTGCATGTGTAAGTTCAGATATCCGTGAATGTCTCTGTATGTAAAGCCCATTTGCTTTAGGTGATTGGAGATGGTTGCCAATGCCTTTTCAATAAATACTCAAGTTTATATTGAAATTTTCTGATCCAATCAGTTGAAAGGATGCTTCGGAATGATGAAATCATCTCTCGAAATGGTAATGTACCTGTCCATTGGCAAAACCTTTGAATACATTCTTTAAAGATGAAAAACATAAGGTCAAGTGTCATGGCCTACAAAAAGCCTTGAACTCAAATCCAAGACGATATCTGTGGTGGAAATTTGAAAAACATGGTCAATGGCAAGGCTCCAATCCGTTAAGATGATCTGGCACTGTAATCAGAGATAAAATGGAGCAAAAATTATGAAGGGAATGTTTTTTCCTCGTAAATGCCATGCCTCAGAGACTGTAAGTTGTTCTAAAATCCAAAAGTGGTTCAAAAAAGCTTTTGGAGTGCTTTTTTGTTTGTTTGTTTTTCATGATTCCATATTTTTTTCCTCAGAGTTCAGTGATTCCATATTTTTTTCTCTGTGCATGATCTAAAAAAGTAACCATTACTTACTAACACAAATGTTTCTTTTGGTGTTTCTTAAAGCCAGACAGTTGCACTTTGAAATGACTTGAGGTTTGTGTCACATCTTTCATCCTTCTAGTTTTTATCAAATAAAACGACTCAATGAACATCCTCCACGACAGGTGATTCCATACTTTTTGCCAGGGGTTGTAGTAGGCTTATGTTTTTGTGACTGCCAGCTTTCCTTCTCCCTGTTGTCGCAATTTCAGATTTAAATTAACCCTTGAAGCGCCATGGCAACAGGGTCTGTACTAGAGTAGCTATTAAATTGGGCTATTGGGCTGAACACCTTCCACTGAAAACACTAAATAATTGAAAAATTTAAAAAAAAGTATGTTCACAAACAGTCCACATGCAACATTTACATGTAAAATAATTGGCTATGATGTGATGTAGGCCTAATATTTGTTAATTATCCAAATATCCATCCATATTCTTATTTTGTGCCTTTTTGTGCCATTTAACATCAGTTTCTGTTCCTTAAAACTGTTGTAGCCTACTGCAATTGAAACCTGCTGTTTCAGTGCAGTAGCCTGCTGTGAGCCAGCCGTATTAGCCGACCCAAGTGCTATAAATGATTGGTTTAGACCTATTGAATAAATGGTGTATTTGATCTAATCAAGTCACTTTTAAGTAGCTGGGTGGTTGAAGAGAAACCTACAGGTAGAGGGTCGATGGGTCTGCATCCGTCCGTTTTAAACTATTTTTTGTTTTTGAAAGGCGGTTTTAAATAAAATGCATTATTATTATTATTACAAATAAGTGTTTCAGATTGCTATTTGTATACGTCCCCAACTGTAGTATATGATGACTAAAAAATGTATGACCATCCTTCTAGATATGCTGTCTCCTGCTGTGAAATGGCTCCCTCTGGTGCACTATAGGGGAATGACAGCCAAAGTCTATAAAATGTCATGTTGGTGGGCCATATGTGTTTTTCTGTTACACATGATTGGGATAACATCCGATATACATGAGGAGGTATGAGGAGGAGTAAGATGATAAGCAGCTAATCATGTGAGCACATTTTTGAGTGACAGTAGTTTCCAAACAATCAGAGGTTGAAAAGGGATACTCCAGTCACAGCCAAATTAGGCCTACTTCTCAATTTTAACCAGAGTACCAGGACTTAATGGCATGCCTGTATATAATACTGCATTTGAATTTTCTTCAGGTGCAACTAATCCAAAATGCTGGAGCAAGAATTGTAACTAAAACAAAAAAGACCACATCACTCCAGTACTTAGGTCATTGCACTGGCTACCAGTGAGATTTAGAATTGAGTTTAAAACTCTTCTGATAGTTTACAAGTCACTAAACGGCTTAGACCCTAAAAATAAGCCTACAGTAAATATGCTTTCGATGAAAGAAATACAGGACAGTTCATTGAGGTGGGGGGTCTGGGGGTCCTTCCCCAGAAAGTTTTGCATTTCTTAAATGTAATTTCCTGCATTTTAACGTGTCCCGTTTCAGCTTGATACAAAACCCATACTTTTATCTCTACATTCCAAAAAAAGGATTCTGTATTTTAAGTGGCTTGTGGGGGGCCAGAATCTTGCCATCCAAGGGCCGTCATTTGAATAGCACTGCCTTAGATCTTCAGAATCTCCTGTACTGGTTGTGGCTAGGGTCAAGTCTATGGTGAAATGATATTTAGTCATTATGCTGCAAAATACTGGAACCAATTTCCTGTAAATTAGAACTGCCCCAACAGTATCTTGTTTTAAAAAGAAAGAAAAAAACAGATTTAGGCTATTCGCATCTGCCTTTGGTGATAGTTTATTACATACTATCTATAACCCTATAGTTTCTTTTTCTTCTCTTTTCTCTACTCTTTAGCACATTGAACAACATTTTTGTATGTGTTTTTTAGTTATTTTGATTGATTGATTAATTGATACTTGCATTGGCCAATGTTCGGCAAACCGCTCTGACTGATTTTCCCTGTTACCAGCCCCACCATAGGCAGACCCCTGGACCTTGTGTTGGTTTGTTGCAAGGGGCAAGCATACTAATAATTCTCTGACAGTTTATTTAATATGCAAGAGACCGAGGTCCCCTAGCTAGCATACCAATTGTTCTCAGACAGACAGTATATTATTTAGTATGCTTGCAGCCGCCGCTTGCCCATAGACAAGCGTACTAATTGTTCTCTGTCAGTTTATTATTCTTATTTAGTATAATAATTATTCTATGACAGTTAATTATCTTTCTACATTTTTCACTTTCTTATTCTATGGGAATCTCCAGCCATTCGTACTCCGACTTTGAATCGCCGCAGCATTCGAGATAGAGACACGATTGTAACACCAAAACGACCGTCTCGAAAAGGGCTCTGAGCCTTATCATGTTAAGTCTTGACTCAAGACCCAGGTTCAATCGCTGGGTCGTTTTTGACATTTCAGTAGCCCCAAGTTTTCTCTCAATTCCTGTGAATTAAGCACATTTCTAGATTTTAGTACAGAATGAATGTGATAAGAATGTTGATAGGATGATGAATAATGATATGATGCTGATGGCTCCAATACAATACATATAGTTCATTCTTCCAACTTACCTGTGAGCCAAGTTGCACTGACCATAAAGCCTTATGTTGTATTTGATGAAGAAACTAAATAACCTAACCTTTTGTGCTTAGTCATTGACTTGCTGGTAATGATGCAAATCTTTTATGTAATGTTAATAATAATAGCAGAATGTATGACTGCATATTCATTGTTAATGGCGCAGTTCTGTATTTAAAAAAGAGAGAAATCTCACATAAGTAAGCTCCACTTAACCATGTTTGTTTGACAATTGGTTATGCTTTTCTAAGTCATATTTTCCAAAAAATCAATAAACACTGACTTGAATGTATATGTTGTCACTTTGCTGGCAATGCTTAGAGCTTATGTGTTTACTTATTTTATACAATACTGGAATAAAATGAGGGGAAAAAAATAATGGTAAGGTGTAATACTGGTATTAATAGAATGGCAAAGGAACTGGCAACTGTTTTGCTTTGAAGGTTTCACTATGTAACTTCCCTAGTTTTACACCTTTAACTAGTTCAGTCTTGCCATCTGGGCAAAAGAGATATTGCCTAAAATTGATATCTGATATCTGAATTCAGAAGCACAAACAAGTTAGGGAAATGGTTTTGCTACCTAGACAAATATACCTCCAGTCCTGTGGACTTTTATGGTACTTATGGACATAACAGGAGAAATTGCACAACCTGGAAAAAATGGCAAGAGCCGCCATTGGTCTAGAGCAAATATGTTATGTTATGTTATATTATGATATGATATGATATGATATGATATGATGTTCATTTTGACAACCACTGCAATCTGAAACATCAGATCCTACTGATAATTAAAAACATGGGGTGCATCTCTCAAAGCCGAAGTAGCTAGTCGGTTAGCAACGTTGTATAGTAGATACTATAAAAGTTGCTAACTCTTGTGTCTCGAATGTTAGCACACAAAGTAACTACTGCTTGGAGTAATGTGCACTCTGAAGTAGTGGTGACAAGTGAGGCGCCTCCTATCCGTATCTGGACAGTGAAGTTGAAGTACAGCAGGAGTAGATCCATTGAGTCCAGACATCACCTCAGCCACCCCAAGTAACACACAGCGCTAGTCTACTTCAGAGTGTGACTCCACCCATTAGCTAAACTTGTAGTAAAGCGCTGAAAATCAATCGACATGCACACAAAGTCATGATACAGCTGCGAGAGTGCTCAGAACACAAATTCACGTCATGTCATTTGTTCGTGAAATATGTCATATCCTTGGAATCTGATGAATCCCACACTAATAATATACTTTTAGCTGTATACCGATTGAATTTCGTGTCATTTCGATGTGTAATTTGTGAAATATTTAGATTAGAAAGTATTGGTTACTCCCGGAAATGCACCAGTGTACGTTTCAAGTACTTAATTCTTTTTGCTGCGAATTTCATTTCATAACCTAGGGGTATTTACGCTTGTCTATCAATGGGAAGACGCGAGCCACGCAGGTTCGAATCCAGTGTGCAGCATATCGACAACAACTCGTGAAATCGTGTTTTGGACTCTACAGTGTAACACATGTTCCCTTGGCTGCACGTGTGTGTTGGTAATGCACAAAATAAATAATCTATTTCTGCCAGATATTTCCAAAATTGTGGCACTGCAAACATGTGGATTCGAACCAGCGTGGCTTCTGTTTTCCCATTGGGATGCAAGCGTGAATACCACTAGGCTATGTAATGAAATCCGCACGAAGTTTTTAGGCATATGACAATTCAACAGGTGATTTTCTGGGAGTAACCACAACTTTATTGTCTAAATATTTTACAAATTACACCTCGGAATGAAATGAAATCCAATCGGCATGCAGATAATACTGCATTATTGGTGCGGACGGTGTCAGATTGTAATGCCACGGCCGTGTTTTTTCACAAAGAAATTACAAGGTGTATTGTGGAGGAAACAGCGGAGTCACGGTGTCGTGACATCCAATCAAATGTGCTGGTGGTGGTCGTACACTATTGCGTTCTACTTCACGCACTGAATTTAGGAGGAAACAGCTGAATCATGACTCAGCAATCATGCTTATCTCTTGTTGCTTCTTTGGTCACGCACTGCAATGCCAAGAAAGTAAGTAGCGGTGTGGACTCAGGAAAGTAGCCACACTACTTTGGGCTTACTGTGGGAGTAGTAAGGTTTCGAGAAATGCACGTATTTCGCCTTGAAGTTAGTAGATAACTACAAAGTACATCTGTAGTTCAATGCTAACATTGGAGAAACGTACCCATAGTTTGACCAACCTATGATTTTGGCAACCACTACATTCTGGAACCTCAGACCTTATTGATAACTTCTAGCAAGGTTGCCAACATTAGAAAAAGAATCCCCTGAATTTAAAGTGCCCACCACCCACCACCACCACCTAAATAAAGACTAACCATTAAATAGATTGTTTGTGACCTTTTGGCCTCTTCAAATTTGACCTTAAAGATCAAGTTCCATGTCGGCAACAAGGTGACTCTGTAACCTTACTCCATGCTGATAACTTAGCATGGTTGCAAAGGCTTTAAACAATGGACACCTTATATTAAACCTATATTACACACTGAATATTCAGACACACAGCTCACAATTGGTATCACGAACAATATATTTTATTTTAATCTTCAACAAATACAAATTATACTGTACACAAGCCAAGTTTTATCTGTCAACATTATCTTTCCATAAGATCTTTAAAGAAATATATGACCACTTCATTGACCACTATATTTTATCTGGAGAACAATACACAAGGTCTGCATACCAAGGCCATAGCCTTGATGTCAGCCTCTTCTTTCTAAAGCAATATTTTATGCAAAATCCCATGTTCCTCTTCAAACTAGACTATATATTGACAGTAACATATATCAACACAGTATTTAAGAAATGTTGCTGTGTCATAGCCAAATTGGCCTAATGGTGCATATGGTACTGGTATTAATCCTGGTTGTGTATTAAAATCTGTTAGCTGGCGTTTAATTAAAACAAATCTTAATGCATCACAATATAGTCTGACAAAATATGAAAAAGTAACTTGATTTTCACAACTACTGTACTATGAGAACAAGAAAGTAAACTGGGTTGTGTAAGGTGTAGTAATGTATTTTAGTTAAATGCAAGTAACGTCACATCTATTGCACCACAGTATCCATTTTTTTTTCAAACATAACTCCCTTTTCCCTACATAATCATTTCCATAAATAAAGCTTAAACACAGCTGTGCAAATGTAAGGGATAGTCTACAATAGATTCAAATTGAAAGTCTCTACATCAGTCTTTGCACGGTGAACCAGGCATCTATAATTGTTTTGCATGGAAATGAGCTTGATGAACTTGAATAATGCATTTGTATTTAAGGGCCTTTGCATTGCATCACAAATTGTGTGGTCCATCCTGCGTCCATTTCTCCCATCCATCTCTTCTACACTGCTACGTCACACAAGGGAAGGAGTGAAAGGATTCAGTTGCGATCAAAGGTGCCATGATTTAAGTGGTAGGGTTGAATGTTTTTAAGCCACAGTCCTCCAATCTTGGAAATATGCTCACTTCCCCATCCTTCCCTTGAGTTAAATAATTGAGTTTGACCTTTTTCCATTTCTTCCTGCTTTTCTCAGACTCTGGCGATATTTTACTCCTACTTCCAAGCCAGCATGTCATCATTTAAGTAAATGAGTCCTGCTAGCTTCTAATAAACTGGAAGAACAGGAGAAATGCCACAAAATTACTGTCACTGAAGGGGAGGGAGGACATTAGCATATTTGCAGAAATGTCCGCCTGTGGATTCAAGGAGTGGGGGTATGAGGTGGCCTGAGGAGGCAGTGGTCCAGAGAGTTCTTGAAGCTGCCCGTTGCATTTTTTTTTTTATTATTCACCAACAGACGGCCTCAAAACAGGGAAACTGTTTGATCGAGGTCGATCAGTCGAGGGGTTCGACACCCTCCAGGTGATCCGGGATGGGCAGGCCAGTGAGCACGGTCAAACACTTGTTCCACACGTTGAAAACGGGGCACACGGGCTGCGTGAAGGACACGTGGAAGGTGTGCAGGTGCTGGGACCCCACGGCGTCGTAGAAGGCCAGCGACCCGGCGTCGTAGTCCAGGAGAACGCCAACGCGGCGCAGGTGCGGCGAGGGTTCGATGGCCATCTCCTTGCAGTTGTGGCGCACCACCCAGGAGTTGTTACAGCGACACAGCACCCAGGAGGCCGGGTTCTTGCCAATCCACTCATGCTTGGGCGCGGACTTGTAGGCGATGCCCACCGCGTACCTGGAGAGACCGGACAGACAAATAATACAAAGACATACAAAATTCATTAAAAAATATGGTCAAACTGTGGTTACTGTTGTTTAAGTTTTGCTAATTATTTTCAAAGGCACACTGCCACATTATATGAAAAAAAAATTATGTAATTTTTTAAATCATATGGTACCATCGATGATATCGCCTTATTACGTACTATATCTACAGTGAAGCAGTCCTTTTTGTCTATACACTGATTTTGTTTTGTTGACCAAAATATTTACAAGGAACAGAGCATGTGATACCCTTGATTAGAGCCCTTGATTTTGCTTCACATTCGTAGGTCTTACTGAGAAAATAATAAGACGTGTTAGTGACTAACACGCAAACCCTGTTTTAATTTTATATACTAACAGGCTCAACTCTACAAAAGTGAAAAATAACCGGGTGCTGTGTCCGAGAAGATAATACTAAAGAGAAGAAAGGAGAGGAGTTTTGGTACACTAGGACTGTTGTCCTTTAGTAAAGGATTCAATTCAATTACCAAGTGCTTCCTCCGATCAAAGCCTCCCAGTAATGGCGTCCACTGTCTATGTAGACATTGGCGGTGACTCCGTAGCTACTCTGGCTGCTGAACTTCTCCTGGCCATGGCTTTTCTTCGACGACGTCTCGTCTCTCTCGACCGTCAGATTGTCATGGGAGACCTTTACCTTCCTGTGAGCGGACTTGGGGTCGAGCTTGAACGGTTGACCTGAAGAAGACATAAATGAAATAAACGTTTGCCATATTCTGTATCTGTAAACAGGGGCCTCATGTACAAAGCTTGCTTATGCACACAAAGCTCTGTAAGTAAGACTGACTTAACATAAAAAGGTGCCTGTGTACTACATTTGGATTGGATATAGGCTACCACATGAATTAGCATTTTTATTTTTTGTTTAGTTACAACACAAGTTAACACAAAATAAAGTTAACACAAAATAAATAGCAAAATGCTCCAAATAAATATGTTCCAACATCTCAATGACAATATCTTGACAGTATTTACCACCAGTTCCCCTGGAGGGATTTGGTTCAGAAATTGCATCGACCCTGTCTGTCTGTCTGTCTGTCTGTCTGTCTGTCTGTCTGTCTGTCTGTCTGTCTGTCTGTTTATTTTGTCAGTTCATTGACTGGCCTGCAAGTGGCACCAAAGACACATCATCACATGCTTCTAACAGTGAGCGGGGGATAGGTTGCTCTCTCTGCTTGCTCTTGATCTGAAATGTGAGTGTGAGAAGCGCATATTCTGTAGACTGGGCACCACCATCATTTGCAAACAGCCTCCTTGACACACAACCTCTGCCATGCCTGCCTACCTGCCTCCTGACCCCGTTATGCCACCTAGTGGCGCAGAATACATTTGAACACATTCACTATGGCCAACCTAGCCTACTGATAATGCCAGGTACATATCCCGTTTTTTTTTTTAAATACAAGAATGTGTTTCTTTGGTATTTTATGGTCAAAGTTGTTTCCATCTGCATGTACTTCATGTGTACTTTTGCCGTCCAGCAAAATCGATTACGTGATATTGTGACGTCAATGCAAATGATGGATATTAGACTAGAGGGGACACGGCAATTCGCAACAATACTGGAAAACGGCATGTGCCGGCTCCATCTTCTGTAGGTAGACCTGTGCTCTTCGTCTTCAGTCAATGCAAATCAATGGAAAAAACAACCACCTCTGTCAAAAAATGGGCAACAACTATGAATATGACGTAACACATTTTGAAATGTCAGGCTAAATAGAACACATTTTGAAATCAATTCATATTATTTAGGTAGATATTTTACACCACATTTCAAATACTGTTCTTGTATAGAGGGTTAATAGAAATGTTAACATTTATGAAACCTTTTTTTCACAGAGGTGAGACCCTTCTCCATTCTTTTACATTGCACAGGTGTACCTCCAAATAATGGCTGCCACCAGGATTGTTGTGAATAAGGAGGGTGGTGTCACCTGTAGTCTGACATTTTACAGGTACCTCTATGACAAGGTCTTAGGATTGTTCTTGAAGGGGACATAAATTAAGGCTCTTCACATTGCTATTAGTTATATCCCCGAAACGCGGAGCGTCGGGGATGTAATGGTTTTGCGTGCGCCGCCGCGTCCGCCGCCGCCTCGTAAGGTCTTTCGTGTTAACGCGATAACTTTTGAACGGATGTTTGGATTTGTCCCAGATTTTTTGGGTGAATGCTCTAGGGCAGGTTCATGAACTGATTCAAGTTTGGAGGTCAACACTTTCAAGATGGCTGAATTCAAGATGGCCGAATTTTTGTTTGGCCCATAACTTCTGACTGAGTGGATGGATTTCTCCCAGATTTGGTGTGTTAATGCTCTAGGGTAGGTTCATGAACTTATTCGAGTTTGGAGGCCAACACTTTCAAGATGGCTGAATTCAAGATGGCCAAATTTTTGTTTGGCTCATTACTTCTGACCAGTCGGATGGATTTCTCCCAGATTTGGTGTGTTAATGCTCTAGGGTAGGTTCATGAACTTATTCGAGTTTGGAGGCCAACACTTTCAAGATGGCTGAATTCAAGATGGCCGAATTTTTGTTTGGCTCATAACTTGTGACCAGTCGGATGGATTTGTCCTAGATTTGGTGTGTTAATGCTCTAGGGTAGGTTCATGAACTGATTTGAGTTTGGAGGTCAACAGTTTCAAAATGGCGGAATTTTTATTTGGCCCATAACTTCTGACTGGGTGGATTGATTTGCCCGGTACTACCTTATTTTAACAGTTCACCATTTCAGTGAATCTACCATATTAGGTACAGTGTAACAATATTTAATACCATGTAATACTAGTGTAATACCAGTGTAACAATATGCAATACCAGGTACAGTGTAATAACCAGTGTACAATATTTAATACCATGTAATACTAGTGTAATACCAGCGTAACAATATGCAATACCATGTAATACCACTTACGCAAAAATACATGATGTAGTACAAAATTGGTACATGGTGTTACACTAGTATTACATGGTATTAAATATTGTTACAATGGTTATTACACTGTACCTACAGAAATGTGGTATATTCACTGTAATAGTGAACTATTAAAACAGTGTTACCATTTGCCCCATTTTTTGCTTCATTTTCACAATAGTCATTTGGTTTTAAGCCTATGCACATCATTGATCTATGTATAGATATTAAATATATTTCTTTAATATTTTGTATTTATCATATACGTTTATGAAAAGGTGGACGGGAGTGGTAGGAATGATGGGGGACTGGAAGCGTTGCGTTTCGGGGATATACCTTAAGCAGTCGAAGGCGACTGCACAGGCAGTCTAGTTTAAAATGTGAGTGTGTGCTCTGGGGATTTTGGGGTCTAAAGCGCTTACTGTTAGTCTTGAGGGTGCCGGGCTCGCTGCTGCGGCTGCCGGCCTGGTTGATGGCTTTGACTATGAAGATGTACTTCGTCCCACTCTGGAGGCCGTGCACAGTGTAGTGGTTCTGCTTGATGTTGGGGACGATCATCCAACTGTCCATTGAGTTGCATAGACCTGAAATGAAAGAAAGCATGTCATTAAGACCTTGATTAGACTTATGCAGATATTTTAATTGACTTTTTTTTTTAATTTGGATGTGAAATGGATGTGTTCACAAAAAAATCTATACATGTGTAAACAGGGTCTAAGGATGACATTACGGAACTCAGTATGTTTTATAAAATCTCCTACAGTACGTACTGAAAGCTGTTCTGGAAATTGTGTATGCACCGCTATAGATAGCAACACCTCAGCATGGTTGAAGGGCTTTACAAATGACCTCATTAAGGCACAGCATTTGCAGCTAATTCATTTCTGTAAATATTTCATGTTATCTTTTACTTCTACAAACCACGGTGTAATGGCGCAGAGAAATAAAGTGATTCTGACATCTCAGTTGCATGTAAACCCCAAAGTTTTACATTTAAATCCTAATTAAATGAAACTTGTTAGGGGCAATCTTTCACACTCCCTTGGCATCTATGGTTCATTTGGTTTCATCTGATGATCATGGGTAGGCACAAAATGAAACCCATGAATCTATGCATTAATTTTGCTTGCATAGCAATTATCAACTGGACTTGGTCTGTGACTTACTGTACATGCAACCTGAACCTCAACAGAATAAAAATCTGTTGTATATATCTTCGGCAATAACATATAGGCCTACAGTACTTTTCTGTATGCAACAGTCATAATTGGATACTGTGAGACAGTACCTCACTTCTGTGGTCCGTGGAAATCCATTAAAAAAAAAATCCCTGCAACATGTTTGTTTCAACTTTTTTATATATATTAGGTATAGGTCAGCGCCTCCATTTTTCACACATTCTGGCAGAGGCAAAATGTGACGTAAATGGGGAATAATTCACTGAAGGAGAAAGGGTGAAGTGTCACTTCAGGTTGACACCTCCCACTGAGAACATGATAACATAAGCCCTGTAAAAAAAAACCCTGTAGCTTTCACTATAACGGTACTACTTATGCATTCACTTTATTTATTGAGATATGAGGGTGTCCTTAGGGGCCAAATGACTTTCACCCAAAACACAAACACTACAGTGTTATGCTAGGCATGTGCACAGTAAACGTTGCCGTGCTAATTCAGTATTTGGTGTTTAAGTGTGAAAGTTAACACTGCACATTCTGAATCAACACCACAAAACCAAGCATTTTGATTTTGCCTTGTTAATTCCATGCACAAAGAGTTAAACATTCAACATATCAAATGGGACCATTTAGGCTCAAAATTAAAAACAAGTCTCAAAATTTAAATAAATAAATACAAATGGAAATAAAAATAATAAAATATATAATACACAATAAAATATAATATATATAACAATATAAATGAAAAAAAAACTATGTTTTTTTTTTGTTAGGCCTACTGACTCTCATAACTGTCGTAATGTCATTTAGTAACATAGTACCATCAACATATCAACTGGAGAGATTGCATTCTCACTCTCTCTCATTCTCAATCTCGACACCACTTTATGCCTCCCTGACATTCAGATGTTGTCAAAATATGGGCAGCATGGGTCAGAGAGTTTGAAAACGAAAAGGTGTGAAAAGCATTTACACACCACTGGACTGAGCTGGCTGTGCATCTGTCTGGAAGCCAATGGGTCCAATGTGAACTAGCACTCGTCAAAAATAGTAACGGCACGTTGCCCTTTTCGTAGTCAGTTTCATGTGACTGGGTCCCCACATAATGTGAATGGTGTGAACATTTTTTGTCTGACATATTTCAGTATTTTTACTGTATGACCACACAGTACAGTTCTGGCAAGTGGGGATGACCGGGGGAAACGGCAGTATGCCTTCAGTAATCTATTTGACTTTGAGGAGATGGTTTGGGCATGGAGTCTAATTACTCAGGGTATTTGGAAATACAGTATATGTCTATGATTTAGCAACCACTAGCAACAGCTAGTAAAGGTGCTGCCCTTGTAATAGGGGATTATGAGATGTAGCCTAGTGTGGTACATTGTTGGTAAGAATTGAAGTAATGCAGTGTTTACTTACTGACGATGTTAGACTGGCCAGTGAAGATGGCGTACTGAAGCTCATATGACACCACGCTGAATTCATCGTCTGATGTCCAGTGAACGGTGATGGTGTCGTATGAGGCTGTGCACAGCTCTTCTCTTATACTTGGAGGGTCAGGTGCTACAATGGATACATACAAAAAACATTATTTTTTAAAGTTCTTATTATCCATTATAATTGCTGTTCATTATAATCTTGCTCAGTAATGGTTCAGGGGTGCGTTTCCCAACAGCTGACTTTGTTGCAATGCAATTTCCCATATAGGCAAACTCATGGGTTGCTAACTGGATTTACCAAATAGACTGGGCATCTAGATTGTAGCTTTAGTCCAGGCTTACTCACTGTTCTACATAATCTTCAGAATTACACCAGTGTGGCTGTAGAATCCAATATGCTGTGTGTCAAATATACTCTTTTAGTACAGGCTTACAAAAGCTTAGGTTTTGTGATCTCATAATAAACATTGATCAACGCGTACCAGTGAGATAATCCAAACTCTCCAGCAACTTCTTCTCTCGGGTGAAGTCAAGGGCAAAAGTGTCAAACGTGTCTATCACGTTAATCTCGGGAATTAACACTTGGGAAGATGCTGTAGCCATGGAGACCCTGCGAGGATATAAACAAATTTATAACATTTTAAAAAGGAAATAGAAATAAAACAACACATTTGAAAACAAGACATTTAAAATAGCTTAAACATAAACAAAATATACAGACTTACCTCATAAAAAGGCCTATAACCAAGAAATGTCGATTATAGGCCTACATTTTATTGCAGAATTATCATCTATTGGTCTTATGGATAGAATGTAGCTTAGTTTATCTGGTCTGTGTATGTGATGTCTTCATGTCAAAAAAAAATAAATAAATAAATAAAAATATATTATGGATCATCAGTAGAACAATACAATACTTAAAAAAACCACACAAGCTCACCTGTCTGAGATACTCTTGGCTGTCTGTAGGAAGCGGGCGTGGTCGCTCTCCTTCAGTGTCTGGTCGGCTTGCGTTATGAGTGCAGAGGAGCGCTCGATGCATTGCTTGCAGTTGGAAATCTGCTGGGCCAGTTTCCGCAGACGTACAACCTGGGGCGCAGGGCAATATATCAGAGTAACATATGTCAGTGCAATTCAAGCCAGTGACTGAACAATTGGCTGTTCAGGGGGCATTGCAGCCATACATGGTGGTAGAAATCATGAAACCAGTTTTAAAATAAAATCTGAAAGTAAGGCAATATGTTTTACGCATCTTTATGTTAGATTACTTTCAACATGAAGAGGTCTCTGCATCCTGCTGCTTTATCTTGTAAGCAGCCTTATCACCTTTGCATTATGTTTGTTGCAGTATGCTTCACAGAGTTTTTTTCCCTAAGGAGATTTTTTTTAAATCTTGCATAGGCATAGCCGCCGGTAAGCAATTATACCAACCCCAAATGACACATAGTGTACATGTACCCTAACTTTATTGCAATAGTGACCATACATTCACTGTTCAACTTTTTTTTTCCAATAATGACAAACCTTGCCCTCTTTGATCTTGGTGCCAATGATCTGCCTTCTCTGATTGATGATTTCGATCAGGAGGTCACACTCTTCCATCAACTTGCCCTCCTGACGGGATGCATTCACCTGACGAGAAGAATAGAACAGAATAGAATAGAATAGAATAGAATAGAATAGAATAGAATAGAATAGAATAGAACAGAACAGAACAGAATAGAATAGAATAGAATAGAATAGAATAGAATAGAATAGAATAGAATAGAATAGAGTAGAATAGAATAAGAATAGAATAAGAATAGAATATAATAGAACAGTATGGAATAGAATAGAATAGAATAGAATAGAAAAGAATAGAACAGAATAAAGGAATATAATATGCTCCTTTATTTTCATGCCTGCCTAAAATTTCTCTTTGGTCTCAGTGTCTATTTATGCGTAAAAAAAAACCCATCATTATATGGACATGAAATGAGCATAACTAATTTCAGTACACAGAAGCGTTCACTGGACTAGACACAAACATATCCAGGCAGGCAAACAGACACTTGCCACATTACAAACTGCCTTTAGTAGGCCATATCTTTGCATATCTGTTACACAGAATAGCTCTCGTTCGTGCACAGTGCTGTGTATTGTTCCTTGAATGAGTCCCTGTATTGAATGTAATCCCACAACCTTAAGAAAGAAAGAAAGAAAGAAAGAAAGCAACTAGAAATGCATTCTCACAGAAAATGCTGGAAGCGGGCTTGCCTTTTGGGGCAGAGATGAAACAAAGTACTATTGAGAAAACAAAGCTAAAAGAAATCTTGGAAAAACTCCATCCACCCAGTCAGAAGTTATGGGCCAAACAATTCAGCCATCTTGGATTCAGCCATCTTGAAAGTGTTGTAGCTCTGCGTTTTGGGGATATACTAAATGACATACATGGTATTTTAAGTTGGCTAAGGAACACTGCATATGATATAATTTTGAAAATCAACATGGCTTCGAGCGGGATTAGAACTCACAAACTCCATATCTGTAATCCAACCCCTTTGCCATTGATATTAAATGACATACAATACATGATATTTGAAGTTGGCTAAGGAACACTGCATATGATATCATTTTGAAAATCAACATGGCTTCGACTGGGGTTCGAACCTCCAACCCCCATATCCCTAATTCAGCACATTTGCCATTCATACTAAATGACATACATGGCATTTTAAGTTGGCCAAGGAACACTGCATATGATATACTTTTGAAAATCAACATGGCTTTGACTGGGATTCGAACCCCCAACCTCCATATCTGTAATCCAGCACATTTGCCATGCATACTAAATGACATACATGGCACTTTAAGTTGGCCAAGGAACACTGCATATGATGTAATTTTGAAAATCAACATGGCTTTGACTGGGTTTCGAACCCCCAACCTCAATATCTGTAATTCAGCACATTTGCCATCCATACTAAATAATACATGTATGGGCATTTTTAAGTCGGCCAAGGAACGCTGCATAATGATATAATTTAGAAAATCAACATTGCTTCATGTGGGTTTCGAACCCTCAACCCCCCAATCTAATGCAGCAGCATGCATTACCACTAAGCCAAGCAGTTAATTGTCATGCATAGTCCAGCAAGACTATATTACATTGCATTGCAGAGCTGAACAATGGACTTCTAGAAAGCTTGCTCGCACCTGCTCGTTAAGAATGGAATCTTGAGACAGTGACAGTTGAAATGGAATCCTTCACTGGCTGCACCTGTTGTGATTGACTGAAAGACAGTTAGTATTGAGCCTTTAACAGGAGAAAATGAGAATGAGTTTTTTGTCTTTACAACATCGTTGTAAAAAAAACTAAAAGGAGTTGGCACGTGTCCTTTTCACAGATCGGAGTCATGCTTGTGATGTCTCTAACAGTCTTTGAATGAAGTTTATAGGTTACATTTTTCAGGCAACAAATGGACCTCCGTGTGGGACATGCGCTGATCTCTTGAAAAAATGCACTTTTCCAAAGACTGGGATTCTCCATAGAGCCAGGTCTGTTTTTTTTACAAACCTGCCATTTAAAAAGTATTGGGAGTTGGGAGATGAACTTTCACAATTTTGGAGACATCCCATAGAGCTCTCGCTAACAACGCGTCAACTAAACTTCTAGGTGAAAGTGTTGATGTTTTATGACCGAAAAAGCCTCCTACACTCTAATCTCTAGAGTGGCGGAACCTTGGTTCATGGAGGTTCCACCACTGTTTCCAATGGGGACCCAGGCTTTCACTAAATCGCCAAAAACGGGAAAACGACAAGAGACACGGAGAAGCCTATAACGAAACGCGATCTCCAAGCCGAGCCGGTCGTTTTAGTGTTTGAACGGTGTCTCTATCTCGAAAGGCCTAGGAGGAGATCCATTTTCTATTTTTACTGTCCCTGTACAAGAGAACCAATAAACAGGACTTAGAGATTACTATAATCGGGCCTTGCTCTGCAAGAGCTCTGCTCTTGCTCCGCAAGCCCGCTTAATAATCGGGCCTTGCTCTGCAAGAGCTCTGCTCTTGCTCCGCAAGCCCGCTTAATAATCAAACAAGCAACAGCACCATCATCATGTGTGCCTGTTGTGGACAGCAGTTGAGTTTGGCGGCGCTGTAATGGCATTGCCTTCCATTACACATTAAAGGGACATTGTGCAGGAAATGGTCAAAAAGGGTATTGCAACTATGCTGATCATTGAAACTGGGCTGCCAATTGCCAAATTTGATCTTTACATGAACGTTTTCTAAGTAATAAACAAATATTTTCTAGTATGGCCTAAGTAGAGTCATTTTTGCAGCTAAAAATGGACCATGGAGAAGATCCCCCTTTTCATGTATGAAAACTGCAATTTTTCCTGGCATAATGAATACTTAGAATTTGATGGTGGTGGTAAGTATTCATGAAAAAGGTAACATTAGTGAATGGGCAGCATGAATTCTGGAAATAAACAACTAAACATCTCACACAGTGTCCCTTTAAAGGCATTCTTTGACAAAACTAATGAACAAGAAACAAACATCAAGGAAACAAGTTATTGGGGAAGTTCCCAACTCCCAAGGGTAAAGGGTGGTATATATGCACGCTTTAGACACTGTATGAGATCTGTAATCTGTGGAAGCAAAAACACCATCTGTCAACTTACATTTGCCAATGGATCATTCTTAATCTCCTGCTTTTTGATTGTGTGTAAGCAGATACTTATGTCATCTGAATAAATGTCTATTGCATCAACAAAGCACTAATCAATGTATTGCGTCATTAATATATGTCAAAGTAGTAAAAGAAAAACTGAGAGTGCTGTCACAACAGTTTAATTGAGCCATTTTGCACAAAAATAAGAATGGCCGTCGCCAATTTAGTCAAAATTTCAGTTATTTATTTCAACTACACAATTGGGTAGGTGACTCACTATTTGTGAAGGCCTGGCTGACTGCACAATCGAAAATACTGTCGCTGTGTGTTGCAACCATAAAAAATGTACCCATAGACTGACAAAGTAGGGCAGAGTGGTTTTTTTTTCATTGTGTGTGTGTGTGTGTGTGTGTGTGTGTGTGTGTGTGTGTGTGTGTGTGTGTGTGTGTGTGTGTGTGTGTGTGTGTGTGTGTGTGTGTGTGTAGCGGGGGTGGTCTGTAGTGCAAGTGAATCATTTAACCCCGGGTAATAGAAGGCAGGATGTGGGCCACTTAAAACAGAGACCGCAGACCACCACAGAGACAACCGTGTTATTGCTGTGTGGACATCAAAGCCATTCTCGTCTATTTGTGGTGCTTTTGTGTTGTCTGCTCAAGAGGTTGATCGTTTGTGTTAGTACAAATTTGTGGCGGTTTGTAGATCACACCCACGTGAGACATCTCCTGTGATTATCATCACATTTACATATTCCAATGTTGTAACCAAAGATTCTAGAGTGTTTTGTTCTACAATCTTTGATTTGAAATTCTCATGTCTGGAAAGCCCTACTATGCAATGACCTTTGAACGGTTAACCCTTTAAGAAACACCATCACGTACAGATTCAAATTTTACTGAAATCTCGAGGTCTGGCTATGATGTCACAATCACGCTGCAGGACTTTTTTTACACAGCTCTATGGGCGCTGTAGAATGTCCCGAGTACAATTCTTGAACCCAAGGAAAAATCCTTACTCCTCAAAGGGTTAACAGAGTAAGGTCATGTTGAACATGAAAGAGTTCAAACCTTCCAGAGAAGACCTCCCAGCAACTGTCACCACACAAATTAACCTGAATTAACCATGCCCTCGCTCATAAAGTGTCCACTCGCCTGCACACGATTTGATGGAAGCATGCTTGAGGAGAGATCGCGCCCTGCCCTGCCTCTTCCCCGTTCCTCTGCTCATGGCGTGTTTTAAAGGGGCAGGCGCAAGTGCGGTGAGACGCAGAAAAAGCCCCTGACCTAAATGCGACATGAAAAGCTAGCTGGGCGGCAGTTTTCATGCCTGTGTTGACTCACCCAATGTATTATTGAGAGACACCCACTCACTCCACTCCACTCCACTCCACTCCACACACACAGAAGCAAAACATTTTTTTTTTTAAGTCTTAGAGGGGGCAAAAAATAAGTTTAGGGCCATTCCATCAAACTAGGATGCGTACACTTGTCTTACACATTGGTCGCATAACCCCTGCGTGACAGGGACTAGGAAAGTTTTACCCTTAGGGAATAACTACTGTAACTGTTGCTATTTTAGTGAAATCACTCTATCAGACACATGATCAAAACAAAAAGTATATGATAAATACAGCATATATGTTAAACCAACTATATGAGATATATAGCCTATACGAGTTAAAGATTAAGCTTCAACATGAAAGATTCTTTCATCATTGAGGAGATGCTATTGGACTTTCATCTCCCTTGGGAAGTCTGCAAAACAAGTTGAGATTATGAGCTAGTGGTTCCCTTTTAGCCACTAGCTAACAAGATGGCTTTTCGCTGATTCCAACATTAGATTCAGGTACTAGCTCTCAGCCATGCCGTGTTTGTGTAACATACAAGCTACATTTCGGTTCATGTGTAGGCACTGTCAGGATGAATGTCATCTCAGCTTGAAACTTCAAGAATTCTCCGACTGACTGTCAGCCCAGCTGGCATCATTTCTTGGTTGTGATAGTAAGATATGGTGACAGCTGCCATGCCTTAGCTTTCTGATTATGCATCCAGGCTTAATGATTCATGGCCCCACACAAATATGCACTATGTGCATGACATCTGATGCCCATTCTTAGCTCTATCTTTTTTGAGGATTTAGCAGTAACACAATAGATAGTCCAGTAAAAGCATGTCTACTAGTTTATGTTTCATGTGTTTTTATGCTTAGTAAGACTGCTAAAAGAATAGTCTGCATGTGCTTAGTAAGACTGCTAAAAGAATAGCCTACATGCTTCCTTGACTGCCTCAAAAAATTCCTTTGCTTCAATGTCAGTGTTGTCAATCATACGTGGTTGATTTCTGACACACATTGAGTTGAAAATAAGTGAACTACAACTGCAAGAACGATTCCAGTGAAAGAAGGATCATCACAACATTGTGAATTTGAGGTAGCTGTATATTCATATTTAATTTAGCCCACTATGAAATGTTGCGTTTCTACTTTAGTAGGCTATTGATAATGATACCTACAGTATACTGCACACATAAGTTATAACCAACCCAGCACGAAACAGTCACACACACACACACACACACACACACACACACACACACACACACACACACACACACACACACACACACACACACACACACACACACACACACACACACACACACACACACACACACACAAATGCATAGGCTACACGCATCCACACACACACACACACACACACACACACACACACACACACACACACACACACACACACACACACACACACACACACACACACACACACACACACACACACACACACACACACACACACACACACACACACACACACACAAACGCACACACACACACACACACACACACACACACACACACACACACACACACACACACACACACACACACACACACACACACACACACACACACACACACACACACACACACACACACACACACACACACACACACACACACACACACACACACACACACAGCATTTCCAATGGAAGAAGAAGCAACAGTGTATAGAGTGCAACTGACCTCCACATGTTGGCAGGTCTGTATCAGCTTCCCCATCAGAGACTCCAGCTCATTGTTCCTCTTGATCAGGTGGCCCAGGTTAGACTCCAGTGCTTGCTGAAAAAAAAGAATAATAATTGAAAAAACAAAGGAGAGATCACTTTGTGTGTGTTTTTGACTCCCTGTTTTGTCCTGCCAGAACAGAATGACACAATGGCTACGTTTACATTATGCTTTTAATTCCGAATCAATAATTCAGCATTAAATAGTTCAGTTGAGTTTACTTTGATCTTTCATTTAATTCCGAATTGTGAAGTGTTTACGTGACGTTTTCAAAGCGGAATTAAGCTTTATTCAGAAGAACAGCGAGTTAATTCTGAATTAAATGTCTCATATAAACGAGGCCAATGATGGAAAAAAATCTATATAATCATTTAATGTCACCTTTGTCACAAAGTCAAAATAAAAGCACAATTCATAAAATCACATTTTAAATCAGAACACTGTCTACAAAAACCCAACAGGCTGTAGAATCAAACCAGTGCCACACACCAGAATGGCACACACCAGCAGTGATGAAAAAAGAAATAGTTCTACACAAGCAGTTGTCAACCTGGTCACCAAGTCACAATTAAAAGCACAAAAGATATAGAAAATATAGAAAATGTCCCCCCACCCAGGTCCCACTGCCATCCACACCAGAACGTCACACAACAGCATGGAGGAAGACAGAATTAAATGGATTTCCATAAGAAATTGTCACCAAATTGTCACCAAATTGTCACCAAAAATCACAGTTAAAAGCACTTCTACAGTTTACACTCCTGTAAAACACGAGAAGCTGTAGCATCAAAACACAAACTAATGTGACGAGTGAGACTAGTGTGACTACTACTCCCCCCCAACCCAGTTCATCCTGCCAGACAGTGGCATCCAGCCCTTTGCCCTAACCTTGCCCATACTCCTGTAGCTATAGGGGCCATCACCGCGCCCGGTGGCAGTCCTACATGGCCCTGTGCCATGCAGGGCCATCACCGGTGACAGTGACGGTGACTAACCTCCGGTCGATACCCTCCCTGGTGCCTCCTCATGCCGAGCGGTCGTTTTCGAGTTGCGGTCTGGTGTGGCACAGCAACAGCAACAGCAACAGCGCGACGCTGCAACACTGTAACGCTGTCACTTGGAAGAGAGAGAGAGAGAGAGAGAGAGGAGAGGCGGCCGGGAGAGCAGCAGCAGCAGCGAGCGACTCAAGTCAAGCCATGCATGTGAACTCAGCCAGCCGAGACATCGCGCATCAAAAGCTACCCCCCGACCCGGGCCAAACGACAGAACGACAGTCAAGCCCTACCTATCAGCTGAGGGATAGTCACTGTGTGTGTGTGTTTTTTTTTTTCATCTAAGCACTTCCTTTTCATCTCCTCACTTCCTCGCCTGCCCGTGAAACAAGAATGCCCCCATACCCATCTCTCCTTTTATTTTCAGTATCATCATTTTATGGTACGGCAGACCCCATTAAGCCATGCTAGGCTTGTCAGCGGGGATTAAAAGACGCTTTCCCCTCTGGGTGTATACTAGGCTGCTGACAGCTTATACTGGGCCCAGGACAAAGTCATCTGAAAGCCCCCCTCCCAACATCCAATACGTACAATGTAATGAAAAGAATCTTGGGCCCTCTCTCCCCCGGGGCCCGCTACGGCTAACCCCTTTAATCTCTCCTGTCAGCTCCCTCTGGATGTATGTGGTACGCTGAATGAACAGACAGGGGATTGACATTGTGCATGGCGGAGTTGACCAGTTAATGGATCATCGTGGATGGCCTTAATACTACACTGACACAAAAGGACTTTACATTGGGTCTGTGGTGTGCATTCTCCATATACTGCAGGGAATGCCAAAAATATACATGTATAGTCCATCAATGTGAAAAGTCAACGTGACTTGATTGTCACTCACTATACATAAAGTCAACATAGTTGGAATATTGGGACTCAGATGGACACCATTGGGACATAGGGAAAGTCACAGATGCTGTGTGGTTTGGTAGCCCTGCCAAAAGGGACGCTAGGAGCCCGAGGGGAGTGAACTTCATATGAAAGGAGTGATTAGGAGGCAAGGGGGCAGGGGTCGCAGCTTAAGCAGCCATCATTTCAAACAAAATAGCTAGGGTCTCTCTCTCTCTCTCTCTCTCTCTCTCTCTCTCTCTCTCTCTCTCTCTCTCTCTCTCTCTCTCTCTCTCTCTCTCTCTCTCTCTCTCTGTCTCTGTCTGTCTCTCTCTCTCTCTCTCTCTCTTGCTCAATAACTTGCCAGTTTTGTCATACAAATGCGTAGATTGAAAATTAGATTGTGCTCAGTGTTTTAGAATATTTGTTAATACTTCATTTGAAGGGCTCTTCAGGCAACCGTAATAAAATGGACATGATGACACATGTCAGGAACACTAATGGCACATCATGTTATGCTTGTTAACATAATGTGTCAATTGTTATACCTACACGACATTCCACAAACTGAAATCCAAAAATCTCCAGTTTTGTGCGTATGGAGGCCCCGGACCTCTGGTACTGAATGCAGTAACAGCAGGGTCGCTGGAAGTAGGGGTACTTTGGGTGCTCAAGGAACCTTGGGCAACTACAACACTGACATAATAAATACATACGTAAACTTGTTTCGTTTCGTACAGCACCACAAAAGCATGCCTAATTTCGATTGATTTCCCGCGTCGGTGCGCACCAGTTAAAGATGTCAGCTGTCCGGCCCTGCCGTGGCCCAATGGTAGGGCACTTGGTTCGATTCCAGCCCGGGTCATTTGCCGACTTCATCATCTCTCCCTCCCCACTCATTTCCTGTCTCTACTCCACTGTCCTGTCAGAAATGACGGCAAAAAACCCTAAAAAAATACATTTAAAAAAAGGATGTCAGCTGTCCATCCTTACCACATGACTACTGGCAGCCTTGTTTCCGTATATTGTCCTTGAATCTGTCTCTCTCTTCTATCACTTGTGTTTCTATTCTCTATCTCACTTTAATCTCTCTCTCTATCTGTCTGTCTGACCTCCCCCTCTTTCCATCCCCTTCTCCCAAAAGAAAGAGACAAAGTAATCCAAACCAATTCCCTGCCCAGTCCATCACTGCCAGTATGGCATGCCCTCATAATAACAGGAGCTCAGAAGAGAGGCCACCTGCCTTCCCTGACACAATAAAAATGGATCCATCAGACTATGACACAGCAAGTTAATGTACGTCAAACACATTACAACATCACTGAAGACCGCAGACGCAATAAATCTATTCACTCGACACTTCTGTTGCCATCCGCTGAAGAGTGATCAGGTTCTTTTCCCTCCTTTTTTTCTCGGTCAGTATCAGTCAGACCCTGTTCCACATTGTGCTCAATATTTTCTTCTTCAATCAACTCCCAAATACGGCCCATCTGTCCGTCTGCGGACGATAAACACTCTGATTATGTTTATTGCTGAGACAAGCAGCGTTGGCCAAACCCTCAGCGAGAGTCCATCCGTTTGGTGTAAACAGCACTGAGAGATTTGGGGCAGAGGAAGCAAAGGAGAAAAAAAGTCGATTTTTACGGAGGAGATTAGATATAGCCTTGCAAAGTAAAATTGCAGAATTAATTAACACTAAGAGAGCACTCTGGGGCCAAATACACTATGTTAAATAGACTCTCTAAATGTTGCATTAGCACTGCATTGTTTTACTGTGTGATCCTTCATCTATGGTCAACCTAGGACAAGGGGTCGGATTGGAACAGTGCAACTGTTATCAACATATTATAACCGATTTATAAATAAATCTTAATCTTACATCGTTCTAAGAGGTAAAAAGAGGACAAATGTCTGATAATCTTCTTACTAGAATAGACATGTGTACTGTAGGCCTACTTGTTGGACGTCTCTCAGTCACATGTGCATGAGTATGTGAGCACATATGTGAGTGGACTGGGCAGTGGATTTCTTATTTCCCCAACCTGTGATCTTGGTTAAAAGCCAGGAGGTCTGTCTTTGATTTGGCTGATCCTCCCCCCCCCCTGAACTTTTACAAGTCCTGACTTTCAATCACTTTATCACACACACACACACGCACGCACGCACGCACGCACGCACACACACACACACACACGCAAACATGCAAACACGCAAACACGCACGCACGCACACACACACACACACACACACACGCAAACACGCACGCACGCACGCACGCACACACACACACACACACACACACACACACACACACACACACACACACACACACACTCCCATATGCCAACAGTACCGTGCACGCCATACGCCATACATGTGTTCAGAAAAATGAAGAAATATGGCAGGAAAAAAATAAGCATTGGAGTGGAAAGACACAACTTGATGTTTCAATTTTGAACAGTAGATGTCAATGTTGCTACACAGATCATAAGCTCCCAGAAGCAGACATTCAGGGAATATATAGCCCTATACAGTAAACCAGCCTATAGTGAACATAATAGTTCAACATTCACTTTAAGTACAGTACACTATATGACAAAATAAAAGAAATGGCTTTATTTTTTATGTTTTCAAAAGGCTTTTAGTCAGTTAGGCACAACCAATATCCAGGTGTTGTGTGATTATTCTGTATGTCAGCGTTATGTACTAGTTATTACCTCCGCCAAGGAGGTTATGTTTTCGGTCATGGTGGCTTGTCTGTTTGTCTGTCTGCTTGTCGGTCTGTCTGTCAGCATGATAACTCAAAAAGTTATGAACAGATTTTGATTAAACTTAGTGAAGTTGTTGGATATGACAAAAGGAACAAGTGACTAAATTTTGGTGGTGGTCCGGACCATGATCCAGATCCAGGAATTTTGGAAAAGATTCTTCTCTATTCTGCCGTGCAAAACAAGAACGCAGTAACTCAAAATGGTCGAAAAAAAATGTATTTCGGAAATGGGCTCTACACTACCTAATTTGTCTTATGTCAAAAAATGGTGGTCCAACACCATCCCGTTTTAGAGAAAAATCATTTTGAAAGTGCAAAAATTACCCCAAAAAAGTTACTGCGGTGTTGTTGAGATACTGCTGCATTTTCCAATGGGAATTGGTTTGGGAGTAGACAGTAATACTAGCCAAGAACGCAGTAACTCCTGCAGTAACTCCATTTTGTGGCAGTAATACCAGCCAAGAACGCAGTAACTCTGTTTTTTGTCGCAAAAAGACACATAAATGTTATTTTTTCGGGAGTTTTTTTGTGTGCATTTAATTTCTATCCTAAAAAAGCATTACCAGGAAGTGTCACCACCACTTCACCGACAACACAGTTGTCGCGCCATATAGGAAATTTTGAAGCCTTTTTTCTCAGTTTGCAGTTTTCAGAGTTACTGCGTTCTTAGATTGTAGGGCAGTATTGTGCGATAGGTCAAATTTTGTCATCCCAACTTTAACTCCCTAAAGTGAATGGCAGAAAGACTTGGAAAGAAATAGGGTGTAACATAGTCAAATGTTTAATCAAACAGCTTCCTTGGTGGAGGTCTACACTCTCTGAGTGCATTTGAAGAGTTCAGATGCAAAACCCCCTAAGTGCCATTTCAGAAAATAATCTTAATTCATTTTTATTTATATACAAAGCTATAAAAATTGCATATTTTTTATTTTATTTATGTAATATAACTATTTATATGTATTATCAAGTACATGAATGTAAACCAAACCAACAACGGGGTACTCTAAAAATATAGAAGTGCAGGTCTTCAGAAATGGAGTTAGGGTTTTTTTGCATCTGAACTCTTCATTTCTACTTAGTATGTGGTATCCTCATCAACATTCCACATGGCTGTTTGCCATGCAATAGACATGTAGGCTATTGTATCTACATTTAGCCGTTTGATTTTGCTCAGTGTCCTACTTGTCCAGAATTTTCATGAAAATCCTGCGGTACCCTGAGACAAACATCTAGTTGTAGATGCAGCACTTTGAACACTAGCTGGAGCTGTAAGATCGCAACATGTCTGCTGGTCTACATTATGTGCATTGTGCGATAGGCTACTGTAAAGCCTGGGAGGACAGGGTAGGCTAAGCCACAACAACCCTGTAGAATTGGTCATGGCCCCTATTATGGCCCATGTAGCCTACTAAACAGCCAATGATGTAAACGTTAATTTGTCATGAAAATGAATCAAAAGACAAATATAAAATTGAATGTATAAAATAGAATATTGACCTGATTTGTATCTGGCGATTTTAGTCTGTAACTGCCACTGTCTGCGTCTCCGTGACTGAAAAGGATTGCCCTCCATAACTGTAGCAGCCTTGATGACACAGTGCCTTGGGGGCAGTGCTAATCATCTAAATATTAATTTGTAATGAAAATATACTGAATACAGAATAAAATGTTTAATGTTGACTGGTTCTACCCCACGGTAACTTAAGTCTAGATAGAACCACCACTGTGAGTTTGAAGTATTGCCCTCCATCGTTCCGTAGCCTGGGCTGCGACAGGCTTGATGAGATGGGGCCTTCGGTCAGCGCTAATGACAGCTCTTCTCTGGCCACTCATTAGCTCCCCTCCTCAATCTAATCCCATCTAATTTCAATATTTGCATGTATTATTACTTACGACGTCCTTTCGGAGTGCGTGGGGAATGAGGAAGATAAGATGTTAATCATGAGAAACTATCACTTTCCCCTTTGTGAAGGACATGCTGCATATTAAGTTACAGCATATTACAAATTAGCCATCACTTTGTCCTTGTGAAGGATACGCTGGATAAAACACATTAAAAATGTACTTTTAAAAAATATATATTAATTTATTTTCAGATGTTTTATTTTTTTTGGCTCAACTAAAGCAAAGAGAGTGGAGACTAGGAGGGAGAGAGAGATGGTGTAGGGCTGGGGTGCGTCGGACTTGAGCCTGGGTCCCCATGAACATGCAAGCCCATCCGTGGACGGGTGCCCTTGCGTGCTGCATCACAGTACCCCCAGTATATTGTAAACCTACTGATTGTACACAGTAAATGTTGTGGTGTTACTTCAACACTTAGAGAGTTCATTTGAGTCCAAATGATGTCAAATCAACTCTCTAAGTGTTAAATGAGCACTGCAGAATTTACTGTGTATGATCAAATATAATGATATTTCTGAAGAAGTAACCAACGCACACCAGAGGTTTTGAGGTGCAGGTAGCGGGTGCAAGATCACTTTCTGAGAGGAAGATACCGCACACTCTTGTCCATCGTGCTGAATTTGATTTACAGGTTTACAGGTTTTATTTACAAATTTGATGATATAACATTCATCTGAGAAAGAATTGTGGGAATGTCTGTGTCTGCATGTCACTGCACGTAACCCAACATAATATTACGCCTGAATATTGTTGTCGAGACGAGACATATCCTTTTTCCGGGAGTATTCTCAGACAAGGAACAACAATAGCACAACACGATACTCTGACCTTGATAGTCTGCGGCAGGCAGTGGGGTGCCGCTAGGCTGCTCGGCCCAGGACAAAGCCATCTGACAGGGCCCTCTTCTCAGTACATAATAATGTAAGTTTACCATGACCCAGTTCTGACCTCCTTTCTCCCTGGGCCTGGAACAACTGACCTGGTTGCCCCCCCCCCCCCCCCCCCCCCTCCGTTAGTTTCCATATGTGTGGCAGGCAGCTGGGGATAGATGCTGGTAGGCTGCTGAGCAGAAGGCAGACCAGAAAAGGAAAAAATAATTGCATTACGTCCATTATGTCTTCTGTTTAATCTAGTCATTGCTTTCTTTTATTTCAGACATGTTTCAAACCCACCGATGGAGAAGGAAGTTACACTGTCAAAACATGTCGGGTAAAGGAAAAAGTTTTACATGTCTGAAGCAAAAGAAAACGAGTAACTAGGACAGAAAAATGTCCATGCTGCCATAGCCCGGGCCGCTGAGAGCCAAAGTCATAGACAAGTCATCTGAAAGCAGTGTTTAATTTGAGGGGGAGCAAGGGGGAGCTAGCTCCGGAACCTCAGACGAGAGCTCCGGAACCTTGGATGGAACCTTATGGAAATACATCACAGATCACCCTCAGGGGGGGAGCCACCCATCCTCTGCGCTCCAGGACCTCCCGCTTGACAAATTAAGCACTGTCTGAAAGGGACCCTCACTCAATACATACATAATGTGCACCTGGATTCTGGGCCACCTCTCTCCCTGGGCCTGGGACAACATTCCTGTTTGTCTCTACCCTGTTGGTTTCCCTGGCCATAGCAGGTCACTGTTTAGTTTTTCTCCGCTCCGGTCGGAACTTCTGATTCTCCTGGACCACACTGACAGTTTCCTTTTCCCTCTCCTTCTCCCTTCCTCCTCCCTCTTTCCGCTGAATCTAAACAAGAACTAATAATAGCACCTAGCTCAACACCACTGTCAGACTCTGGGGATGGAGGGAGACACAGTTTGTTTCAGTGCCGTAAGGAACGCATACTGTGTACTGTCATATAGTGATATGCAGCACATGCAACTTAACAGATATTTTCCCCCCTGTTTGAAAAACACAATTTCTTTTTTCCACTTTAAAATCTGTGAGAAGTGAGTTTGAAAGAATCATTTCACAATTGTGAAAGGAATTGGAACTAAGAAGCAGTTGCTCTTTTGTGGCGTTTTCCAATACAAAGTTACTGAGGCTACTTTGTGACTACTGTATTCCATCCTGCACTTGACAAAAGAACACAGCAAGCCTTTTACGTAATGTTTAATAGCTTCCCTTCAATTAAAATTATTCAAAAAAGGACTGGGAAAGTTGAAATTTGCACATCATTTTATAAGCACAGTGCACAACTTTCTGGACACTTTTCAGGACCTTGGCAATAATTCTATTTAAGCAATGTAATTATTTATTTCTGAAATGTAATTAAGTCACAAGAAAAAAAACATTCCTCCTATGTCAGCTAAGCCTTTGACTTTTGCTGGCACAGAGTTAAAAATGACGTTACTTACCCGTTTGCCGTTGCCCATTACCACATTGTAACACTTTAGCGCCACGTCTCAGTAATCCTATTGCATGTTTTGGGTCAACGAGGTGGGGGGATAACCGGGTCTTAGCTTTGCACCCAGTCTCAGCAGTGCCCTTGACAGCTGGTATTTGCTGAGCTTTGCCAGACTTGACAGGTGTCCAGATTTGCTTTGACCCTATTGTGAGATTTGGAGCATACTATAGCCTAGTCCAACAACCAGGGAGGGACGGAAATACTACATGTGTCAAAACTGTGACTCTCACCAATGGTATCTTCCATATGTCTTGCTGTGAGACTTGGAGCATACCCCTTAAAAAATATAATGTCAATTCAACATTTAGAGAGTTGATTTAACGCCTTCTAGATTGAATTTTCTCCCAGCGTGTTCAAGTGGCACTGCATTTTTTTTTTACTGTGTTCTAGAATCAGGGAGGGGCTGAAATGCTAAATGTGTCAAAATATGACCGTCACCATCGGCATGCTCCATATGTTGTAACAGGTGACCTTTGGATGTGATGCAGTGATGGACAGTGCTGTAGATGGTATGGTCGTCAAGCTGTACTCTGCAGAGAGCCGAACACACTGCCCTTTTCATTTTTAAAATCATCGCAATAAACTGTGGGTCAAAATTGTAGGACTGTTTTTTTTTTTAAACCAGGCAAGGGGAGACCACACAAACAATTCAGTTGCTTTAATCCCTTTCTACTGACTGGGCTGCCTGATGGTGGGACTCTGACTGAGACCCCCCAGGAGCACCAATACCATTCCATTCCTATGACCATCGCTGAGCCTCCTCAATCCCCAAACGACCCCAACCACACACACTCCCAACACCGCCAACCCCACCCTACCGGTCCCACCCGGCAGCCGGACCGGATAGGGGTGAGCGTGGGGCCATATCCCAGCGGTCTTCCGCACACAGCGTCTAGCTACGCTCAATTAGCCCGGCCTACTGTGGCGACAGCACAATTAGCAACTCCTTAACCTGCACCCCTGTAGATGCTTGATCCGCACTCAAGCCCGCTAATGAGCCTCACCGCGCAGTGAGATTTCTCACACATGACTTGCTCCACGCTGATTGAGCATGGGACCTCTTGACTTTTAAAGCGGCTGCATTGAGGCCCACTGTGACTCGCTGGGCTAGCGAGCTGTACCATTACGACCTGGAGCTGTTTCCCAACCATTCCCTGTGTACCCCCACACCCCCCCCCCCCCCAACTCACACACACACACACACACACACACACACACACACACACACACACACGCACACACACACGCACGCACACACACACACACACACACACACACACACACACACACACACACACACACACACACACACACACACACACACACACACACACACACACACACACACACGTTTTCTGTCACCATTTGCAACTGTCCTATTTCATGGAAGGCCAGAAAATAAAATAAAATAATAATTATAATACATTATATAAACTAGCTCCGTAACATCTCTATGGATTTGCCTGCATATCAGTCAGTCAGTCAGCGCATCCTGTTCCGGAACTCTCATGCTGACAATAATAGACAGCGGAGGTAATTGTGAAGGACGGCTGTCTGTGTGCAAGCTGTGAGGAGACTGCTGCACTGCACTGAGTGACTCACATCCTCAGTAACAGTAAATTAAAACAATGGAAGTTTATTTATGAAAGGCACTTTAGTCTCCGCACTGAGCGCACTCCAGTCTCCAGTTGGACACTATCTGCTGCACAATGCTTTGCCTGACGATGTCTGAAAATATTTCCAGACATATGGGGCCGCACCTGTGCTCCTGCTAATAGATTTCTGTGCGCTTCTTCTCAGGGTCAGGGTTATATTCGCTCCAACTTTACATAAACATTTGCATGATTTATGTGACTCCAGTCATGGAAATGAAAACCATTCATCAGCATGTTTCGACATCATTATTATGAAACTGCGATGCTGGGCGATGTTAAGAAAAGAGACAATATCTGATTGTACCATTGCCAAGGTTAACAATGTTTACATGATGAGTCGTGTTGCAATATTTATAGTGATTGTAGCGATTTGCTTATTTACGTTGGACAGAGTTGGTGTGAACAATTTATTCCACAGTTATAACAAAACTATTATAGAACCAACCATCGATTTGGTGTAGCCTGTAGGATTGTCCCAACGGGCACCAGCTGGAGCTCAACATGACAACGGAAGTTTTTTCCAACTCTTTTTGAGTGACAATGCGGAGACTATTTGAACAATAATGACAATGGTTTGGTCCTACCCACCTCATTCAGCTATATGATATAGCTCACCAGGCTAAGGTTGTGGAGACGCAGAGGTGTCAAAAGTAAAAGTAAAATTACTTTTGTGGTGTAATTACAACACTAGCACATGGCATTACATAGGCATAGCTGTTACTGTTCACTCCATTGTAACTAATGAGATAGATATACTGTGTTATTACTGAAAAAAACTGAAAACCTAACAAGGACCCACCACAAACTTGATGCAACCAGTGCAGAGTTAGCTGATCGTAAGACAGGTACACATGTCTACTGGTTACTGAACTAAGTTACTTGTGTTGGAAGTAAACCGTGTTTCTTTTTTTTACTGTTGACACCACTGTTGAGATGATTAGGGATTTGATGTCAGTAGGTGGACAATTTAAACATATGTCTGGTGCTTTCAACCAGTAGTGATTATTTGCCCCCACCTTGATATTGTCGTAGCGGTTGCTCAGTGCTGAATGAGATATAACAAGGCGTTTAGGCTTTCACATTTCATGAGGCTTTCAAACAGCAGCAGCAGCAAAAAAAGCATCATAGTGCCCTCCTGGAGCTTCTCAGAGCGATCGCTCAGCATCACTCAGCAATGTTATTGACCATGGCCCTTATACCTTGAGCATCTCATAGCTATTGCTCTGGGCTGCCTCAAGTAGATTATTTGTGATATGTTGTCAGCAGTTGGGCACTGAGATATGACAAGGGTTTTATGCTTTCACATTTGATCGGGATTTCAACCCGCAGCAAATAAGTTATGATTTTTTGCGCCCACCTTGAGCTTCTCATCGTGATCGTTCAGAACAAGCAATCGCTCAAACAGGATACCAGACCAAGAAGGCAGCCCCCAGGTTTGTGCCACGTCAAATGGCGGAACATATCTATATGTTCAAACAGGTAAGCAAAAAAGTATTTTTTTTGCCCTCACCTTGAGGTTGTCGTAGCAATCACTCCAACAACGAGCAATTGCTCAAACACAGGATACCAGACAAAGATGGCAGTGAAAAAATCATATATTTTTCGCCCCTCACCTTGAGCTTGTCGTAGCGGTCGCTCAGCGCCGCCACCTGGTGGTCACGGTGCCTCCCCACCAGCTTGCACAGAGAGCAGATGAGCTGGTCGTCGGTCAGGCAGTACATGTTCACCTTCTCCTCATCGTGCTCCAGGCACTGCAGGCCGCGCAGGTGCGTGTCTGGCAGTGGCTCGATGAGCCGGTGGCCCGTGAAGGGCTTCTTGTTGGGGTGCGTGGCGCGCAGGCATTCCTCGCAGTACGACACCTCGCAGGTGACGCACGTCTTGACGGCCTCCTGCGGAGGGTCCTGCTCGCAGAACTGGCACTGCACGGGCTCAGGGATGGTGGTGGTCATGGTGGTGGCGGCTAGCGATGGGCGGCCGTCCTCGGCGGTGGGCGAGCTGGGCCCACTCGGGGGCAGCAACAGGGCGTGGGAGGAGGTGGAGGAGGAGGCCCGCTGCACGCGGTCGATGATGTTTTGCAGGGTCACGTTGCGTTTGAGTCCCTCCAGGCCGCGCTGCGGGCTCAGAGAGATGACATAGCGGCACGTGGGGCACTGGAAGGCGCCGATGGACTGCACGGGTTCGTTGGAGGCGCAGTGGGAGACCAGGATGCGGTGGGCGCAGCCGAAACACAAGCTGTGGGCGCAGGGCAAGAGCAGCGGGTCCTCGAAGAGCTCCAGGCAGATTGGGCAGGTTAGCTCCGACTCCAGCGCGTCCATCCTGTCAGGCGGAGCCAAGCGGAGAGGTCGTCAGCGAAATCCAGGGAAGCCGCACAGCTATCTGCAGAGCAAGGCACAGTAAAATGTTGTTGATCAGTGGAAAGTCATTTTTATTCGACTCAGGAAAGCCCCACAGTTATATGTGGGAAAGGACCAGAATAAAAAACAGTTAGTGTAGGATGTTTTGTGTTCAATTCTGAGAGAATGCTTTGGAATTAAAGGGAAATTCTGGGTATTTCATGAACATGACACATCTGATGGAGATCCATGACAGTTGACCAAAGGGAACATTTTTCATGCGGGCTACGCAAAGTTAGACAATTGCACTGATTTCCATGAATGTGTTTAGGGCTATTTTGTAGTTTTGCCAGCAAGTGTGACCAAAAGTCATAAATGTTTGATTCCCATCTGGTAGCTTTGCACCCTTCCTTTATCATTTTTCATCTGTATTGACTGCCAGCCATGGAAGTTTAAGTTTTAAGTTTGAAAGTTGTCTGAGTAAAATATTTTCCTATCATTGAGTGCTAGACAGCTGCATCAAAAAAATGTAATAAAGTAGATGGTTTCATGTGCTCTGATTTGACAGCAACTCACTTTTCATTCAAGTTGGCAAAGAAACCATATTTTGTATTCTACAGATTGTGTAATGCACTTTGTTGCTGGCACAGGATTGTAAAAGCCTTCAGTGCTACTATATCTGTCAACATTTATTTCTTGATTAAACAAAACTTTGTCGCCAGGACTATAAGCTGTCCTTTGTGTACTGTAGGCCTATGCTGTGTAGATGCTGGGGGTAAAAATAAGACACAGAGAGGGACTGTCATGTGTTGCGTGGGATTCAAAATAAACGGAAGGAGATATGACACACAACCGTACACAGAGAGTGAATGAACATCGCTGTGCCAAAATGGGGTCATGAAACACAACGACTCCTGACACACGAGATGGACCACTCCAAAGTGAACCCAAAAACGCTTTTAGAGCTACATACGTAAATAACAAAACAAAAAAACCCAGATGCACACTTGGGATCATCACTGCATCTGATATTCTTTTTGCACTTAGGAGACACTTTCAAAGAGAGATAGTAAAGCAAAAGGCAGATTGCATTTTGAGCTTTCAGCCCTGAAAAACATTTCAGTAGTGAATTTTTCATGATGGGCTCGCCAGCTGTTTTCTGGGGCCGCATCGTGATGGTACAGCAACACTGTGACTTTGATGGCGTTCACAACAAAACAATCCAGTCATAACGCTGCCATTTGATTTGGCTTAAACCACACATACAGTAAACTATTTATATCACTGTTTACGATTATAATAAAGCAACAGCTTTACTTTTCACATTATAACCTGTTAATGACCCAGGTATTACACAAAGTGGAATCATCTTGTTTTGTATTTCTCTTTACCCAAGGCAATCCAAACGATTCATGCCATGCAAACTTCTCAGGGCAATACATCATGATTCATTCATGTGTATACGGCTGTTTGCCATCACCTTTGACATGGCTTGGCATTTCTAGAAGGGACGGCATGAGTCAGAGAACCTTCGTTGTGATGACCGTGGCATAACTCTGTATGCTTCTCTGTCTGAGCCATTGCAATGCACAGTACGAAAAGAAATGCAGAGCAAATTCAACACCAGATTGTATTTAGCCCCAGAGTATTCTCAGTGTTAAATTAGAATTGTAGTTTTCAATCTGTGATTGGCTGGCACAAGGATATGTTCGCCTGACTGGACAGTAAAAAAAAACAGTGTTAATTAAAATCTTAGGGAGTCAATTTATTTAGGGAGTGTATTTAGGTCCCAGAGCACTCTCTCAGGGTTGTATTAACCCTGCATTTTTAAATTGTGTATTTGACTAACAAGGACATGGCGCACGCCTCACAGCACAGTAAAAAACAAAAAAGAAAATGCTGTGTTAATTCAATATTTATGGGTTCAATCTAACATCTTGTACATGATATTTTAGTCCTAGAGTAATGTCTAAGTGTTGAATTAACACAGCCGTTTTGACTCTGTGTTGGCTGGCGCAAGGACACATTCACTTCACTGACCCACTTCCCAAACACTTGGACTGATTGGCCTTAAAGCCGGATCGCCATCTATGAGTCATAGCAACAATGGCCGAGGGCTTGTGGACATACAGTGCAGTTCTGCAGCCAGGGCAGCGAAAACATGCTTTCCAATCTACGCCCACCTACACAGTCAGAAATGGGATGTCAATGTCTCAGAGCATATAAATCCAGATAGAGTGTTTACAACACCGTTAAGAGTCAAATTACCTGTACTCTAACATGGTGTCAAAAGTCAGGGTAAAATTCTGCAGGTGGCCAGTGCAGTTTTAACTGTACACCTCCTCATGTTTACACGATATTGAGTAGAATGAACTCTGAACATATTGCCCTGACCGAAGAGTACAATTAACACTTTTCTCGAGTGGGATCAAATGTTCACTTCACTGATCCATTTCCCAATCACTTGGACCGACTGGACGTTAAGCCGGGTCGCCGTCAATGAGTCAGCCCAGCAATAGCAACATGACTGTGGGGCTTGGGGACATACAGTGCAGCTGTGCAGCCAGGACAGGGAAAGCATCTATCCCCTGCACTGAGGATGGTCTGGCTCTGACCAAAACGTGTGCCCATTTCACTTAGGTAGCACCTTTTTCCCCTTCATGTGCAATAAAAGTCCATTATTGCATCGGTTAAAAGGTGTGCGAGTTCGCTTCGACTGCTCCTTTTATTGTACGCCTATAACAAAAACACAAAGCTGCTGGGCTGCTACTAAATGTTATTGAGGATGTTTTACAAAGGAACTTGGCTAACAGTTTGTGGAAGTTTGGCATCGGTAGACAAGATCGATATCAATTACCTTCCCACGAATTCTTAAATGGAAAACATCCCAGGACTTGCAAATGCTGTATCTCGACTCCAGTATTTTAATACAAATTTATGCACGTTACGCAACTAAATAGCTATACTGTTTCATATAAATCGCAGCAGCTGTTCATAACTTCCACAACACCGCAAAAATACCAGCAAAAAACTGATGTGCAGGCTTTTCTAAGCCAAAAAGAATTTAATTTAAACACGACTGTGTGCCAAGCACACATTTTTCGTTGATTGAACACATATGATCGTGCTAATAACATCACTTAAGAATGCCAGAGTACAGTAGCACATGGTCATCTCCAAATTGAAGCCCCTCACAACACACACACACACACACACACACACACACACACACACACACACACACACACACACACACACACACACACACACACACACACACACACACACACACACACACACACACACACACACACACACACACACACACACACACGTATGTACAGTGTCAGTTTAGCTTGAAGTTCAAAAATGATAAACAACAAATCAAACTGTGTAAACACTCACACTCTGAATATCCGTCTTCCCCCCCTCTCTCTCTAACACACACGCACACGCACACGCACACGCGCACACACACTCACACGCACACAAGCACCCACTCACAGAGAGAGAGAGAGAGAGAGAGAGAGAGAGAGAGAGAGAGAGAGAGAGAGAGAAAGAAAGAGAGAGACAGAGAGAGAGAGAGAGAGAGAGAGAGAGAGAGAGACTCACACACATACAGACGTGCATGCACTAGTCTCACTCACGCTGTAGTAGTGGCAGAGCATGCCGGAGACCCACCGGTGGATTTCGCCGCCCCGCTGCACTCTCCGGAGCCATGTCTGCCTGCCTGTCTGCCTGCCTGTCTCGCTGTCTTAACAGGGACGCCACAAAGCACAAGCGCAAAAGCTATAACAAGACAAATCCCCTTCCACTGCCTGCCTGTCCTGCCTGAGAGGTCGACCAATGATCCTGAGCCGAAGCCCCCCCCTGGGTGGGCGGGCGGGTTGGCTGGCTGGCCGACCAGCCGGCAGCCCAAAGCCGCTACTGCTGCCCTAAGACAACTTAAAGAGTCGGCATGACACGGTCCACGCGGCACGCTCGCGCTCATGCGGCAGACTTGCGATTATGCGATGAGCCGGAGAGTCTGAGAGAGCGCTCCGTCTGATAAACTCACTGCTCCCCGACCGGACTGGAGCGGAGTGGAGTGGAGTGGAGTGCAGTGCAGTGGACTTTTTTTTTTGGTACAACAGGAAAGCACTGGTTCCCCGACAATTCCAGGAAAGTCGGTTTCCTCTGCTCAACACACAGTGGCTGAGTCTCGGAGGGGTGTGTGTGTGTGTGTGTGTGAGTGTGTGTGTGTGTGTGTGTGTGTGTGTGTGTGTGTGTGTGTGTGTGTGTGTGTGTGTGTGTGTGTGTGTGTGTGTGTGTGTGTGTGTGTGTGTGTGTGTGTGTGTGAGTCCGAGGTGAACTAAGAATATGTTGCACTCACACTGTCAGCCACAACACATTAGGGGAGGTGAGGGTGTGGGGGCTTGGCAATGAATTTGTGTGCGCGTGTGTGTGCGTGTGTGTGTGTGTGTGTGTGTGTGTGTGTGTGTGTGTGTGTGTGTGTGTGTGTGTGTGTGTGTGTGTGTGTGTGTCTGTGTGTGTCTGTGTGTGTGTGTGTGTGTGTGTGTGTGTGTGTGTGTGTGTGTGTGTGTGTGTGTGTGTGTGTGTGTGTGTGTGTGCGTGTGCGTGCGTGCGTGTGTGTATAGTGCAGCTTTGTTCAATATTCAGCCCCCTCGGCATGTTTTCTCTCAAACTACTGAGTGAGGAAATCAGAGTCAGAGATATGCTGCCCAATAATTTTATGAGGACAAAGTTTCCACAATGCTAGTGAGAGGGAGTGGGAGTTTCATTTTCTAAACTATTCTGTACCCCAGTGCTCAAGAAATTCACATCAGAAACATCAGAAACATTATTGACAAATTATTGATTTACAGCAGGGTTTCCCAAAGTGGGGTGCGTGCACCCCTGAATAGAGCAATGACTGATATGTATGTTTTTATACAGAATTCGTGAACATTAAATAGTTTTTAATTGTTTGGTGAATTGTATGCTGGAAGGATCCATCTGAAGTGTAATTTATAACTCCTAGACTTGTCATGCAACAAGTTCCATTGCAAAAATGTCAGAAAAAAAGACGGGTCTATTGGAAATGAGGATAGGATTGCCCAAAATGTGTGGCTGTGCAACATAAGCTTAGGGGGTGCGCGAACCACATTGAGATGTGAAAGGGGGTGCGCAGGGAAAAAAGTTTGGGAACCGCTGATTTACAGTATTGCTGTTACTTTATAGTCATAATGTGTTATTTGTTTTTTAGAATGTCAAGTTGACATGTTCACACACAACAGGCATTCACTTCGATAATGTGTCATTAATTTTTCTGACATGTGTCATGTCACTCTTATGATGGTCTCATGACACCTTAAAATAGACCCCCTTCAAATTAAACCGGGGGGGGGAGGGGTCATTTGACCAAGGCCTATGGAGCAAGAGGGGCCCTCATTACATGGCATGTATTTGTTTTTGGGCCCATTCAGATGGCAGCATCCCTGGCTGCATTATTAATAACAACTGCTTCTCCACTGACCTGCATCAGAATTCATACGGGTAGGCCTATTGTTTTCTTTTCTGCCTTTGAGGTGGCAGGTTTTTATATGTGTCTGCCTGTGTGCACAATGCATTCTGAATGATTCCCACAGTCGTAATCCTCTTGCCAACCCCTCTATGCCACAGAACACACAATACATTTTTCTGTGAAGTTGCGACACAATGTCCAAAGGCAATATCAAAGCAATAAGCCACAACACAACAAAAACAGAAAATCCCCACCAGCGTGCCAGCATTCCCCCACTCACATTTTTCTCTGCTATTTCTCTTTGCACGGTAGAAGAAATATTCAGTAATGTATTCCTCCGTATAATTTTCGCTGCTTTCTTCAGAGCTCCTGCATTTGTTCAGATATAATCTGTCAACGCTCATATTGAGCCAGTGTTGTAAAATAATACAAAACTCCTCTGGAAATGTTCCTTTCGAGAATCTCAGGGTGCCAAAGAAACAGAAGAATGCATAATGTTAATGAGAACTAGCATCGGGGAGGCAACCACAATGAAATTTTAGATAGTTTTTAGAAGATTTAGAAAGTTTAGATCTAGGCCCTACCGTGGCTGATATGGTCGGGCACTCGTCTGCTACGCAGCCGACCTGGGTTCAATTCCCGGCCCGGGTCCTTTGCCAGCCCCTCCCTGTCTCTCTCTCCCAACTCATTTCCTGTCTCTACTTCACCGTCCTATCTGAGAAATATACCATAAAGGGTTGTAAAGCCCCAAAAAATACTTAAAAAAAAACAAGTTTAGATTTAGAGTACACGGCACCTGGAGAAGCGACATGTTAAAAGGGAGGTTCACAAACGGAGTGAAACCCACTTTTACAATATAAAATATATTATAATATAATATATAACATAAACTCCAAATGAGGTTGTCAGTGAAAATCAGTGAAATGAGAGAGGGAAAACTCATTAATAACGACATTTGACAAGCTAGATAGGCAGAAGTATATTACACAGATAGAAATGGCAATAAATCATGCCACTATATCAACCTCTGTCTCATAGCTTGCTATATCACATGTTAGCACATGTAGACAGAGCAGGTTTATTTTAAACTACACAGTAAAAACTGCTTTGTTAATGCAACACTAACAGAGTCGATTTAACACCTTCTAGAGCTTATTTGGTCCCAAAGCACTCTCTAAGTGTTGAATTAACACTGCATTTTTTACTGTGTAAGCTGCGGGCAAATCTCAGGTTGGAGGCAAAAGTACAGTGACCAAATATGAAGAAACCTATGTGGGTATACTGTATTCAAAGTAGGGATGAATGCCAAAATAGCCCCATCCACATTGCCATGTCATGTTGCAGCAGTTTCAACAGCACATTTTGTCACAGTAATATCTAACTCAGACAGACACTTGCAAGCTGGCACCCTTTTCCGCAAGACAGACACAACAGACTTGCTAGCTGGCACTTCGTGTATAATTAAAGCCACTTTGATCGTGACAAAGTAAAGGCAGTTTTGCGTGTTTGTGTGCATCTGTCCACATTTGGCACACACTGCTCAGCAGTCTATCAGTTACAGAGGCGGAACTGACAACCCTCGATAATAGATGGCACACAAGAGAGAGGTCTGAGCATCTCTTATCCAATGCAGTCAGCACAATTCTCTCTCTCTCTCTCTCTCTCTCTCTCTCTCTCTCTCTCTCTCTCTCTCTCTCTCTCTCTCTCTCTCTCTCTCTCTCTGTCTATTCTCACTATTTGTCATCACAGTGACAGGGGCACCACTTTAAAGTCCCACCTCTTAGTCCTTCCCTTTATAGTTGTCTGCTTGTGTCATCACCTCAGTATTGATTTGTTGGCAAGGTTCACAATGAACTCCGGGCACGCCAGACAGACAGACAGGCCAAAAGCCAAGCAGTGGAGGAAATGAGTCAGCCTGGAAGGAACACACCGTGTTTCGTGAAATTAGCTCTCTTACCATCAGACCTGGAGTTGGGGTGCATAGGCTACGTAGACTTTTCGGTTTGCAGAACAAATGCTAACCTTAATTTTTCTTTTACGTTATGTTCAGGTTAATTTACTCCGGAATAGCCTGTTTGTTTTAAGTACATTTGCATTTTTAACTACTTAATCATGTCTCGTCACCTGCATTTATTGGGTAATACCCAACGTGTTGTGATGCAAAATGGTCAAATATCTGATTAAATCACCAGTGGCTACCAAAGCTAACATGCTACTGCCATACTGTGACACTGAGTGCAGTTACATGTGAGGAATATTCAAATTTTAAACAGAATGATGGCAGTATTCAGTTTGCGAGTCATGAGCCATGTAAACTCTTTCTCATGAGCCATGTAAACTAAATTCCGAATGTGGCCACACTCTGTCAATATTCCTGTTGCAGAGCGTTGTTCCAGACATGTGAAACAAAATATTCCAAAACCTGTTTTATGTAAGGGTTAACGTTCGGCGAGAAGGTCGCTACCGTGGAATAGCAGCACGACAGAGAGAATCTTTAGACCCCGACGCGGAGCGGAGGGGTCTTGTTCTCTCTGAAGTGCTGCTATTCCACAAAGCGACCGACTCGCCGAAAGTTAACCCGCTTATTATATGGATATACTTAAATGATTCACACATGCGGGGTCATTTCTTTAGACCTAGGCTATTTAATGTTAAGATTGTTGCTGCGCAAAACAAAACAGTGCCGTTGTGGAACACCGCTAGGCAACAGCTAGGTAGGCTAGCCAGGACAACAGGTGTTGTCTATCACAGCAGCTGATTAGAGTGACAAAAGACCGGACCCCCTGCGGAGTGATATGAAACATTCGCTTTAGCCACTGACTTGTATACAAGCCAGTGGCTTTAGCAGTGAACGTCTTGTTGCCATTGACAGCGGTAGCCAGGACAACGGGTGCTGTCTATCACAGCAGCTGATTAGAGTCTTGATGAAAAGTCGCTTTAGCAGTGAAAAGTCTTGTTGCCATTGACAGCGGTCTGTTATAGACCAACCCGTCCGTTATCGAAAAATAACAGACGTCCGAACGTTGGGGAGCCCCGTTGAAATGAATGGAGCATTCGACAGATGACGTCACAACCATATAATAAGCTGGAATAATCTGTGTCTGTGACTTGTTTAATTGGAAACCAGTCAGATTGTACCTTCAGGCTTAGATGGCAGAATTCTCCCAATTCTCTCCTCTTAATTTTAATATGATATCATCGGAATGTTTAGAGAGGACAGCGGTGAGTCATCAAGGGCCTGCAGGTGGCATCACACAAGAGCAGGTGAACGCGACAACAACACAAGGAAAAGGTGAATGGAGCAGCCGTAGCAACAGCAGAAATGTCTTGGTGTAACTTTCATCTGCTTTATACTGTGTATGGGAAGTGACAGAGAGGCAAGACATGGCAACCTCTCCAGAGGGCTCACAAAGGTCCACAGTCTGAACTGAATCTGACCCCATTCAAGACAGCCTGTTGGATCACAAGTACACACTCACACACACACACAAACGCTCATGCACACGCACACACACACGCACACGCACACACACACACACACACACACACACACACACACACACACACACACACATGGACTTTCATAACATCTCTCTCTCTCTCTCTCTCTCTCTCTCTCTCTCTCTCTCTCTCTCTCTCTCTCTCTCTCTCTCTCTCTCTCTCTCTCTCTCTCTCTCTCTCTCTCTCTCTCTCTCTCTCTCTCTCTCTCTAACACACACATTTTGGATGGAATGCACATCGACAAACACACAAAACACCTGGCCTGAGGGACTGGCAGGCACAGGGACAGACACAGGGACACTGAGGAGGTGCCCTTGAATGTGGGGCAGCTGATGGCTGTGCTGTGCTGTGCTGTGTGGGCGTCATGGATACCCGAGAGGGATCCAGTCAGTAAAGGGCACATTCCCTGTTGCAATGGTGTCTTGGAAATTACCATAGCGTGGACTAGCTATGCAATGAAATGAGACGGATACACATAGTAAAAATGCTGCGATTTCAACACTTAGAGAGTTCTCGAGACCCAAATACAAGCTGTAACATGTTAAATGTTGTTGACTCTTAGCTTAAGTTAAAAAAAAGAAGTATTATATTTTTTTTTACTGCGTATGCCTCTGTACGACTATGCTTTGCATGTCAAAGGTGATAAGATACATGTTTTTTTCAGAATGAGTCACATAATGTAGGATACATTTTTTGGTGATGTTCATACATTTCTTTTTTTTTTTTTAAGTATATTTTTAGGGGCTTTTATGCCTTTATTTGATAGGACAGTCTGAGATGGTGACAGGAAGCGAGTGGGACAGAGAGACAGGGTGGGATCCCCGGCCGGACTCGAACCGGGGTCCCCGTGGGCATGCAAGCCCAAATGTGGGGGGCTTAGCACGCTGTGCCACAGCGCCCCCCCCCCCCTCCCCAGGTAACGTTCATACATTTCTAGAACATATTTTTTTAAAGATAGGATATACTGTATGAGAACAAGTGTTGATGCCTTGAGTTTGGACGACATTCAATTAGAGGCATACTGCTCACATACACTGCCAGGGAAAACCAAAGATACAAAAAGTCACAAAAACATGAAAGTAGGCATATAGACACACACTGGTACGCACTCTCTCAGACTCGCGCACAGAAGGAACTTATGTATATTTTATTACTGACTGGTGAAAAGCTGGATGCTAACTGTGATTGTTGCTTTAATCTGTTTAATTATTTAAAAGTCACATTCCCTTTTCTGCACTACATTTTTTAAAGTGGCTGTTGTTTTGGGCAGTTTTAAGAACTCAATTGTGTAACTGTTTCTTCGTATCAATGATGACACTACAGAAATGTGTTTGGTCAGACTGTTAACATTGTTCATGGTGACATTTTCAAATACACCTCTGGACAACATCATTCTGAGCGAACAACGCTCAAAAGTCCATATTCAGAACGAGCTCTGGTTTGTGTTGAGGTCTGTTGTTGAAGTAAAGTTTCTCAAAGACTTTGATTGATGCCAAACCATTTAAAGGGGGACTGCCTTTGTACTGATAGCCCCATAACACCTGGCGTTCCACCAGTGGATCTTATATGCGTTATACATGCAGTTATTGAAAAGTGAACTATAATTTGTACATGACTATGACATAATACAGAGACTTTAGTAATGCACTGCAACTTGGTCATGGACAGTTGAGTAAAGGCAAATGTATAATGCCATGTCTTACACACACACACACACACACACACACACACACACACACACACACACACACACACACACACACACACACACACACACACACACACACACACACACACACACACACACACACACACACACACACACACACACACACACACACACACACACTAGGACTGGGCGGTTAATCGAGTTTTACGGTTTCTCGAGAAGTTTTATGAAATCGATTAGTATTTTGACATATCGAATATATCGAGTTTAGGCTGTAAATGCGTAAGATTTCGCCACTCTGATTTCCCTTCTGTGCTGTGGAGCGGTCCGCCCCGCCTCCTCCTTGCGTGTGTTTCCCCCCAACAGCGAGCTCTCAGCAACAGGGAGAGCTGGCTCTCCCCTCCCCCTGCTCCTCCTCCCCCTCCCATTGCGTGTAGCGGCGTGTGTTTGTGTTGATAAACTCTTTCAACATGGCGGCGCCCACAGAAGAAGCCGAAACAGCAGAATTTGTTCCAAAGAAAAGGACGAACGGCTCAATAATATGGCGTTATTTCGGATTTAGAGCCTCTGATGAGGAGCATCTCTACAAGAGGCTTTGTGCTTTGGTCCGTCCGTCCGTGACGCTTTTTGTCAGACATCTTTGTCCCATACAACCAGAGTGGGGTAAACCGGCTGTGCTAACACAGCCGTGATGCGTTTCCCAATCATTGGAAACCGCTTCGAAATGATAATAAACAACTAAAATATGATTTAAGTGTTTCTAGAAAGTTACCGCTGTTTTTATAAGTGCATACAGTGACACTAATAAGCGTTTATTACTGCCGTTTTCTCTGTTTATCACCGCTGCATACTGACGAGGCACCCCTCGCTTCACAAATAGTGCCGTCTAGGAACAAAGACCGGTTTATTTTCGTTCCGCCTGGAAGCGGTCCGGAGCAATGGGCCTGACTCCTGTCTGACTCTAGCCTGGGAACTCCCATACTGCCTTTAGTTCTACACAATCGTTTGTGATTAGGTCTGGTGTTAACCAGGCAAGTCTGACTCTAGTCTAGCCTTTGATCTCACATGGTTTAAGCATTTTGATGCTTTGTTATATTTTTTATTTTTGTACATATTATCTTCCTTAAAATAACAAACAGAACAAAAAATGACATTGTAATTTCAACATTGAACATCTTTTGGCTAGATAGCCACCAAGCTTTTTTAAAAAAAGGGTTTTTTCCCCCTTGCATAGATATCGAGATATATATCGTATATCGAGATATAGCAGACACTAATCGAGATTATTGTTTTTCTCAATATCGCCCAGCCCTAACACACACACACACACACACACACACACACACACACACACACACACACACACACACACACACACACACACACACACACACACACACACACACACACACAGAGAGAGACTACACGTTACACGATTCCTGGGATCCACACACACACACACACACACGCGTGCGCGCGCACACACAAAAACATACTGTACACGCTGCACAATTCCTGTGGAGTAGTCAGACAGAACCTTCTTTTTTATTTCCATGCACTGTTACACAGATCATCGTCATATTTGTTCCTGTGCCACTGCGTCGCCAAGGAAAATGAGGGAAAAAAGACGAAAAGCAGCGCAATTGTGCCTTATATAACAGCGTGTCTGCCATTCCAGAAGAGGGGATTTTTTAGTAGAGAGAGATAGGGAGAGAAAGAAAGAGGGAGAGAGAGAGAGAGAGAGAGAGAGAGAGAGAGAGAGAGAGAGAGAGAGAGAGAGAGAGAGAGAGAGAGATGGAGACACCGTGAGAGGGAAGGGGAGAGATTGAGACTCAAAGAGAGAGAGAAAGAAAGAAAGAAAGAAAGAAAGAAAGAAAGAAAGAAAGAAAGAAAGAAAGAAAGAAAGAAAGAAAGACAGTAAAAAAAACCGAGTCTTACAAAATGGAGGGAAATTGCCCATCCTGCCATTTGACATGAGCGAGTGTGGCGTCCCGCGGAGTGAGGAGCTCAAAGTGGGTCAAAGGCATTGACCTATCTAACGCAATCAGCATGCGTATGTACACGTACCGCTGCTACACGCCCGCTACATGCCCGCTATAGCCAGCCAAGCCAAGCCAAGCCATGTCCCGGATGAAAGAGAGAGAAGGGGGGAATAAAGTGAGAGAGTAAGGGAGGTATGGAAAGAGAAAGAGAAAGAAAGAGAGAGTGAGACAGACAGAGTGTGTGTGTGTGAGTGAGAGAGAGAGAGAGAGAGAGAGAGAGAGAGAGAGAGAGAGAGAGAGAGAGAGAGAGAAAGAGAGAGAGAGAGAGAGAGAGAGAGAGTGTGTGTGAGAGAGGAAGAGAGAGAGAGAGAAATAGAGATAGAGAGAGAGAGAGAGAGAGAGAGAGAGAGAGAGAGAGAGAGAGAGAGAGAGAGAGAGAGAGAGAGAGAGAGAGAGAGAGAGAGAATGAAACCAAGTGAGAAAGAAAGAAACAGAAAGTGATGGAGGGAGTGTGTATTGGGAGAGAAGGAAACGCGAGAAAAGAACAGTGGCAGAGCAAGTGAGTGAAGAAAGGAGACAAGTTCAATGTTTACACACATCATAGCGCCCCATAGTTCCAATTGTATGAATTGAACTCTGCCTATTTCTGCTGCCAGAGCTTCAAGTCTATAATGTTTAATGAGTGGAAAATGTTCTGTTGGGAGTCACACAGCATGAGGAAGAATAGGAGGTGGCGTGTTGCGTGTTACGTGTTTGTGGCGGCCAAGTTATTACACTTCATGGAAATATTTCCTGAAGAAATCCCCCCACAAATGTTAATACGTTTATTGTACATCTGAATGGGTTTATAGGTTGAAATCAGATTTTTTGTGGAGGGCCAAAGAGGTTCTGTGTCTAGCAAAAACAATAACAGCAAAATCACCAGGATTAAATTATGTGTTGTTCTCAGTTGGTGTTCTGAGGACACCAACATGAAAAATATATATAACTGGACTCAGACAGAGATTTTGAAAAACAGATTTAGAAGATTTCTCTCAAATAGCTTCCTGTCTTCCTTTGGTGCATTTTTTAAAAATGTCCTCTTCCTCTGTCCATCTGTCTATCTCTCCCTCTCTTTCACTTTCTCTCTCTCTCTGTCTAACTCCCACCTGTCCCTTTTGTCAAATTAGTTTCAGGTGATTTCCTCATCCTCTTATCTCTGTCCAGCGGTACACAGTAAAACAGTGTCAATTTAACACTTAAAGTATCGATTGAACATCTTCTAGAGTGTATTTCGTCCTATAGTACTCTCTAAGTGTTGAAGTAACACTGCATTTTTTACTGATTAGAGGTGGTGACACACACACCTCACGTGTTTGGCTGCTAACCGTATTAATGGGAGCATCTCTGAGGTCTGACTCCTATAATCTGTATGGATTATGGCTGGTGGCAGTTAGTTGCTTTTTTTCCTAAAATCTCGCCACTGCATGTCGTTTGGGAGCAGGGCCGTAACCAGACATTTTCAAATATCGAGGTCAAGTACTGCGTGCTGTACTGCATACTGTACATTTAGAATGCGTCAAACTCTTCAGTCAAACTCTTACTTTTATTTTCATTAATCACTGCCTTGAGGATAAATGGGGGTCGTGTATACAGACTGAATTTATCATTGTTCATCATATGATTGATCATAAAAACTGTAGATCAATTTCACATTGCTGAAAAAAATTCAGAGGACATGACCTCTGTGTCCTCAATGGTAGTTACGGCCATGTTTGGGAGCCTGTGAACCGTGAGCTGTGACCTTACGCAGACATAGTTCAATCCCGGGTGAAATGTTTTGACCCATATTCAGGATTTTTTTTGCCCTACTTATTATTATTATTATTTTGTCATGTTGGTGGGCATGATCGGGGCCGCTGACAGCTTTGCCTGGGCCAGGCATGAAGTCATCTGAAAGGGCCCCCCCGTCCCCATCCAATAGTAATGAGGACCCGATTCTGGGCCCCCTCTATCCCTGGGCCTGGGACAACTGACACCGTTTATCCCACACTGTCAGTTTCTCTGGGCATGACGACGGATGTCTTTGTTCTGAGAGAGAGAGGACCAACACAATGCCAGAGATTAACATTATCCTTTTGGCCGATTGAATGTTGAAGGAGCCCTTTCCATTATTCTAATCCTTCTAAATTCTAAAATGACAATGACTGTTGTTCTCCCAAGGTTATTCAGTCAACTGCCAATGTGTGTTGAACTCGACCATATGCACAGTGTTAGCTCAACACTTTGAGAGTTAGTTGGGGTCAAATATACTCTGGTGTTTCTCAAAGATGGCTCTACAGACCCACAAGGGGGCATTGGGGAGCCCAAAAGGGGGGGGGGGCGTTAAGACAGATACAGCTGAGAGGGTGCTGAGCTTAGTTGCCATTGGGGGGCATTAGTCTATTTTATTTTTCATACTAGGGGGGGGGTATGAGGAGGGTCAAGAGGGCGTTGGGAGGCTTACAATGAGGTCGGGGGGCTCGTTTATTCAAAGACGGTTGAGAACCACTGCTCTAGATGTTAAAATCAACTTTGCATTTTTGACTAGTCTGGGTGTAAGTTTTTGCAACGTGTATGTCCCCTTGTCTGCTAGTTGGTGTGGGGTGTTTCAAACCCTCACGTTAAGTCTCTAACTCTCTAAGCACAGCTGTAATTGCTGCTTGGGGATGTCGTTTCCTCCATATTAGTGTCTAATATTTGGTCGCGGCCTCCTCCACCCACACCATCCACATCTCCCAGCCCAGCTCTCCATTTTGTTTCTGCCACGACGCCCCCCCCCACCTGTCTCTCCCTTCCTCCCTCCATGCCAGCGCTTTCTGACTGCTGCTATAATCCCGCCTGTCCGCTGGGTCCGTGACCAATCAGACGCGGCTCTTAAGTGTGACTGTGACTCTCAGTGGCTCGCGGTCGGGCGCTGGCGGCTCGCGGGGGACCGTCCGTCACGGCCTAACAGGATTGGGCCGATGATGAGAGGCCGAGGCGAGTGGGGGATGATTAGACGAGGCCTAATCTGGCAGATCTAACGCTTTCCCCCCACCCCCCCCCCCCCCACACACCACCTCCCTCCCTCCCTGCCTCCATGCCTCTCTTCTTCACTCCCTTCCTCTTCCCCTGAACACCCCACAACAAGCACTGTCAAACACGCACTGTCACGAACGCACACACGAACACACACACGAACGCACACACACATACACACACACACACACACACACACACACATGCTAACCAAACCCTCCATTCACCACCACTGAAGCCAGGGCCACTGACTATGTTGCCGGGCCAGAGACAAAAATCATCTGAAAGGGCCCCCCTCTCATAGCCTGGTCCTGACCATCCCATAATACTACCATTTCATTTCATATTTATGGTCTGGCATTTGTTTGCTCTGAAGCGATTGTAGGAAGCAGGAAGTTTGCACTCAGTTATGGTTTGAAATTATTGGACACCTCTCACCCAATCGCTGGCAGTTACTCAACAACAACATAGCGGAGACCAATGGCTCTGGCCCTTTCGCCCCCACGTGGGGGGCGTATTCGATTATTGGCTGTTTTCTGGGGGGGGGCGTTGCGATCAATATTCTACTGCTCCAGGCACTCCACAGAGAAGCACGGCCAGACTACAGTCGAGGAGCCAATCCTTTGGCGGAAGTACGTAGGATGGCTCGCGAGGCTACCCCCTCTGATAGCCTGGGCGAATAGCCGACTGTTGACCCCGTCAAACAGTTTGGCAAAAGCCATGAGGAATCCGTCTCTATGGACGATGGGAGATGGTCTCTATCATTTAAATTAATTGAAGTTCCAAACTCAAATTAAAACCCATATTGTGCTTTATTAGCATGTCTGTTACATTATAGCGTCGCAAAAGCATACAAATAACAAAACGAAAGTGTGAATAAAGTTACCTTAACCAATCAGTAACAGAGCTCGCGGGTGAGTTTTACGTCACCACTCTCAACTGTTTGCTGATTGGCTAAACACTGAGAGAACCGAGCTTGAGGCTTTTGCCAGACGATGTGCGGAGCCGTAATCTTTGGGTGGAGTACATGGATGGCGTTGCCAGGCTACCCCTCTCAATACATGTGGTCCGAATTTCGGGCTCGGGACAACTGTCCCATTTGATCCCCAACCCACACCCCACCCCCCCCACGCCCTGCGTCGGCAACCTGACTGAAGCATCCCTCCTCCACAGCAATGCAATGTCAGATCTATCAGTCCCCTCCACCCTCCCTTCCTCCCCTCCCTGTTCGCACAACGTAGACACTGTCAAAACACCAGCAGCCCCGCTAGCCTCACCCTCCAGCCACCCCCACTGCTGCATCCCCCCTCACCACTGCCCCTTCCTCTTCCCCTGCCCTACCAGCACAGAAAGTGTCAACCCCACCACGCACTCACTCACACACACACACACAGACACAGACAGGCACGCACGCACGTACGCACGCACGCACGCACACACAGACTAACCTAACAACCTCCCATCCACTGCTGTAGCATCCCCTCCTAACACTATGCACTGGCAGATCTATACTGTACCTCCCATCCCCCTCCCTCTCTTCTCTTGCCCACCCAATACTGACACTGTCAACCCCCCCGCCACCCAACACTTCCCACCCCCACCTCCCCTCTTCCTCTCACCCCCCACCCCTCCCTTTGCTGTAGCATCTCTCCCCAGCGTTGCGATGACCTCAATATGGTCAAATTATGAGCCGAATAATGCTGTGGGAATGCTCACTGTCAACTCCACTTACTTGGGACGGGATCATCATGGCCTATTTGAAACAGTGGAACGGCACAGTTTCTATTGCCTAACTCAGGCCACTCATCAGGCCCTCTGCACTTTTTCACAGGTTTATGTATGCACACAATTTGGGTTTGTGACACACACACACACACACGCACACACACGCACGCATGCACGCACGCACACACACACACACACACACACACACACTATAACATCTGTAGCCAGTGCTATTCATGCATCTGTGCAGGAAATGAAACATCATCTTATGACACGGAAACAGAAAACAAACAACAAAAGAGTGACTAAAAGTTGAGCGAATTTCTTGTCAAGAATGCAAGAATGCCAAGAACGATGGCACTGGAGCAGGCCTGGGCTGGACCATCAGTCTGAAGAGGAGTGTGAGTGTGAGTGTGTGAGTGTGAGTGTGTGAGTGTGCCATCATTCATGTCCTCTGTAACCTGAAACAGATGGACAACTATCCAGTGCCCATCAACACACAGACCGGCATGTAGACACACCCTTGACACACTGACACCCAGAGAGAGAGAGGGGGGGCGGGCAGAGAGAGAGAGAGAGAGAGAGAGAGAGAGAGAGAGAGAGAGACAGAGACAGAGACAGAGACAGAGACAGATATCTTTCTGTCAGACACACTCAGGCACATGCTAAATAGCTCAAATGTCTCGCGCGATGGCAGTGATTTATACCACACACTTCTAAACTGATCTCATTGCTGTTTCTTTGTAAAGCAGAGAGAGAGAGGGAAAGAAAGAAAGAAAGAAAGAAAGAAAGAAAGAAAGAAAGAAAGAAAGAAAGAAAGAAAGAAAGAAAGAAAGAAAGAAAGAGATGTCAGTAACACTTTCTATGAAGCCCATATCTATAGCGCATTATGAACGCATTTATAACAGCTTATAATGCGCATCATAATTAATCATAGTGCATCATGACAGTTATAATGTATTACAAGCCTCTTCACTGCCCATAGTTTATAACCATCCACAATCACTTAAAACACCCCAAGATGTATAATACATGTTAAGCTAAATTTATAGTTATTCATGACTGTTGATATACTCCATCATGAAGCATTATGAGTGTAGTTGTAATGCACTATGACTATGATGCACATTATAAGTTGTTATAAATGTGTTCATAATGCGCTATAGATATGGGCTTCATAGAAAGTGTTACCGAGATGTCTTTATATCGGATACCCCGTACTTCAGAGAGAGAGAGAGAGAGAGAGAGAGAGAGAGAGAGTAACACAGAGAGATCTGTCTCTGTGTCAGACATATTCAAGACGCTAACTCTAAATGGCTTTGACAAGTGTCTTGCACCACATACAGCGCTGATCCTTCCCATAGGCCTACAGTACACGGCGCTGATCGCATTGCAGTGCTGTAGCTTTGCAAGCTAAAGCCGCCTTAATGAACTCTGACACCTGTAGCCACACTTCAGATCAGCTCATGACAGCAACGAGCGTTCGTGCCCAACGTATAATGGGCACGAACAGGTCAGTTGTCCAAGGCCCAGGGAAAGAAGGGGCCCAGAAATCGGGTCTCCATTACGTTACGAACATGGAGAGGGGGTAGCCTGGGAACTCCTGTACGGCCTTTAGCTCTACACCAGGGGTGGCAAACTCAAATTGACTGAAGGCCAAAATCAAAATCTGGAACGAAGTAGCGGGCCGAACTCAACAATTGCTTTTAGAAATGGACTAAAATTGTGCATGCATGCACTTCATACTCATAGTTAAATTTCACCTACACTCTTTCCCATCATATTAGTCAGTTCAAATGTGTCTGCACATCCTGTGATACAGCAAAATTCATGTTCAAGTTGTGTTACTCTATACATTAATGGTGTATGTGGACCAACTGTATACACATTTGAAATGATCTCACGGGCTGAAAAAAATGGCTCAGAGTTTGACATCCCTGCTCTACACAATTTTTCGATCTGAAAGACAATCTCACTTGTGATTAGTTCAGGTGGTAACCAGGCAAGAGAGGGGGGAGGGCTTTCACTTGATTTTGTCCTGGGGCCACTGACAGGGGCAGCGCAAATACTACTGGTGTCAACAATGATCGATTCGGCGATCCGAATCGATCCGGGGCATGGACGATCCAGATCCAGATCCGGCAAGTTCCAGAATCAATCCGGCAATTTTTTTAAGTTTCAATTACTTCCATGGATATTTCGGGAGCAAATGAATGTGAAATTAAATAGAAACACTTCAAAACATTGCAAGACTGATACAGACTGATACAGAAAACAGCCAATAAATTGTTGCTCAGTATCTGACTACTTGTATTTCCTCATCATGGCTGAACATTTGCTTTGCGTTCAGTAGAAATGTAATGCATTGCAATGCATTGTAGAATTGAATCGAATCGGATTGGATCTAATAGAATCGAATCGAATCGGATCTACTACCTCCCGAATCGTGATCGAATCGGATCGTGAGGGCAGTGCCGATCCACACCACTAGCAAATACCATAGGTCAGTTGTCTCTGGCCCAGGGAGAGGACACACACACACACGCATACACGCACGCACGCACACCACACGCACGCACCCAACCCCTCAACCAGCCGGAACGGGTCGAGTACTGATTTAAAATGTGATGCTTTCCTGAAAAGCTTTCATCCATCAAGCTTTCTTCGCCAGATTGTACATCTCAATTGAGAAAAAGAAAACAATAAACCAAGAAGGAAATGGTTTCCTGAGAGATCTGGCATACTGTATGTCTGCTACACAGCTGTTAAGTTTTCCGACATACATGAGAGTTGACGTCGTCAAACATCGTTGTTAAATACACGCGACTGTTATTTATTCTAGCTCGGGTAATGGCTGTTGCTGGGTGGAGAATAGTGTCGTCATGTGTTACTTGTTATAATTAAGTCATTTGTTACAAGACAACATAGTTGACTGACATGTGTTATACATAGTATACCTAACAGCTAAGCTATTTTAGTTGTGTGCAGTCGTATAGACTATCTGAGCAAGGGTGTGAGGGAGGGAGAGATTATGTGTTGCCTGTCAGTCATACACCTTGTTGTGTTATTGATATGTAAATTTAATCCTTGTTTTGAGCTGTTTTGAGCAGCTTTTTTACCTTTATTTTGACAGGAAAGGAGAGAATTGGACAGGAAGTTGGGAGATAGGTGGTCTGGTAAAGGACCCAGACTGGACTTGAACCTGGGTCTCAATGGGCATATTAATCACATACTATATGGTACAGGTGTATTGGTGCACTGCGACATAGAACCCCCTGAGCACCTCCGGAGTTATTTTAAACCGGGGCTAATTTTGTCTTTCTGAATTTGTCAAGTCCAAACGCAAACATGCTGACATGCTGTTTAAGTGTTTTCCAGTTCCAAGTCAGAGTAGGTGGGAAATTGCATCGTAATGTGATGCCATATACCTTATGTGTTTCGTATCAGTTTTCCACTACAGTAGTTAGGGCAGGCTCTTTCAGGATTTCAGGATCTTACAAAGCCCTATCAGTTAAATCAGTCTTTTGACCGAAAGCTGTAAGTGTGCAGACATTTTTCTTTCAATTTTTACTGTTTTATAATTTTGGTCTGCATTTTCACTAGAGATTTTTCGTGCTGTTAGTCACTCTGCCAACCAGCGTCTCTGTATGTTCATTAATCCTGAGTAGATAGCACTGATGCTAATCTGTAAAATTGGCAGCAGTACACGCTGTGTAAGGCTCTGCCCAGAGAGAAAACAATAAACATCATTAAAGTCATTAAAGCTGTTTTAGAGAGCGAATTTCAAGCTTCGGTGAGTTTGCCTGCAGCTAACTGGTAAATAATTGCATATAAAGTTAATGAACTTAGTTTGTAAAGACATGATGGGGAAGTATGAATATAAATATATAAAAACACATTTTAAGGTTATTCATTTGCTCTTGGCATGCTTGGACTGTAGTTTCTCAGAATCTTCTGCACCAAGTTCTTTTTTTTATATCTTAACAATCCGGAAAAGAAATTATATCATCATATTACTGTGATGTTAAAGTAAGATTAAGACAGAAATTGAACACTCAAAGATAAAAACTTTTTTTCCCAATAAAAACGTCGTGGACACAGTTTGTTATCATGTAGTTACCCAGCAGGCTTAAATTTACCATAGCAAGAAATTTCCTGCTAGCGAGGTATTTTTAGACCAGGATTTTGGGGTTTAAATCCTTTGAAGAGGACAGGATGCTCATAGTCATGTTCTAAATATAATCACGGATGAGTGATTGCAATTTACCCAGCAGATGGCAATTTTCACAGCAGCATCACCTGGGCAGTAAGAGCACTGCGTACGAATACTCAAAAATGGAATTTGAAGGTGGTCTATTTGTGTGTGCATGTTTGTGTGTGTGTGTGTGTGTGTGTGTGTGTGTGTGTGTGTGTGTGTGTGTGTGTGTGTGTGTGTGTGTGTGTGTGTGTGTGTGTGTGTGTGTGTGTGTGTGTGTGTGTGTGCGCGCGCATGGGTGAAATTAAGAGGGCCTTAAGAGGGCCCAAACGCACTTACAGGGGCCCTTAAGGGGCCCAAAATTCTAATCTTTCATAGGGCCCAACATTTCTGGTGGCGCCCCTGTGTGTGCGTGTGCGCATTCGTCTGTTTGTGTGTGTGTGTTTGTGTGTGTGTGTGTGAGTGTGCGCGCACATGTGTGTGTGTGTGCGTGCGCGTGCGTCTGTGTCTGTGTGTGTGTGCAGGCTTGTGTGCGCACATACAGTCTGTTCACATGTGAGAGAGTGTATGTGCACAAGTGTCGCGTCCCTCTGTGCTTGTGTGCATGTATGGGAGAGTTACAAAAGAGGAAACTTGCTTTCAAAGCCCACGCTGGGTCATGACAAAAGGAGCCGGTTCCCACAGGCTCCCCTAAGGCCTACACTTACATATTTCCCCAGGACCTGTTCGTGCTCCCACCCATGGGTATTTTAGGCAGACGGACCGTAGCAGCAGCAGCAGCAGCAGCAGCCTTCCCTGTCATTTCATTCAAAAACATTGTACGCTATAAATAATACAACATATTCCCCCTTGTTCCTGCCCACGTTCTCTCTATGTGTCACACACATGCACACAGTCAGAAGCACAAGTCCACACAGCCAGATGCGTGTGTACGAATCTTACCACAAACAGATAGCATAAATCTGTTCATATGGATGCTACGTATAGTAATAATTCAAGATTGCTGCATTTTCTCTGTGTAAGGGACTGGCGTGCATGCCTAGTGTAGCAAAGAGTCGCACTGTCAGATACAAAACCGCCCTCTAGGGGCAGCAATGCGCTCCACCAGGAGAAGTTCTGCAACTTACTTCATAGTGAAGGAAATGATATGCAGGGCAGCGTTTTGAGTAGTGTTGCTGGCCAAAAACATGATTGGCTCTCAAAGTTCCAGGTTAAACTATTTCAGAAGTTGTCTGCTTTGCTGATTCAAGTTGTGCTGATGAAAATGTTGAAAACGATTGTAAACCGTTCAAACAACATCATAGCCCAGAAACATTGCTTGAAAAGCTGGTCTGTTTCATCACCTTAAATAATCAAATGTAGCCTACAGACCTTACACTCACTCCTGTGCCACTCAAGAAAGCTGATGGGTGTGTGTGTGTGTGTGTGTGTGTGTGTGTGTGTGTGTGTGTGTGTGTGTGTGTGTGTGTGTGTGTGTGTGTGTGTGTGTGTGTGTGTGAGTTATCCCGGGCCAGGGACATTGGGACCCCATAATTGGGTTCTCAGTTCATTAAATGTTTTTTGGTGGGGGGCCCTTTAAGATGACTTTGTCCCTGGGGCCGATCAAAGCTATCAGCAGCCCTGGTTGCACTAATTAAATATGAAAAATCACACACTCATGCTGCAGGAGCTGCTGAATAGACAATGGACGGTTCAGTTTTGGGCCAGAGAAAGGGGGAAGAGGAGAGGTGAGGAGTGGAGTGGCGTAGCTGTGTTCATCATGCATGGTCAGCTTGATTTTCTCGGCCGCCGTGGCATCTTTTCACCTCCAAAGTGGCCAAAAATCTCTCAACAGATCATTCTTTGTGCCCAGCCTACTGTAGCAAAGGTTGCCGTGGTAACACAACGTGACCACCTATCAGACAGACAGCCGATCAAAGGCTAGCACTCATCAGTGTACAGAAAGAGCTAGTGAGAAAAGAAAAGAGGAGAAGAGAGTGGGAAAGGGAGGGGGGGAAAGGGGTAGAGAGAGGTTTTGACACTCGTCCCATTGGATCGGGTCCAAAGAGGAATGAAGGGGAAAAGCTTGGTCAGTATTAACGCTGTGAAACTTAAATTCTGTAATTAAAGTGAAAGGGGCTTAACTCACAATGAGTTTTTTTCCCCTGCTTCGGTTGAAATGAACTTAGCATGCACCAAGTCACTCTCAGAGCGTGTCGGTTGAGAAAAAAAGTGGAGCATTTTTATGGACTAAAACAGCGCGGGCATAACAAGTCCGAAAGCATTCGAGCATGTGGTTTTATGCTGGCAGTACACCCTGTGTTCTCCATGCTTCACAATGATCGGAATGCCATGATATCTTTTACGGAGGGGTGGTGTCATTTCACAGTTACACTTAAAAAAAGCAACAAAACGTATTTTCCTTGGCGCTCTATTTTGGTGTTTGTTCTACGAAGCACTCCTCGCTCAGACAATAGGAGAAAACTACTCGAAATGCACAACAAACAGTCAGCTGCAGGAAAACGGACACAATGCAGGGAGTCCTGTTGTTGTGTCTCGGACAATGAGCCGCAAATACTCATGTGAAGAAACACACAGAGACATGACAACATGCAGACAGAGGGGAAGTGTGAAAACACGTAGGCATGACAGACAACATGCAGACAGAGGGGAGGTATCCCTGCAGCACTCTGTGTGACTCAAGGCTCTCTGGTGTAGCAATAACATACCCAAAACACACCCAAGGAAGAAAACAACAACAAACAACAACAAAACTAAAAAAAAACCCCAACAAACAAAAACATAAATTACATGAGTAGATTCCAACAGCAATCTGATGTAGGCCTAACCATTTTTTTCAAAGAATCAATAACAACAGCAATTTGGGCTAGGCCTCTGCTGTGGAGGTTACCCTCTTTGATTATGGAACACAGGGGCACGAAGTTTCATTCTACAACCGGAGCTTCTGGACAGATGCCAAGAACCTCTTCTTATTACTACCTCTTGGTTAACCCAGTAGACACCAGCCCCTGTTATAAATTGGCTGTTACTAGAATGGCAATGACCAAGTCATAATGTATTACTAAAGACCCTGTGCACTGTCATAGTGGTGTAGTGTACTATGGTAGTTAAGTTTTTCAGTGACTCTTACAGTGTTCCACTGGTGGAATTGTGCACTGGGATGTATCCAGGGGCTACATAAATCAAACGTTTGCCACTCAACCACCGCTGTAATATACCCCCTTGTGTGATGAACTTCAAGACCTTACTTTATTAATTATACATACAACTGCCTGTGTTTGATTTGATTTGAGTTCATTTAAACTTGAAAAAAGAATCCATTACGTATAATGATATGCAGGGGATTCTTCATATCCAAATCACAGCCCTGCAGCCCCACAGGGCACTCCTGACAACATCTCCCATCAGTCTGCGTTACTGTGCATTTCAACCCATAAATAATAATAATGTGTGCGAGTGTCAAGGCGGCATGGCATTCCACCAGGACAGCTGAGACCCAGAGTGGAGTGATGGATGACACCAGGCAGGCAGTCACCGAGTGTATCTCTATCTGTGGCCGCTCCTGTCACACACACACACACACATGCAGCATTCTGTGAAATTCAAGTGACACGTTACTGACAGCCGTGAATGGCGAGGAGACTCATCAAGCCACTTGTGCCTCGCCTCGCGCCACCTTCGACACACTCTCCACTCGCTTGTCACCCACAAGTCAGCGCTGTCTTGCAACATCAACGACCAAAACACCACAACAAAGGCTCAGACAGTCCAGCTTGTAAACTTCGGCCCGCGTGGCAATTGGATGTATTTTATTGGTGTGCTGTAGCTATGTGATGACTCAATTTCTCTACCACGACTCTCTTATTCTCTCTCTCTCTCTCTCTCCCTCTCTCTCTCTCTCTCTCTCCATGTCTTTTTATTCTTCTCCTCTGCCTTTCTGTTTCTGTCTTTTTCTCGTCTCTGTACTTCTTGTCCCTAGAGTTCTCTCTGCCTCCTATCCATATCCCTAGAGTTCTCTTTCTCTACCTCTCACTCACTCTCTAACAATCTGTTCTGCTTGCAGCAGGAACGAAACAGAAAAAGAAAAAGGAGGGAAAAAAAGAACTCATCAGAATCTCACTAAATAAAACGAGGTCAGCTGCAGCCAAAAAAAGGTCTCTGGAACGGCGACGAAGAGAGGAGAGAGGAGAGGAGAAGAGAAGAGAGGAAAGC
>NC_085871.1:32938747-32976247 GCF_034702125.1 Engraulis encrasicolus
ACACTGTTATGTCACTGAAGCGCTGCAACAGTTGTTGAAAAGACTTAACTGACATAGAACTACTACTATGACATTACACAGGTTCTTAATGACTTGGCCATAGCCATTCTGGTAACAGCAAAGTTATATCAGGGTCCGTGTCTTAACAGGACATGGATAACAATCACAAGCCTGCCGCTGATTGGACAAAAGGTGAGTGACAGGGCCTCAGCCTTTCTGGCAGAACCTTTGATGCACTTTCAGTTCGATAATATTATCCACGCACACAGATGTAGTGGTCACACACACACACACACACACACACACACACACACACACACACACACACACACACACACACACACACACACACACACACACACACACACACACACACACACACACGTACAAAGAGAAGAAAAGAAAAACCCACATCCATCCGCTAGAAAAAGATAAAAGAGCAAGTCAGGGGTCACGGCAAGACCCAGCCCCTACGTAAGGCTCTCAGGCATCCCCATAACATCCTATAACCACCACCGTAACATCCCATATAACCATGTCCACATGGCCTCTGTGAAACAGCAACACCCAGACCAGCAGGCCTGTCACAACCTGGCAAGCAAACTAGGCCATCGCCTAGGGCCCCCAGCTAAAAGGGGCCCTCCTGGTAATGATTGGATGTGAAGAGTTCAGATGCAAAACCCCCTAAGTGCCTTTTCAGAAATTAATCTGAATTCATTTTTATTTAATACAAAGCTATCAAAATTGCATTTTTTTAAATTCATGTAATATAACTATTTATATGTATTATCAAGTACATACATTTAAACCAAACCAACAACCGGATTCTCTATAAATGTAGAAGTGCAGGTCTTCAGAAATGGAGTTAGGGGGTTTTGCATCTGAACTCTTCATGTGTACTTGTATTTAAATGACAGCAATGACAACTTTGTGAATGTTGCAGCACCTCCCTATATTCAATGACCCAAAACTGCAACTGCAATTGAAATATTGACATATCTCTCGACCTTGCACCTGGCCACTACGGAAAGGGAGAGTAAGAGCCCCAAGTACCCCTTTGCCAAGGGCCCCCAAGTACCTTGAACCAGACCTGCACACCAGCACCCTTCCCAGCCTTCCATGAAACTCACTGACCCAGCCATGCCTGACCCAACCCAACCCGACCAGAGCAGGGCCGCGGCTGCCGCCACACGAATCCGCAGCATTCCAGCTATTACGCAGACGATTAAATCCCCCAGCTTGCAATTTCGACAGTTTATTAAGCCTGCTGTGTCGTAAATCCCCACAAACTCTCTATCTTTTTTTTTCTTTTTTCGAAAACTTCTTTTGAGTATAGCAAAGAGCCTTAAAATCTTCCAGGCGTGATGACTTTCAGCCAGGACGTCTTAAGAAGTCTGAGGAGGCAGGAATGACTTGAGTAGAGTACCGCCAAAAGAATAAATAATAACAGAACTATCACTGAACTCTGAATTGAGCTGCACCAAGAGAAGCTGGAATTTGCCCACAAAAATAGCAAATGCCGGCGAAACGTCTCAGAGCTCTAAATCTTTCATTAACTACACAAAAGCAGTGGCTCCAGTCCGCTTCTGTGTGCTCTAATCTCTAACGAAAAGAGCGAACAAAACTAGTTTCACACTCAAAAGAAAGGCGCGTTCTCTTGCTCGGGAGCTAAAAGAGGCGAGCGGAGTAGTCGCTTTTCTTTATTCAGGTGTGCTTTCGCTACACAAAGACGGATGTAACGGCTAATGGGTACATTTGTACACCACATTTACCTCAGAAGTACTATGGTGTGCCACACGTTTAAAATAGCTGCTGTGGCTGAGCCGGCTAAGGCAATTTAGCGTTATGCTGAGAACCTGGGTTCATTTCTGGTCTGAGGTTTGTGTCATTTTCCTCCCCCATCTCTCTCCCCCACTCAATACTTGTCACCATGTCACACTGTCCTGTCAAATACAGACATAAACATTTCTAAATAGCTGACTGGAATGGAAGGATGTTGTATTGATGCAAGGGGCAGATTTTTTTTTTAATCTGACATTCTCTGGTATGGAAGAGGGTGTAGACCTCATTTCCCCTCTCTCCTCAATCTGTGTGCATCTGATCTTCTGGCATCCATGGGGCTCCCCAAGTCGTACCCACTTCGGGAATAATGGGTCCAGGGAAGCCAACAGTTTGTGTGTGTGTGTGTGTGTGTGTGTGTGTGTGTGTGTGTGTGTGTGTGTGTGTGTGTGTGTTTCTGTGTGTGTGTTTGAGGGGGGGGGGGGGGTCTGGTCTGACCAAGAAGATAACGAAGAACGTGCCTCTACCCAGGACTGTCGGAGCTGCTCGAAGTTGATTGCTTCCCGACAAAGTGGGCGGAGTTCCCCAGCCCTGAGGAGCTCAGAAAATACTTGATAGAGCTCTTTTCCTTACTAATTTTGCATCGCCGAAGGTGTTGCGTCGTCAGGAGGGCGTAGCCTGGCTAGGGGAGAAGGGCCCAAATTTGGATTCTATGTACATTGCATGTATTGCGTGAGGGATCAGATGAATTTGTCCCAGGCCGGGCCAAAGCTGTCAGCAGCTCTGGGCTGGACAGGGAAAGCAGAACGTGGGGAATGTTCAAGAAGCCCATGGTCTGTCCGTCTCTTCCACAAACCCATTAAAAAGCGGAAAGGGGGGAGAGAGAGAAAATGGGGCGGCTTTTTCTGAAGGCCGAAGTGCTTGACTCCCCAGGGCAGGGTCAGACCACACAGAGGTGCGGTGAGCAATGCAGGGAGGATTCACCCACACCCAACCTCCTCTTGACCCTGAACGTTTTACTGGCCTCCACCTCCACCACTCTGACACCACTGCCCTTTTAGTCTCCTCGTCCACTGCCCTGGTCTCTTTGATGACTCTCGTATATCCTCAAAGAGTCAAGAAAACGGCAATGTTATCAGAGGGTTAAATTCTAAGGAGGCAAACTTAGCTATAATGATAAGAAAAAAAAAACCTCTGCGCCGCAGCCAACCCCCTACAAAATGTTGGTTTACTGAAAATGGTTATGTAACGAACAATCGTTGCACAGAAGACCCCTGTTGTGTCGATATGACTTATACCCGTCAAGCAGAGCAAACAGGCCATTACAATACACTACAATAGTGCCTCTAGGGGTTAAGGGTAGGACGAGGGTTTGGGTTCAGGTTATATTAAAAGCTTGGGAAGAAAGGAGTTACCGGAGCATCTTCATATGTGGAAAATAACTTGTTTTATTGGGCAAGCGCCAAGACTAACGTTTCGACGTTCACACGTCTTCTTCAGAGGCAATGATATATATATATACGATATATTAAAAGCTTATTGGTAGCTCATCTCAGCGAAGCAGCCCATATCAACAGAGAGCCCCCCCTGCTCCTTGATGGCCGCTTAGTCTGTCTCACAATGGACAGTAATCCGGTCAGCTTTGTCCATATATTATCACACAAGGGCTGTCTACTGGGCTCATTAGAGCCCTGAGGGTTACGGAGGGCAAAGAAGGAGGGATGTGAGAAGGATAAGGTTTAACGGAGGAAGAAAGAGACGAGAGCAAGCGGTCGCCTTATGGCACCCGCGCTGGCAGACCCTCCTTGTCAGAGCTGGACTGGGCCAAAAAAACAGGCCCAAGCATTTGTGCGTGTACCACTCTAAATGCTGGGTTGGTCTCTAAGAAAATACAGTATATATTTAAAAAAAAAAAAAAAAAACAATTGAGGACTGCCGACCCCAGGAGGACTGTCGCCCCACCAGGGAAGTGGCTCTGTATGCCAGATTACCAGTCCAGGGTTGCTCCTTGGTAAGAATCCACTCACATCTCCTGTGTGTGTGTGCATGCTTGCCCCTTGACCCCAGGAGCTCAGATCAGAGTGATCTTTAAAGCACTGCACAGCTTCACATATTAGACTGATGTATGACTCTGTCAGGAGTGCAGATTCTTCTCTACACACACAGCCTTTTACAAACACACATACACAAACACACACACACACGCACAACGCTTATTCACATATGTTAAGCATACTCAGAGATGTATATTCTTTCAATTACTAATTTTAAGTTGGTTACTTATGAACTTCAAAAAACATCTATAGTTCATATAGTTCTTCAGAGAGTTTGGACCATTATTAGGAGGGTATTCTTAGCCCAAATTGACCTGGAGGGTAATATAAAGCCACAGGATTTGAGGCTTATGTAAGGGTTAAGTAACAAATTACATGCATGACTTTGACATTAAAATGTTGCTGACAGTAAGTTAATAACAGGGGCTCTGTGCAGAAGGGCTAGGAATCTTCCCAACTAAACCTAAATCATACAAACCTAGTTTCTTACATCTATTTTCTGCCATTTTGGTTAGCTGACGTCCAGTGTTGATCAGAGCTGGTCATGCCATTCAAACTGTCCTTTAGTCATAGGCGCACTCACTCTCTCATTAGCTCAAATACATTGCAAACCAGCGGGTCCAACTGTGCGATTGTGAACAGAAGCAAAGAAAGCATGACAAGGCAAGGGAGCAGCGATAATCAATTTAGAAGTAATTAGCATGGCGCTAAGCAGCATCACATCAACTGCCAGTGAAAATACTTGTGGGCTAAATGAGAACTTTGAAATACAGCACATTAATTGTGCTCTCTTTGTCTCTCTCTCTGTCTCCCTCTTTCTGTCTCTCTCTCTCTCTGTCTCCCTCTTTCTGTCTCTCTCTCTCTCTCTCTCTCTCTCTCTCTCTGAGTCTTTCAAACCACATCTAAAGGGCATTGATCCCAAAAGAACAAATAGTTAATGCAGATGAGTGCCCTGAAAGGCTCTAAAACAGACGTATACTCATATTTCACTTTTGATAGACACAAACACACACACACACACACACACACACACACACACACACACACACACACACACACACACACACACACACACACACACACACACACACACACACACACACACACACACACACACACACACACACACACACACACAAGCACGCACGCATGCACACACTCACAGTCCAAATATGTTGTGACTAATGTCGTAAAATATGTTGAAGCATAGGCTACTTAATGCAGACATTATTCAGTAGGCTATGTCCATAAGGGCTAAGCCTGAATCTGTGCACAGATGTGTCATATACTATCACATAGGCCTACTGTATGTAGGCCTATTCACTCTGGGCCACTGACATCTTTCAAAAGTCATCAGAGTCATCTGGAGGTTAATGTAACGGAGGCTAACTAGCAGAGTTAGCGTGGAACGTTAGTAAACCTCCCTCCCAGAGCCTCATACAGTATCGGTAGCGCTGGGCTGGAGGATTGGTCCTTTAGTCCAGCGGTATCGTACTGTACCTACCATTGCCGAACTGTTGTAGTTGACGACGTGGTGAACTGCGCGGGAACACGTCTGTCAGAGTGGTGCCGATGACGCGGGATGGGAGTGAGATTTAAGGGGGAGAGTGTAACACAGGCTAACTAGCAGAGTTAGCGTGGAACGTTAGTAAACTTCCCTCTCAGAGCGTCATAGAGTATCGGTAGCGCTTGGTTGGAGGACTGGTCCTTTAGTCCAGTGGTATCGTACTTTACCTCTCATTGCCGAAGTGTTGTAGTTGACAACATGGTGAGTTCGCATCCCCGAGGGGGACAAACTGCGCTGGAGTCCGTCACAGTAAGTAACTGAAGATTTTTGACAGGAGTTGTCAAACAGGTGCTCCAGTGTTTTCATCCTGCTGTGAGTAGTTTCTAAAAGATGGCGTAGATGTTTTTGTTTGGTTGCCGTGTTAACACAAGTGCAAGACGTAGCTTTTGATCTGCTAATGTAGTAGCGAGTAGGAGAGTACATAGTAGAATACGTTGTGAGTCTCAATTAAAATAAAATAAAAAAACAGGTCAAAGCGACAGAGAAAAACTGGGAAGAGAATAGCAGTTAGCTTGTCACATGTGTCAAAGGGGAAGGTGTCTGTGTTCCGCTGTGTAATTGATTCAAAGGGGGGAAAAAAGTTGTGTTCAAAGGCAAAAATAAAGCACTGCAGTGCAATGATTCTAATATCCTTTAAACATGCACGAAACTTCTTGTAAACAAATAGCTTCCTGAAAAGCAATCAAAGTGCCCTAGGCATTCGATTTGAGCGACATCAATAGTTTCGCAAAGCTTAAAGTGTCTTCAGTGGAAAATATATTTTTGTCGTTAAAGAACTTTAATTTTTCCCAGATTGAATCAGAAGGTTTGTTAAAGCAATAGCCTATGGGTCATAGTTCTTGTGACAGTGGGAGCGATATGCACAGATAGGAGATAAACAGCTTTTAGCGTGCTGAAGATGAAACACATTCTATGAAATCTTCAGAAAAGGAGCCAGAGGAACATTGAGAACAACACACACACAGACACACGCACACGCACACACATATGCATACACACAGGGATGCCGACAAGGGGGACAAAGGGGTCACTTACCCCGGACCCAGGGAGAGAGGGAGCCCAGAATTGTGTCCTCATGAAATTGTATGCATTGGGTTTGGGCCCAGAATTCTTTGTCCCGGGCCCAACCAAAGCTGTCAGCGGCCCGTCACTCAGGCACGCACGCACCACGCACGCACACACACACACACACACACTTCCTGTATGAGTGCTTATTTTTCATTTACCCTTGCAGCTCAGAGTGGGTGGAGATGCAGATCATTCGAACCTGTTTAATCAGATCACGGCACCGTAATGCTTTCTCTAAGCACTTTGCACCCTTTAGATAACTCCAAGAGAGGATGATTAGGTTATTTTTTTGTCTGGCACATTGATGTGTGCTTCAACACATGGATCTGTTTATACGCAATCCTACACTGTAAAAAAAGGCAGTGTCAAATAAACACTTCTAGGGTTGATTTAACATCCTCTAGAGTGTATTTGGTCACAGAATACTCGCTAAGTGCCAAATTAACACCGCATTCTTACTGTGTAAGACAGGGTGCCGCGAAGTTAAGTGGGTCATCATGAAATTGATAAAGCTGGATTAAACAGGTTTACTAAACTGGATTCAAGGTCCAATTTTACATACCCACCCCCTCTGGTATCGCCCCCTTCTCCTGTCCCAAATAAACCCACCAGATCAAACACTTGCTAACACCTCTCCCAGTTTTTTTTGCCCGTTCAGAGCAAGAAAGCTGCAAGCTTTGAAAACAAATCTTAGTTTGATCCTTGCTTTCAAATGGATCAAAGTACTTAATTGATTTTCTCTGGTGGAGGAAGAGACAGAAGTGCAACTTGTGTATGGCGAACCACACTTTCTCCTCTGCAGAGTGCATCTGTAGTACTGCACAATAAAAAATGCAGTGCAAGCCAACACTTAAAGAGCATTCTGGGACCAAATACAATCTACAAGATGTTAAACTGACTCTTTAAGTATTGAATTAACCATGTATTTTGTTTACTGCCGGTACTGCAGCTGAACATTTCAAACATTTAGGAAAGCAACACAGAGAGGCAACAACAACACCCTCTACAAACAGTGATTGCATAGCCTGCAAGGGCAACCAATGTTTGACTGCTTTGTCCTACAGCTGAACTCGAACAAGAGGGATAACGTATGACAACCTACAGAAGATGATTGAACAGTGCGCGAACACTGGAAGTTAATCATAATGCAATTCTATATCAGCGCTAGCCAAGGATTAGCAAGAAGGGGAGAATAGGAGTGGTCGGTTGTATATTATCCAAGTTGTTTCTCATGTTGGCTGCAAGTTTGTGTGTCTCTGTCATGGCTGATGGGTAGGGGAGAAAAGATGGAGGAGTGATAGAAAAGAAGGATCAGTAATAGTGCGTTCAGGCCGACTGAGAATCGTGCTGGAGTCCGTTCCCGGAACCTAATCGTGAACCGGCCGTCGTGTTCACGCCACAGATATTGGCGTTCGCGAACCGGAAAGTTGGTTCGCAATGCGAACCGCAAAATACTAGGTTTTTCTCTGCGAACCATGATGACAGCGTGGCCGTCAGCAGGTTCATTCGGGTAACAAAGTCACGTGCGGAAAAAGTTCAGAGCCCGGTATGAACACGGGCGGTTCGCAGACAAGCACTTTGGTGCCGAACGTAACTGGTGTGGGCACCGACACCGGCTCCGTTCTGGTTGGCCTGAAAGCCCTATAAGGGACTGAGCATTAGCGGGAGGCTGTGAATCATGTGCTGGATGATTTGCTATAATGTTAAAGCTTTGCCTCAGAGAACTCACTGCGTCTGCACAAAGTGACCTCATATCGGAGACTAGACTCCACAAAATAAATAATTAAATAAATAAAATAACATTATGGCCTAAGGGGAAAAAAGCTCTCAAAATAGCAGCGGATGAGACACCATAAAACTGCCCCACACACATTGTACACTGTACACTGTACACATTTCCACACTGTACACATCAAAGGAAATTTCCGCTTTGCAAGTGCAAATGCTGCTGTGCGATGGTGTTGGTTAGAGAGACGCTCGGGTAGCATTTTAGCGAGACAGACAGGCAGTTTTGAAGAGAAGTACAGTAGATGCAGAAATGAAAGGGTGGGTGTATGGGGCACTTTGTGACTCACATGAGTCATTCTTTTGGCTCGTATCATGGCCAGGCTTCACAAATCATTTTCATATACACAAAACATCAACGTAAGAGCTGAGGAGGGAGAAGAAGTCCTGACAGGTCACACCCTCAGCCTCTCCTGTGGACTGTGAATTGCACAGCTGTCGTGTGTGTGTGTGTGTGTGTGTGTGTGTGTGTGTGTGTGTGTGTGTGTGTGTGTGTGTGTGTGTGTGTGTGTGTGTGTGTGTGTGTGTGTGTGTGTGTGTGTGTCTGTGTATGTGTGCGTGTGCGTGTGCATATCTGTGTGTGCATGTGTGTGTGTAGATTTTAGACTCTACCTGCCACAGTGACTGGTGGGGAAAATGTTTAAGTTCCACCCCTGGTGTGTGTGTGTGTGTGTGTGTGTGTGTGTGTGTGTGTGTGTGTGTGTGTGTGTGTGTGTGTGTGTGTGTGTGTGTGTGTGTGTGTGTGTGTGTGTGCTTGCGTGTGTGTGTGTGTGTGCTTGCGTGTGTGTGTGTGTGTGCTTGCGTGCATGCGTGTGTCTGTGGTTGCACTTGTCTGCATGTGTCTTTAGAGTGTGTCCTTAAGCCTGCTATTCTCTCCCAAAGGGGGACAGGCCCATAATGGAGAGTTTAATTTGTTGGCTTCCACCTTGACGGGGTGATGCATGTGCCTCCCAGAAGGGACCTTGAACTGCGGCAAACAGTGTTGCTATGAGCTGGGAAAACATTATTATATACCGGCAGCAAACTCAGTGCACCGCATATTACCTTTAGCTACTTGCTAATGTTTGTGAGATAGACGGAAGTGTGTGTGCGTGCGTACGTGCGTGTGTGTGTGCAAGGGCCACTGATACCTTTGGCAGGGCCCAGGACAAAATCATCTAACAGCCCCCCCCCCTTTCAATACATACAATATAATGAGGAACCAATTTTCGGACCCCCTTTTCCCTGGTCCCTGAACAACGAACCCCTTTGTCCCCCCCACCCTGTCAGCTTGTCTGAAGCCATGCATTACCTTTAGCCACTGGGCTGACACAAACAGAGTTAGGCCAACAGAATATGAGGAAGATTAAGATGAAGCATCGTTAATCTTCTCAGCCAAAGCAATTTCTGCAAAAGAGCTCTAGGGGGGTAGCAGACAGAGTGGGCGAGCATGAGAGTTAAGTGAGGATAGCTAGTGCTGTATGTCAGTGAATTGACTTCCTGCATCATGTTGGGATTCCCCCAGCAATTAACTGGCACTTTGATCACAACCACCTACCACCTTCACTAGATCCCCCCAAAAGATTATGTTTTTGTAATGTGAATGTAATTTCTAAAGTTTCTCTACCAAACCAAAATGTACAAGGTAGGCCTACCGGTACTCGGTTTTGGTGGTCTTCATATCACATAATTGCGTTCACAACAGAAATCTCTTTTCGGACTGGTGGTGACCGTTAATTCTGTGGAACTGGTCAGGTGTCAAGCGCGCGACTAAGTTAGATGCGCATACAATCATCGTTTGGAATGCCGACGATGGTATCTAAGGGATAACGCTGTAGAAACCACGCAAATCATCTACAATGTCGGCATTCCACACAAAAAGTCTACATGCGTCACAAGATTCTGGTGCAGTTGGCATGCTTCCTACAACTTTACAAACAGTAATAGATTTGACCCTACCCTAAAGGCAGATAAGCGGGATCATGGCCTTCGAGGCCGATCAGGTCCACGAAGTTAGTGGCGAGGCGGCGGCTCCGAACTGCGACGACGTTATCCCTTACATATGAAACTGCTCTACACGGCCTTTCCAAAGATAACAGTCACATGTCCCTTACACCAGCTCACTCACCACCACCTTGACTAACAAATGTTCTGTGGAAAACGCTGTGCAGCACAATACATTTGCCTACATGGATCGTGACATGGTAGCAGCAGGTAAAGCAAAATCCCAAACGGGTTGGTAGTGAGTGGTTCATTGAACCAAACCATTGGCTCATTCAAGCAAACTTTGCACGTGTTCTTATAATAACAAATGTAAGCGGCATAGGTTCGCTCAGTTAGGCCTAAAAAGCTCAAAGCTCAAATCAATCTATCATCTATCAAATCACTTCTATAGCACATTATCACACAATTGTCATAAAGAGTAGAGAAAGAGAAAATAGAAGAAAATAGTAGATCATTAACTGGCTATCACCAAAGGCAGATGAAAATAAAGCTGTTTTAATTGCTTTTTAAAAACCAGATAATGTTGGGACTGTTCTAATTTGGGCAGGAAGTTGGTTCCATTTTGCAGCATAATGACTAAATGACATTTCACCCTGTCTAGACTTGACCCCTAAGACCTAAGGATGATATTGCTCGAGCATATTTACAATACCTTTAGAGTCAATAAATGGGCCGGTTGTCCCATGCCCAGGGATTAAGGAAGCCCCGAATTGGTTCCTCATTACATTGTAGTATGTGTTGGATAATGGGCCCTTTCAGATTACTTTGTCCTGGGCCCTGCCAAAGTTGACCGTGACCCTGCTTGCATGAATTAAAAATAAAGCCAGTGATATTTTATTTCATTGTCAAGTATACACTGGAGAAAAAAGTCCCTTTACACAGGCCAGCTAAGTTTCACAGCTGCTCTGTGATTTAGAATAATTGCGTTATTGCTGTGCGAGATATAGTGTTATTGCTCGGCAGGAAAAAACACGTTGGGAGTTTGCCGTGGCCCGATAGCCTCTATAAGAGGGAATTTAAGATGTTATGGCACTCGCCTCATACATTATTCACCGTTCCTTTCTTTTACAACAATACGTCTACAGCTACTGGGATTTACTTCAACCGGTCAAAACAGACAGACTGTTTTAGTATTATTGGACTGTTCACAGTCTAATGAGCAGTGCAGCAACATACAGCCATTCCAAGGTAGATCTCAGTATTGTTACACCAAACCTTATCATTGCTTAAAATTGTTGCTGGTTTCAGTGCTTTAATAAATTGTGATTTGCACCCCTACATAGTTGGATACAGTGTGGTGAGGCGATTTGATAGTAAGTCCAAAAATGCCCAAGTAGCCTAAATATTGAAGTTCCATATTTAGAATGCATTGCTTGAACACTGAGCACTCATATCTGATCTAAAACCACCGCATCAACAACAATCCAGGATCCCAACATCCTGGATCTTTACAATCAGCGGTGTCTGAGGAGGGCCAAACGAATTATAGCTGATCCGCACCACCCCAGCTACACACACTTCACCCTTCTACCATCTGCCCGGAGATACAGGTGCTTACGTGCTCACACCAGCCGACTCAGGGACAGCTTCTTCCCTCAATGTATCAGACTGTTGAATTCAAAAACACCAACATAGGAAGGAATCCACTCATCACATCTCCCCTTTCTCCAATCTGCCATTTTTTTAAATAAAAAATTTCAGCCTTCAACTTTTTCAACTTTTTAAATATATATTTTTTCCTACTTTTTTTTTTTGCCTTTTTAACATTCTTTTTAAACTTTTTTGTGACTCCCAGAGCAGGGAAGCTTTTCATTGTATATATATGTTTCATATATATATACTGTATACACATGACAAATAAAATATATTGTATCTTGTATCTTGTATCATACTGTATACCAGACATTGTGAAGCATCATGATGTCACACAGTGTTCTCTGTCTGTCACCCATATGCTATAGAGGACTCACCCATATTGTACGTGTCATAGAGAAACGTGGTATCATGTTACTGCATTTGGATAATACTCCAACTTGAACCATCTATCGCGTTTGTTCACCACAACTTTGCATGTTAACTCATACTCTTCAACGCCCTGTGTTAGGGATGGTTTTAGTCTGGGAACATTTTTGACATTTTCCTTCCTTTTTTTGCTGTTTTTTGGCAAAAATTAAAGTGATGAACATGTTCTTTAACTAACAGGTTAAGGTTAACGATGGTTTTGGTCAGGGCACTGTTGAGCATTTTCGCGTTTATCAACAGAAATTCTTAAAATTTTGAAAAAAAGAAACAGAAAAACTACTTGCCTCGCGTGAGTCTGGTCACGTGTCAAGACTTCTTTTCTGTGGTGTTGCAGAGCTGGATTTAACATGCAAAGTGGTTGCACAAAAACACAAAATGCATTAGAGTGAAATAACACGCCTTTTCACTACGCCAGTTGTCAGAGTTTATGCCTGAAGACTCAAATCTCATCTCCAACCCACCCCATTTTAGATCTACACACAGGGGCACAATGTCCCTTGTCAGAGGAATTGTGATGTCACAGTGCTCTGTGTTACCCATAATGTGATGGAACTGTCACATACTGTATGCATCACAGAGTCAGGTGAGACTGTCAGACTCGAATGTATACGTTTTAGAAATACTCCGGTAACACTTTAGAATAATGGATGCAAAAAAGCATTATAAAGACTTAATAAATAATTAACTATTGATGAACAAAACATTAACAAACGTTTGTAAATGACTAGGAAATGTAAACAAATGCTTGTAAATGACTAGGAAATGCTATGTTAACATTTTATATTTATCAAACATTTACAAGTTGCTTGTAAATGAATAAAATACTATGTTATAAGGTGTGTAAAATCTTGAATATATCATTTGTAGATATTTTATAAAGCATTAATAAAACTTAGTTAATAATAAAAACATTTGTTAATGTTTTATTCATCATTAGTTAATTATTTACTGAGTCTTTACTAAGGAACATTATTATAAAGTGTTACCAATACTCCCAGTGAGTGGGACTATTAGCCATGCTGAAACTGATACTCTGCCTGGTGTGCATGGGCACAACTGTGGACGTGTCTTCTGGCTGTGTCCATTGTTTCATGGACCAAAACGACATCAATGACATGTGCATGGGCTACACAGTCACCGATGAGGACGGGAGTTACACAAGCCCAGCAGCATGCATTGATCTGGTGGACTCCTTGTTCATCTCCAACCAGGATGTCCTGCAGGCAGCCAGAGTGGGGAGAGGCCACGATGGAGCCCTCAGAGACATCTTGAGAGGCCAGCTCATGCCTCTGGTGGAGGAGTTCAGGGGACAGACCAACAGCGAGGCGGTGTATCACTCCAGGCTGACGGCAGCGCAAGAGAACTTCACCGCTCAAGCCTCCCAGCTGCCCAGAGCGTCCGAATGCTTCCCACCCTGTGGCTTCCAGGTAGACATTATTTTTTATATATTACATTACACTTAGCTGACCCTTTCCCCCAAAACTCACAGCTACTGTATTGCAAGGTTTTGGTTACAGTCCCTGTGGCCTGTGGGGATTAGTACCTTGCTCAAGGGCACTTCAACTATGGAAGCAATGGAGGGGATTGGACCTGCAACCCTGTGATCTACAGTCCAACTCCCTAACCATTTCACCACGGCTGCCCACAGGTAGATGGAGCTGTCTACTGCTGCCAGCACTGTACGTACTACTCATGCGAATACGCCCTGGACTGCCCGGCGGAAGAGGTCGAGGTCGGGGAGAACAATCGCACGCAGATGCGCTGCGACGTTCTGTTTCCACTCCCCAGTGACATCGAGGTAAATAATGCAGTGTTAAATCAACACTCAGTCGATATGACATCTTCAGCATGTATTCTGAGTGTATTTGGTCCAAGTGTATTCTCCCAGAGTGTTGAATTGTCACTGCCTCTTAGAAATATTTTTTTTACTGTAATCGAGGTGGTGTGGAGATTCGCTCCGACTAGGACCCAGCTGGTGGAGCTTCTGAAAGAGGTGACCGCGGGCACCGACCTCCTCTACTCCATCCCAAAGGCCAGCAGCAACAACGAAGGCACCTACCAGTGCGAGATCTTCACTGCCGAGGGACGGGCCATCGCCCGCCTCTACTTCTACCTCACTGTGACCCCCTACACTGTCACCGGCCACTTGGAGCTGCAGGATATATTTGAGAGAGTCCTGATGGCCGAAGGTACGTTTATGACTCATGCAAACACGCGCACGCACACACGCACATGCACAAACACACTTACACTATGCACACACACACACACAGGAGAGAGAGAGAGAGAGAGAGAGAGAGTGAAAGAGAGAGAGAGAGAGAGAGAGTGAAAGAGAGAGAGAGAGAGTTGACCGAGAGGGGCTCCCTTGTGCACCTTTATTTCTACCTCTACATCTACCTACCTACACGGTCACAGCTTACTCAGATATACTGAAATGAACCCCAATACCAGAATGTATTAGAGGTGTCAAAAAGTACAAATATGTGCTGCACACAATAAAAAATGTACAGTTAATTCAACACAGAGAGTTGATTTGACATTTTCTAAAGTGCATATGGTCCTAGAGTACTCTGCAAGTGTTGAACGCTGCATTTTTTACTGTGCAGTTTTCTTCCAACATAAGGTAGGTAGCGTACCCATGATCTACAGTTACTGTAGACTACAGTATCTGTCTCACCTACAGTCTGATTGCCACAGTAGCTTCAGTGTATCTACAGAATACCTGCTGTAACAACTATGTGGGGGCAACGATACACAGGGAAACTTTTTGTGCATTGTTTCCATGCAACAACACAATTGCCTCCCAATGATCTGTTGGAATCATGGCCGCAACTACCATTGAGGACACTGAGGTCATGTCCTCAGTATTTTTTCCAGAAATGTCAAATTTATCTATGATGAAAATCGATCTATGATCAACAATGATCATAATGAGAACAAACTCGACTGAAGTTGACCGAAGAGTTTGAAACATTCTAATTGTACAGTATGCAGTACAGTATTTGACCTCTGTATTTGTAAATGTCTCGTTACGGCCCTGAATGGAATGATTTATTAAAAATAAAAATTGCCCGTTTACTTTTGACACCTCTGAAGGTCAGGCGTCTCCCGTGACCTCTGTGACCTCTACTGGCGGGCCTCTGCTGCGCCTGCCTTCCCCTTCCCTCCTCACCGCCTGCCTGACCAGCCTGCTGCTCCTGCTGCTGCTCTCCCTGATGTTCCTCGCATGGAGCAACCTGCGCACAGACGCAGCACAAGGGGCACAACAAGGTGAAGACGCACAAGGCGTGGAGGTGAAAAAATATGTGGTTCGGTTCAGTTCCGAGACGGACTTGTGTGGAGTGGAAGTTGGAGCTGCAATTTGAAGACCTCTCTTTTGCTTTCTCTCTATTTTTTTTTTTTTCATTTTCTTTCTTTCTGTCATTTTATTTTCTAACTTCCCATTATTTCTTGATCTTTTAACTTTTGACCTATTCCTTTAAAAAAAAGACCATTCTTTAAAAAAAAAAAATGCTTTGAGTGGAACCATATTTTTACGTTATCGGAAAGGGAGGTAATTTAAACATTAAACTCTTTAAGAGTTATACTAACACTGGTAGTTTACAGCTGCCTCTGGTTTATTGTGCGCTGATATAGATCAGGCAAACCCTGAGGGCCCAAAGAATGAATACACAAAACAATATCTTCCATGGAATTTCATGGATGTAAAAAACACAACCAGCTCCAATGGACCCCCTTCATGTGATATTAATAATAATAACAAAAAAAAGAACTTAACCCATTTAGTTTGGCGAGATTAAAATATGGCTGGTTTAACCTCTGTTTGGCAGTAAGAAAAAAAAATCTACTTGCGAAATTGGCTGCTGGTGGGAAAATTTAAGTTAGAGTCCTGTTAATATAAAATGTTGGACTCTCTGTGGGCTCCCCCTCATACATGGTGCCTTGGTGACTTGGTGCCCACTTTCCCCTCTATTCTGTCATCCGTGCATGCCACTTGTAGTCAGTAGCCAAACACATGATCGCAAGGCGCTCAAGTCCTGCAGGGCTATTCAATTAAATGTCAACGAGGGCCAGTTTTTCAAAATTCCTCCCAGTAAAGGGGCCGAGCCATACATATGCATTATGGTTGCCGAGTGTCAATTAAAAAAAAAGGGGTCACCTCATTGAGGTTGGGGGTCTGGTGGTCCTCCCCAAGAACATGTAGCATTTCTTAGATGTTATTTCCTGCATTTTAACGTCCCGTTTCCTGTTTTCACCTCGATCCGGAACCCATACTTTTATCCTTAAATTCTGAAAAACGATTCCGTATTTCAGAGGGCTTGTGGGAGGTCAGAACCTTGTCGTCCAAGCGCCGCATCTGGCCCCAGGGCAGCCATTTGAATAGCCCTGGTGTACTGTATGTGCCTCCTCTAGTAGCAGTTATTCTAGCTGGGGCTAAGTTGAGGACACACACTATGACTCCCTCTGACTGTGGGTTGGCTCATGGTGTCTGACAACATTCGTTTTTGGCACTTTTCTTTACTGCATATCTTTTGAAGATTACCAGAGGTATGTTTGACCTCATACTTTGTATGTCTAATGTGTTTGTTTTGGAGGGTCTATTGAAAGCATTTGCTGGCCTGGCCAATAACAAGACCTCTATTTTTTCCCACTCAGATATGAACAGAGCTTGCAGGAATAAGTCAGGACCCTGCTTATCTATCTCTAACCCCTTTGCAGACTGGATACGTTATTCAGATCGGAGAATGGCTAACTTTATTATCTACATATTCTCTCTCTCTGTCTCTCTGTCTCTCTGTCTCTCTCTCTCTCTCTCTCTCTCTCTCTCTCTCTCTCTCTCTCATGCACCCACATATAGTATTCATACAAGGAAGTATTGAGCAACAACACAATTCCAGCTTCAGTTATTCATTTTTACCAAGGCACCCGCATATTCACACAGGGAAGCATTGAGCAACAACACCATCTCAGCTTCATCTAATGTAAGCCTACTCAATACCAAAGCTATTCGATTCCATTATCTGTTTTTACAGTCTACATTCCCCCACTGTTACAAAACAACCAGCTACAGCATCCCACTGGCTATAGCCTGTCCCATCATCCTCTGTGTTTGTGAGTGGCTGACAGCACACCCATTGAAGCTGACAGAGGAAGGGCAAAGGGGGCAGATGTCCTGGGCTGGGGGAGAGATGGTGGAGGAGGTCCACAATCGGGTCCTCGTTACATTGTATGCACTGTATTGAGTGGCTCTTCGGGTGATTTTGCCCCGGGCCCATCCGAAGCAGTCAGCGGCCCTGGGCTCACACATCACATTCCATCTGTGGAGAGTGTGTTGAGGGTAGAGCAAAAAAAACCCAAAAAAAGCGGGTGCCAGGATCCTTCTGCTGGAATCCTCACTCACCGCCGAGCAAAAGAACGAGCTAGAGGCGTCGTGTGGCCGTGTGCAGTGACAGCGGCCGACCGGCTCCTCTCAGCCCGTGTCTGTCTAACTGTGTTTGGAGACACTGTGGCAGCATCAGATCGTGTTCCCAGAATCAACAGAAGGCCAAAACCACACAAGGAACACCCCTTCCCTCCTCTATAATATCCTCTTTTCTTCCTCTTATCCTCCTCCTCCTACTGTTTGTGCTCTGTCTTCATGCTGTGTGTCAGTCTGCTGGGCTTGAATGCTGCTGAAATGTTTTCCTATTCAGGCTGTGACAATGCTAACGACAGCAGTTCGCGTGCCTGGATTTTGTGCACTGTGTAACAACAACAGGATGTCATTACGGATACAAACATTATGGATTCAGAAATAACATGGGGATGTCGCTGATTTTCACTCTGTGACCGGGACTGCAGAGATAATCAAGTGGGCCTATGATATATTGTATGTTGTTGGCTCTCTTCCTCTGCATTGTTCAAAAGAAGATTATAGCCAAGATTGTATATCCACAGTCTCTGATTGTGGTGTTTCACTCTTGTCAACACACAGGTTTGGCATTAGAGTGCCAGAGTATGTGAGTATGTGCCGCCATCTTTAAACTCCCCATAGTGCAGTTACAGTAGACATCAGACAGAGGGTTCTTCTGACACTACACTGTGTACCAAGCAGTTTGCTCCCTACTGATTTTCTCCTGCTTTGTAATCAGGTGGTCAACGCACACAGAAGGTGATGCTGTGCCTGCATGCCTGAGATGTTGTGATTGCAGCATGCGCCTGTTTGTGTGTGTCCTGAAAGTCAATGCAAGGAATCGAAAAAAAAGGGCAAGGGTGGCAGCTGAAGCAAGATTGGTTCTCCACTGTCATTGCTCAAAGTAATGATATTCCAATTGGGGAGGGGGTTCGTGGCGTGGCGTGTGTGTGCATTCGAATGCTCTATTCTGCAAAGGAGACTGATGAGTACAATGACTGCCCTTTATTTTGGACAGCCGAGGAGGGGGTTTGCTTAACTTCCAGCAAAGTAGGGTGAAAGGGTGGACTGGCAATCTGGCAAACCGGGCAAAATCCCGGTGGGCCGACGCCCCTAGAGGGCCGGTGATGTCGGTTTTTAAAAATAATTGTTATTAATGTTTTTTTTTTTTTTTTTTTTAAATTGACCGGCGGCCCACAATTTTGTGCTGACGGCCCTCGGCCCTCCTCCAATGACATCAGCCCACACATAAAGGGGCTAGAGGGAGGGGGTGTCCCATTGGTGCATCTGAGTCGGACTTAACTATTCATTGCGGCCCCACCCCTACCATTCATTACGCGCGCAAATTTGAGACACAAGCGATGGAGAGACTAAAACCAAAAGGTGGTGTGGAAAAGCTTGCGGAAAAGGGATAAAAAAAAAACTTACAGCAGAGGCAAGATAATGTGTTCACGCATGTAGTGTTGTAGCAGCAGGAGAGGGACAACAACTTCTGCATGTTGGAAGTGAAGGAGCACGCTAGGAGACAGCAGGTGAAGCGGCAGTAGCCTCTACGAGCCCTGACAGGTATGAGTCAAGTCTTTCAAACTTTAGGATACTCCATGCCTCTCCCCAACTCTCACTTCAGCATTAAACATTAATATTAAATAGGCCATTAATTCCCACCACTATACCTGTAAGTGTGCTTGAGTGCTTTGAACCAGTCGCACGACTCACGGACATTTGAGAAGACAAACATTCCATACACCAAACCACTGACGTGAATAATATTAACAATATAGTAGTCACGGCAGTGTGCCAAATGTATAACATTAAATGGAACACCAGTGGTGTTGTTCTAAAGCATTCCGTGTACCAAATGCGTTTCGAAGACTGTCAAACTCATTCCTACTCTCACTAAATATTCAGCGATCGTTTGCGTAATCACATTTACCACGCAGTGAAAATGTCCATATGTCGTGTAACGGTTGTCGCGTCTCGCGTGTGGAAAAGGTTTGCCAAACGGATTTTTTTTTTTAATTCTTGGAGCACAATCAAACCATATTCTGTAGGTAAAGACCTAGCATCTCTCTCTCTATCTCTCTCAGCTGTTATTTTATCCAGGACAATTAGAAATGATAAATGATTGAAGAATTTCGTTTGAATAAGCTTTTGATACAGTTTTATCTGTAGACTATTTTATGTAGCCTACCACTTTCAGCACTGCTCATTTTGAAACTTCAGTATGTTAACATATTTGACACACTAAAGCATTGTGGTGATAGGCAGTTCATGATTTTCTTTCATCATTCAAGCTATTAAAGTAGCTTCCTTATGCAATGGGAGATGCATTTTGATAACAGGAAATTAACCCCTCTTCTAATGCACCTGTTAGAAGAAACCCTCAATTTAACATTAATCTAGGTCAATTTATGAGTAGGCTATACACTCAGGATTGTACAGGTAGCTGTTAATACCTGCTGGGCATTGCTGCCTGTCGCACCTCCTCTGGTGCCCATGGGTCAGCAAGAGAAAATAAGACTTGTGACACAAACATCTTTATTGTATAAATTACTAGACAAACAATACACTGAATACTATATTAATTTGAATATTTTGCAAGTGCTGCATACATTGTGATAAATAATCTATCTCCCTCTTCTCATCTAGTCAAACCAGGCCAGGATGAGGTTGAGTTAGAGAGAGAAGTAGAGTAGGCCTAGATTACTTTTGCTGTGAGTGTGGTCATCTATTGCATTTCTAAACCACTGCCCAACCTAAGATTCATTTTAAATAAATAGTTGATATAGTCAGCACACATTTCCTGGTGTTTTCTGGTAACTGAAAGAGAGATTCATGCATGAATATTGCGCCTTTTCACATAGGCCGCTTGGTCAATAAGTAATCGCATGTGCTCCGCTGATTATGAGGGGCCGGTCTGGGCCAAAAATGCCCGGGCCATTTTGTTCTCCCAGTCCAGGCCTGCTATAGTTGCATTTTGATTGCTCCCTTGTGTGCATTGTGCAGCAGGTAAATTCTGGCCCTGATCTGTTTCAATCAAATTACTGCAGCATTACTCTTTCTCCCCTTTTCTGTACAGCAATCGCACAAATGGTGTCAACCTAATCCACTTTAAACCAACTCCGCACAGCTCTGCATGTCCTGGATTATAATCTGTGAACATTACATACGCCACCAAGAGAATAACAGTCGTAGCTGCCACTGCTAGGAGCACAAAACCAACACAAGCTGTACTTAGATGCAGACAATAAAAATGGGGTGTCAACATTAAAGTAACCCACCCACGTACTTAGAATACTAATAATATTGTAATAAATGTTAAATCGACAAAAGTAAAATGAGTAAAATGAACACGATTTTGAGTGGGACCAAATACCATTTGGAGTTTGTTTCACTTATATTCTACTGCAGGGGTCTCCAATTATTTTTCTGAAAGGGCCAAATTATGTAGCGCAAAAGAGGCTGCGGGCCAAACCAACGCCCCAACACAATTAGAAACAAGTTAGATTTCTGGACAGAGAACAGATTTTCACTTTTCTGTTTTACCTTCTTAAATATCTAACATACATCTAACTCTCTGTGAGTGTTTTGGAGAGATATGAGATATGAATTTTTAAAATCACAGGTATTTATGTTTTCATTTGTTCTGACCTCATGGCGGGCCAAATGTTTGCCATGCCTGGGCCGGATTTGGCCCGCAGGTCTTAGTTTGGAGACCAAGGTTCTACTGTGTACTGTAGATACTGTATTGGCCTACTTCTCAACATGCACCATGAGATGTAGCGAGAACCATTTGGGTGAATAAAGACCTCACAGAGGAGAATGTCTGCAAAGATATCTCCACTAAGTGGGTGTAATGAGAAGAGCATATTGCAATTACTTGGGGCAAACAGGGACAGGAAATCACATTACATCCTATTTAGCAAGACACTCATACCCAAAGTAACTAACAAATCGAGCATTAATGAGGCATTACACCAGTGAAAATCACCTACTTCAGTCTAATTAGTCTAAATTACAGAGGATTTATCCTGACTGGAAAATGCAGAGAGGAGGAGAGTCGATTTAACATCTTCTACGTAGATTGTTTTTGGTCCTAGAGTACTCTCTAAATCCTTTATGGCACTTAAATCATCATAGATTTCTGCAGCGGTGTGTGCACACCACCCATCTTGATTTCTACCGAGTGGGATCTTCATCATTGCATTCATACTTGCAGAAATAAATAAGAGAAAAGGAAGAGATGTCAGATTATTGGATTTTTTTTCCTATTTGCATACACCCACCTCATCCTACGTCTCCTTGACATTGTTATTCTGACGCCTTGTCGTTTTCAGCTCCGAATGAGCTTACTGTTGTCTGTGAACTCCTCTTCACCACGCTGACTAATCCACTGGTGGTCATTTTCCAAGTCAATTTAGCTGTCAGTCACTGTCCTCTCCTACACAACACCTGACACAGCTGTTTTTAATATTTGTCTGACATGTACCAGTTATTTATTTATTTATTTATTTATTCATGTAATTTTCATAAGAACATAAGTTGGCAGTGTGAATACAGTAGGGAACACTTATTTTCCCCCTTTCCCTGCGCATATCAGGCAACTTTCATGGGGCATTCAAGGTGTTAATATTTGGGTGGTCAATAGAGATACCCAAGCCTAGCAAGGACTCCGCATGGTGCCGTTACAAAAAACGGTATCATGGTACATGGTTTCACATCATGGTATCAAATCACTCTTACTGTAGGTTATGCAATATAAGTATTACCTGTAAAATCAAATGCAAAAAAAGCACATGTTAATTTTTCAAGTTGATACCTGTACTGCAAGGAGGTGTGAATGTCAGCTCATTTATCTTCTGCGCTTTAGCAGTAAAATATCCAGCTCTGCCATGTGTATCTGTGCAAATATAAAATGTCCAACTGTAATTACGTACAACACAAACACCACATGAGCCGAGTTTCCAGGCCAAGAATAATGGAGATGGAACATGCTCGTCTTTTCAATTCTTCTTCAGACCCATCTCTCTGTCTCCGTCTCTGTCTCTGCCTCTCTCTCTTTCTCTCTCTCTCTCTCTGTCTCCCTCTCTCCCATTAGAGAGTCATTCTCTTCATAGTTTGTCCTTTTAGTTGAGCCATCCTAGGATCCTAGCATTGCAGGTAGACAGTGTTCCATTGTTGCACCGCGTGGTTGGAGGGCTGGAGAGTCCCCTTGTAAGCTAAGCAGGGTACACGCGAGAGGGAAGCCTCTTAAGGCAGAGGCCTTGCCATTGTGTAGGGAGCCATTAACAGTAAGCCAAAACTGTCCGAGAGAGAGGATAAACCCCAGCTGATAACACGCGAAGTGGATGCTTTGCCAACCAATTGAGGATCTTAGCCCCACACAGGGTGAAAGGAAAGGGGCCCCACACACAAACACAAACACACACACACTGATGCTCTGCCACCCAGCACAGGTACACACACACATGCACGCACACACGCATGCACGCACACACGCACGCGCACACACACACACACACGCACGCACGCACGCACGCACGCACGCACGCACGCACGCACGCACGCACGCACGCACACACACACACACACACACACACACACACACACACACACACACACACACATACAAGACAACTGTACTCTGTAAACAGTTTGACATGGAGTTTGACATGCCGTGCAGGTAGGAGACACTTCAAATAAGTAAAGAGGAAATTACTTCAGTCACATCAGCGAACAGTCAAATCATCTCAGAGTCAGCAGTCAAGCCCTGTAGTGTTCGGAATCAATGAATATGAATCGTTCCTCATGGTCAGGCTCAGATTCACACTTTAAAGATTAAATTCAGTGCACATGTTCTGGTTAAAAGTGGAAAATGTTAATTTTTGAATTCTTTGGCCCAGCTACACACCTTTAGGGCCTACAGGATATACAAAGCGGATTCCAAAAAAGTTGGGACACTTTGTATTTTGTGAATAAAATCAAAACGCTGGCATTTTCAAAACATCCAATATGTTAATAAGGTAGAGCAGTATGTACAGACAACAAATCAGTTGTTAAAGTGAAGCAGAATTATTGTTTTGAGGAATTATGTGATCATTTAAAATTTCACCCTTGCAACAAATCCCAAAAAAGTTGGGACAGGGCCAATAAAATGCATTTTATATTAGATAAGACTAAACACAACACAAGGGATGAGACTGAACAGTTAAATACTTTGACTGATGGCATCATTTTATTCAAAAATTAGATATTTTGATGTGGAAGACATTTCAGCAGCTCAACTAATACGTGTGTTCTTCAACTTGTTTACCTTTTTGTTATGCTTAATATGGGCATATCCTGACTGCAAGAAAACAATTTTGTGACCTGTTTACTCTTATGATGGAACCACACTATTGGAACATAGTAGAGATTTAAATTTGCCACCATTAGGGGACAATATCTAAAGGCGGTGCTCCAAAATATAATGCCTTGGTAGCCATGTTTGCTGTTTAAAGTCTGTATGTATCATTCAACATTCATTTTAATGCTCTACATGAGTAAGAAGACCCTAACCAAGTCACCTCTGCACCCCCTTACCATCGTATATGCTGTCTTTCAGACTGACCACTAAATCAAGCTGTAGTAATCAATCAAGTATTCATTTTCTATATAACCTGGAGGGTGCATGACTCCATAATTTTCAAAAAGGATTAAATATTTTCCATCCTGTAATCAGGGGACAGTTCCACATGTCTCCTAGGTTCATAGAATGAGCTTTTCCGCATGCAACACTGTTTAATGTGTGCATCATGTGCATTAATCAAGTGTTGTGTTTATGGTCATTTTTTCGAGAGCTGTCATTGTTGGAGTTTCATAGTTTGCTTATTGACCACGAGTATGTCATGATCTCATAACTCATGCAATGATTACACAGAACTCTATATTACGGAAATAGGCCTTATATGCCTGCAATTTTGATAATTCAATCTTTCTGTGTAATAGATAAGTAATTAGTCCCTCAAAATCTTCGCTGCTGAGTGCTACAGCCTTTCTGTGATGGTATTTTAGTTGTGCATTCATGTTGGAAGTCAATATAGTTCCATTTAAAATATTCTTCCTTGTGTTATTTTTAGAATTATCCAACTATTACAACATGTTTTGGCTCTGTCCCAACTTTTTTGAGATTTGTTGCATGGGTCAAATTTTAAATGATCACATAATTACCTCAAAACAATAATTCTGCTCGACTTTAACAACTGATATGTTGTCTGTACATAATGCTCTACATTATTAACATATTAGATGTTTTGAAAATGCCAGCATTTTGATTTTATTCACAAAATACAAAGTGTCCCAACTTTTTTGGAATCCGCTTGTATGAGAAGGCTGGAAATTCTTTTTTTTCTTCTTCTCCTACTGCTGAAGCAGGTAGCAAGACTAAGGCCTGTGATATGCTTGCTGAATGATTTAACTTCCCAATTCCCAATTGTATGCAAATGAGTGCACATAGTACTTCTTGAAGAACAATCACATCACTGCATGTACAAACCGTACATAGAAGTATCATCTAGGGGCCAACGAGGCACTCTTTGATATTTTCCACCATTGTTTGATCCTACCGCAACCTCAACATGGAAGGTCAGAAGATCGCCCCTCACGGTGGTGTCAATATTGCGTCAATATTGCGTTCCTTGTGTTCGGTTGAGCTATCGTACACAGAATTGACATAAGGAACGTATAGTATTGTGTTCACGACATGTACACACACACACACACACACTCATGCACACATATCCTGCAGCAACCAAGTTCTGTACCTAAGAAGACGGGTGCCTCATCACTTTTCACTGCTGCACAATGCTATAGTAGTTCTCAATACCTAACCAAAACCATACATCACAGAAAACCAGATACAGGACTGTTTGTGTTATGTGTTATGTATATTGTAGCTAATATGAACCAGAGGTTGACAGTCTAGCTTAGAAATGTAAAAATCCTGCAACATATTTGTTCAAAACATTCACTGAACTACAACTCATCAACCTCAACCATCACAGGTGGAATGAATACAGTATCTTTGAAATGTCCTTTGGTGGTTGTCTGAAGGCTCATTTTCTTTTTTTTCATGCATTCGTCACGGATAACAACTAGCAGTGTTCGGTGGTAAAACGTTAGTAGGCCTACATCTCCCTCCTGCAGCGTCATTCAGATGTGGTAGTGTTGAGCTTTCAGCCTAAATCTTTAGCTCAGTTGTGCTGAACCTGTGCCTGCAGCTCATCATCATTATTACCTCCCGCCAAGAAAGTTTTGTTTTCAGTTTCGTTGGTTTGTCTGTCTCTGTGTGTGTGTGCCTGTCTGTCTGTTTGTCTGTCTACCTACTTGTACTTGTCTGTCAGTCAGCAGGATAACTCAAAAACTTAAGAATGGATTTGGATGAAACTTCGTGGAGTTGTTGGAAATGACCAAAGGAAGAAGTGATTCAATTTTGGTGTGGATCTGGATCACAATCCAGAAGCAGGATTTAAAAAAAATAATTAAAACAGCTCAAACAGCCTAAAACAAAGACTGATCATTAATCATGCCCATTAACAGTCCATGTCACTCGTTACTTTTCAGAAACATGACAAATGAAATGAAATGAAGCAAATAAAGCTGATTTAACTTCCCAACACCCAAACATCCCTCTGCTGTCCTCTTAGGAGCTTAGCACACCATCACTCCAAAGTTATTCTACCTATACTGTAAGTTATCCATACTGTAGATAGATGAGATGCCTTCGGACATCTGTATTTTGTATTGGCAGCGGAACAGGCGGGATATACGCCATACTGGCATTACAAATGGTCCCCCTTCATGTCTAAGGCTGATTCCCTCAGTGAGAGAACTTCCAGGGAAGCCGGAAAGGGGGGACAAAGGGGTCACTTGTCCCAGGCCCAGGGAGAGAGGGGGCCCAGAAATGGCTCCTGATTACATTGTATTCTTGGGCTTTGGGGCCTTTTCAGATGTCTTTTTCCCGGGCCCATGCAGCCAAAGCTGTCAGCAGCCCTGGAACTTCCCCTAGAATAACTTTGGTCATTCCCTGTGGCACGCAGCCGCCACAGTGATGGGGATTTTTTGGGGGGTGAAACAGCTGGAGTCAGTACAGCATGGAGGGCCAGCCCAAGGGTCAGAGCTGAGCCAGACAGGGAACCCGCTTCCAGGAAAAAAGGCGCTGGGCAGGAACTCTTGCTGAAAGTCACGCAGCTCAAAGTTTCCAATGCTGGGATGCCTATCTCACTCCACTCTCCCTCTACTTTCTCATACCTCTTTCGCTCCTTTTCTACATTTTCTCTCTACTTTTTCTTTGTCTTGCACTCCTTCTTTCCTTTCTCTCTATTTCTCCACCCTTTTCACTCTTTTTCTCCTTTCTCTCTATTTCTCTCCTTTTCTTTTGCTTTCTCCTTCTCTTCTCTCTCCTGTCTCTATCCATTCTTCCACTCTCTCTCACACACACATTATGTCTGTCTGTCTGTCTGTCTGTCTGTCTGCCTCTCAACATTTCCATCTCTGTCTATCGCACTCTATCTCTCTTTCTCTCTCCCTCTCTTTCTCTCGCCCTCAGGCATACTGACTACACACATCCACCTTTTTACATTCCCTCCTCAGGAACACTTGAAGTGCCACATCTTAGAAAACACCTTTGCTGAATTCTAATGAGTTTCCAAAGTAGGCTACTTGTCATTGACGAGAAGGCAAGTGCCCTCTAAACTTTGTTATCTTCTGAATATGTTTTTCTGGGTTTTCTTCCTCAGAAACTACAGACTAGTATCAGGATGCCGTGAGCTACTCTCTGTCACGATTTCTCTTGCTCTCACAACACGTGTGTGGTACTTTCAATGGGTCAAGGTCCATCAGAGGTGCTTTGAATACAGTATGTGCTTGTACAAAATTGGTGAGTATGAGGGCACTATGTATGTCCATGGAGACCAAGGTTCGAGTCCGGCAGGGACCATTTCTCATCCCTGCTAATTTCCTGTCTCCTCTCACAGTGTTCTCTCATAATATACAGCCAAAAAGCCCAACGAATACTAACAAAGAGTGGTTTGTATGTGTTGTTGTTTTGTTTGTCTGTTGGCTGGGACCATGAAGAGATGAACCAGCATTAATGTTTTGGGTCTGGCTTCTAGTGGTGACTGGACCTACCGCGGGGCCTCCCGGTGGTGTCCTGTCTATCATGTGTGCTGTGTTGCAGGGCTGCTGCCAGCTGTAGTTGGGCCCAGGACAAAGTCATCTAAAAGCCCCCTCCCCACCCAATACATACAATTTAATTGGGCCGCACTGGGCCCAGGACAGCTCACCCCTGTGCCCCTTGATTCGGCTTCCCTGTTGGTGCTGTGTTGTGTTGTGTTTGGTCAGTGGGGACACTTCAGAGCTCTTGGAGCGAGCAGGGCTACCCGTCGGGGAAGAGGACAAGGAGGGAGTAGAGGGGGCGAACCTGGCAAACAAATTGCTTTTTTCCTTTTCTCCAGTGAGTGAGCACTGCACTCTTGACTGATGTGGGCAACTGGGGGGCATATGGAGCCCCGGGCAGGGGGAGAGGAGGAGGGCTGCCAAGCGAGGCCGACCACAGAGGGGGGACAAGAGGGCCTTTCATCCCAGCGATAGGAAGAGCTGGTCCTGCCTGAATGGAGGAGAGAGACAGGGAGCCTTGCACATCCCTGTGGTTCAGCCAGGCCTGAGCTGCAAACGCAGCGGTGGTCTGCCATGGTAACCATCAGGGAAGCCTACAGGGGGGGACAAAGGGGTCACTTGTCCCCGGCCCAGTGGGACAGGGGCCCCAGAATTAATAGTCCTCAATTCATATAGTCCTCAATTCATTATTTCTACTAGGTTTAGGGGCTTTCAGACGACCTTGTCCCGGGCCCAGCCAAAGCTGTCAGTAGCCCTGGTAACAATAGCATGGTGTGGGGCGGCATTGCCCACAGCTTTTGCCCCAGGGCCCCAGGATAAAGTCTTCTGAAAAGGCGCCCCCATCCAATTCATACAATGTCATGAAAACCCAAGTTGTGGGGCCCTTCTCTCCCAGACCCATTTGTCCCCCTGCCTGGGTTCCCTAAGCGTGGGCATTGGTTTGGATCCGGGTGTCCAGGCAATTGTTAGGTGGTGTAGCGCTGACAAACCAACTAGGGATAATGAAGTGTTGAATAAAGTTCGAGTTTCGGTAGATGGAGAAGAGGATGAGGGTAAGGTTGTGGGAATTTCTGGAAATTCTGCTCCTATTACTGTAAATATATTATTCTAAATAATACATTCAGATTACCCGGAGATCATGATGTCAACAATATGATCCTTTGATGCTATGCCAGTGATTGAGAAAGGAGTCGGACCCAGTTCGAAAATAACTTTGCTTTGCTTTTCGAGTGGCTAATTTTATGCTGATAGCGGTGGGCGTATAGGATGAGCCAAACCTGGTTCAACTATCAGAGAAAGAACACATTTCTCATTCATGTCGGTTCAGCATATATTTTGAACGTTTTCAAGCACTGTGAATAATTAAAAGCAGTAAGGCAAGGGAGGAGGGTCATATAGAGGAACATGGGACTGTAGGAACAGAGAACATTGCTTAGTGACATGTCATAGGATTATTTTGGTATGAGTCTTGAAAATCCGAAAAGACTTATCCTTGGCTGCTTTGGCTTAATTATTGCCAGTTTAATCACTTCAAATTGCAACTATATTTTGAATGAATTTTTTTAAATCAAGTAGTATGGGCATAATCTGCTGCACATTAAATGGTCCTACGTGTATTAGAAAGTCAAGCCCCTGCAGCTCATGAGTTCACGTTTTTGCACAAGCACAAGCTAGAATTTCATGAGCAATTTGCTGTTCCAGGTTTAACACCCCACATTCATCTAACTCACTGCACTGACTGAAAACTCATTTTGTGCCAGTTTGGAGTAAAATAAAACACCCTACCCTACCCTACCACCCCCCTCCCCAAAAGAAAAAAAAAAAAACCCCAAAAACTGTTTATCAACATCCACAGCTGTAGTCTAGGCCAGAGGTCAAACCTGTCACTTCATATCGATTTGTGAGTTTATCACCAACTCCAGCGTTGTAGCCACCCCCTGGGCATGACCAATGACTCTGAAAAACCCAACCCTGGAGTCGAGCGCGTGCAGAGTGGAGCCTAGGAGGAAGTGATATCGTAGCGACTTGGAGACTGTGTGAGCCGTAAACACTTTGATCTTCAAGACCGGCCAGACTCAAAGAGATAACGCGATCAAGAAAGATCGCCCACAGCTACTGGGAGAAGCTTTTTTATTTATTTTTTTTAAAAAAGGGAGTTCCTAATTGCCCTGCTTCAAGGCATTAAATATTTCATTAAACACTTTGGAGTTCAAAAGGGGTGTTTTATTTTTGTAACTTCAGTTTCTTGTCTTGGAAAAAAAGATTCCACAAGCACTTCAAATTGAAGGATGCAAAGCAGAGCTACACTCATATCCAATATCCATCATCAGAATATAGGACAATGGCAATGCAACAAGCGGAAAACTACAAAGAAAGATGCTGTGGTAAATGCAGGGGAAGAAAGGAGTCACCGGAGCATCTTCAGATGTGGAAAATTACTTGTTTTATTGGGTAAGCGCCAAGACTAACGTTTCGACGTTCACACGTCTTCTTCAGAGTCAATCTGTGAAGGTCGAAACATTAGTCTTGGCGCTTGCCCAATAAAACAAGTTATTTTCCACATCTGAAGATGCTCCGGTGACTCCTTTCTTCCCCTGCATTTACCACAGCCTTTCCCGAGAAGCACCAGATTGTGAAGTGCAGGAGCGCGGAGGATATCTCTCTTTGCTACGAGATGCTGTGGTAACTCACCAATAAGCCATGATCATCGCAGCCTGTTCTCTGGAAACCACATACTAAATCTAGGCCTCCATTAAAAACAACTGTGAAGAGCTATCGTTTGTGAGAGCAAGTGTATTCATGCCTTTGTGAGCAGGATGTGACCGTGTTTGTGGTTCAGGTTATAACGTTATAAAATCCTGTCAAGAGTCTAGTTCTTACGTATGCAAATCTGCCCGGCTGTTTGCGGATAAGAGAGTGGTTTGTTGTATGACAGCGTTTTCTTCCTTAGAGCTGTCATGAATTTTTTCATCATGGCACTCTACCCCGTCTTAATCTTTCTTTTAGTACACTGATTATACATGAACACACACACACACAAACACACACACGCACGAACGCACACACACACACAAACACACACACACACACACACACACACACACACACAAACACACACACACACACACACACACCATGTCGTCGTAACTGTGGTGAATAAACATCATCATCAAAGGACAATACAGATGTGACTGGGTTCATTGTGACGGAATTGCAAATATCAGAGTAAAAATAATAAGGTAAGTGCTCTCATGATGCTGGCTGGCAGTGTAAAGCAAGAGTGCAACTTTGCTACTTTACGGCTTCACCAATTTGCATGAATGTTTTTGGCATGCTGAGATAACAGTACTAAGCCTTCTCTTAGTTGTGTCATGTGTGTGCCCTGTGGGTTTGGGCCTGACTGGTGTATACTGTATGTACAGCAGTATGTATGCATGAATATTCAAAGTGGAGTGTATACGACATGATACATGCATTATTCATCTCTCATGCCAGCTCACATTTTTCACCACAAAAAAAATCCCCCTCCCTTGTCTCTCAGCATGACACAGGAAGAAAAGCCAAAGAGGAGTATCAGCATAATAAAGCCCAAAGAAGACAAGAAGACAGTACAGTATTCTGTATAAGTAGGCCTATTCCCTTTCATCCCATTGACTCAGGCCTGTGACAAACAGGCAAGCAAATTAAGCAAGTGCCTAGGGCCCCCATCTAAAAGCGGTCCCCCTGGTAATGACTGGTCATGTACAGGTATTCAAATGACAACATTGACAACTTGGTGTGTGTGTGTGCGGCAACACCTAGGTAAAGGATAACTTCTGCCAATTTCGACATGCAGCTGTAATGCTCACACTACCCTGGACTTGTCAGTACCTGAGAAGCGTTTGTTTACATTTCAAAAAAACATCTTGATTTATTCCCAATAACATCCAAAAGGTTATGCAACATCAGCAGACAACTAGCAAACAGCGATACATTTTGGGATAATATTTGGAGTAGGCCTGTTAAGAAGGTTTTTAATGTAAACAAAGTCTGCCTCCATTAGAATAGCTCAGATCTCGGAAAGGGCTGAGGCGAAAAATGCAACATCACGGGTACTGACAAGTCAAGGGTAGTGTAAGCAATAGAACAGCATATTGAAATTGGCAGAAGTTATCATTTAAATTCAATGACTGAAAAGTGCAATGACACTGATATCGAAATTTCACTTCAGGATGCTCCTCCCTCATACGATGAAAAGAAGAGAGGAAAACCAGTTCCTCCCTAGCCTAGGGGTCCGTAATACCTTGAAACCATATAATCATTCAACAAATGTGAAGTAACGGTGTTCACTTCTATGGTTAATTTCAATATGAAACATATTTACTGTTACTAGAATTTGGCAACATTAAGGAACTGTTTGCCATGGTCTTACTGTACGTCCAAAAGGGGGTTCAGCAGAAAATGTTCAGGACCCCGTATCTTGAAAGCATCGTTGCAAACCAGTTAGCAACTTGCTAGGTTTTCCAATGGGAAATTGCATTGCAAGCAAGTAAGTTGCTAATTTAGCTAGCAACGATGTTGTCGAGAAACACACCCCTGTTTCCTGCATGCCTCCCTGAGGCCGGGTAATTTCCGGCTGTTATCTTCTAAGTTCCCAACCTTGTCAATCTGGACCTCCCTTGGGGCTCCACAGCGAGGAGAAGAAGCAGGTCAGTGACAAACTAAGTGGGTGAGGGGTGGCTTCAATCCAACAGGACACCACTGAATCTGAAGTGACAGCTGAGGTTGTTGCTTTGCTTTATCATCTGTCATTTCACTGTAACATGCTGAGTGTGCCGTTGGTATGGTGCTAGTCACAGAGTGAACCTGAAGAAGCACTTGACGAAACGTGTATTTTACTCAAAAAGTGCAGTCTGCCAATCAACACAAAACCTTATTTAACCCATTAAGACAGCGAAAAACACACCTATGGGTATCTCTCCAACTGTAGCGTCTATTCATATGTCTTCAATCACTGCCAATTCTGTTCAGTTCCGTAGCCCTGTTAGGTCTTAATGGGCGAAACTGCTAAGGACATCAACTTGTTATCAACTGCTACAGGTCTCCCTGGGAATCACAGTAGGGGGGCGACATGGTGAAAGTGCTATACCATTATATAGAGGCTCTAGGTTTGATTCCAACTTGAGGTCATTTCCCCAGTCCGACCCTTGTACATGATGTCTCAATGAGCCTGTTTATAAGGCCTCAATAATCGGTTTATTGGAATAAGCAGGTTATTGGCGTTAACGGGTTATTGCTGTTTACATGCAGTTCGTCAATTGGCTCTGTTCCACTAAAGTGTGTGACACGAAGCTAGAATTTAAGGCTTGTGATTGGCTACTTATCCTTCTAGAATGTCAATAACCTGACAATAACCCGATTATGCTGGTTACATGACACGAGAAATCAGTTTATTAGCCAAAAACCTACCTGTGCAAATCGGATTTCTCATGAACCGATAACGGCAATAAACCGATTATGAAAACTGTTTATTCAGTTTGCATGAGCGCTCGAATAAGCCGGTAACTCCAAAAACCTGATCATAAACGGTTTATTGATGCGCATATAAACGGGCTCAATGTCAATGCCAGTCATTTCATGTCTTTGATCCTGTGTCAATAAATACACACCATGCTTTCCTTTTTAGCGTTATGAATCCCTCTATGAAGTGTTTGGTATAGCCGAAACCCTGCTTCCTTTATCACACTACTCTAACTGGTTTCCAAACTGGGGACCGCAAGGTGGTACCCGCGCTCCGCCCTAGCGGTGACGCAACATCTTTGGCTCAGCTAGGGCCAGGAGCTTGTGTATGAGGATTCCGTTCCCTCCACAGCGGGAAACTCCACCCACTTTGTCTGGAACCAATCAACTGAGCATTTCCACCCGTCCTGGGTAGAGGTGTGTTCAAGGCAGTGACGTGGTTTAAGCAGAGACGTTCTATTGGGACTAAGAAATGTTTGGTTTAAACTTCGGCACAGCCCTCAACCAGTAGCAAGCCGAGGGAGGCGGGTTAACCAGGCCATTTGGAAACACTAATCGTTATAGTCCTGGTCAGACCAGAATCGCGGTACGTGATCTGAAGTCTATGAAAATCAGGCAAGCAAGGTGGGTCACAGAGAGAAGGGACTGTTTGCATAAAATCTTGAATATACACTTTCATATAATATAACCATGAATTGGTTAGTGCCGGTAACAGTATTCACTTGTATGGTTAATGCATTTCTTTCACTGTAACTTCACTTTACAATGCGGCAATATTAAGAAGGCCACATCCCTTTACACTAGCTGTATTTCCCAATGTCAGTGGGAGTTCATGCAGAAGAAGGGAAATCTCTTCCGCCTCACAGACAAGCGGTCACATCTGGGTTGGAAGCACAAACAAGCGCGAGCTCATATGGCACAGCATAGCTTTCAGCTAGATCCAGCTAGATGTTGTGAATATTAGCACAAGGGCAATGTACGATATACAGTGCTCTTGTCCATGCCAGTATTATAGGGGAAAATAGCAATATTCTGCATGTAAAAAAATTCTCTAAATGTAAAAGAAGAAAGTCAGCATAACATGTTTGTTTGCCATTTCATAATTACAATGTTACTGCATTCCTGTTTAAGTTTCTTTAATTCTAACATTTTAATTTTTTTTGTATTCCTTTTACTCACTTAGAATATCACCCAAATCCAACATCAAAGCATTTCTGTGTTTCCTTTTTATGTTAGAAACTGGAAATGCTAGAATACTAGTAGAAGTGTAGAATACTATAATGACAACAACACAAACACATGTTGTTCCAATCAGCCACTAAAATGCAGGGCCCCTCTGCTACTATACACAAAAGCACGTGGAGGGAGTGTGGGTGCGGTACCACCCCTTTGGACCACTCACACATCTCATTATCCCCTTCTGTTGACACACTCTCACTCACTCTCTCGCTCCCTCATTATATACTCGATAGCTCTCTCTCACTTTACCGTCTCACTCACTTTCTTCCCACTCCCTCCATCCCTCCCTCTCTCTCTCTCGCGCTTCTTCTCTCTCTTTCTTTTACATACCCACACCTACACATTCAGACACAGAAAGTACATCCCCATATGCAGTACAATAAGACCACCTTCAGAAATCCACCAGCACAGCAAAGCAAAGCAAAGTACTAAAAGAAAGCACAGCAAAGCAAAACCGGTGCTGTATGCATAATGCAATGGTATTATAAAATAGTTATACTCACCCGTTGGCAGGCTAGAGTGGATCTTTTTCTTCAACGGAACCAAACAAAAGAGAGACCTCAGCCTCGTGCGTCGCACGTTGTGCATCGGGTGCACTCCCTCCGTCACACACACACACACACACAGCAAGCACGCTGTCCTGATGCCCTCTCGTATCAGAGTACGCATGCCTGGCTGAAAACAAAACACAACGTATGATGCTGATATGAAGCACCCCAACAGTTCTGCCACTCACTGACACACAACACACAATAACACAAACACACACACACACACACACACTCACACACACTCACACACACAGGTGGACACCTACCTCAGCTGCACTTTTTTCCCCCTCCGCCGTTGCGATGATCAGATGACGGCCAGTGCCGGTTGGGAATGCCGATGTTTCCAAGAGGTTTTTTTCCCCCCCGCCGGCTTGTTGTTAGGACTTTGCTGCCATTAAGGCGTGGGGGGAAATCTCCCCTCCTCCTCCCTCCCTCCATCCCTCCCCCTCCTCTCTCTTCTCTACTCCCCTCCTCCCCTCTTTTCTCCCCCTCTCCTCCTCCCTCTTCTCTACTCCAGTCACACTCCCACTCCACTCCACCTCCTCTACCCCCCTCCTCCTCCTCCTTCCTTCTCTACTCTACTCCACTCCTCCACTCCTGTCATCCTCTCCCCCACTCCTCCTCCCATCCTTATCGCTCCCTTCTTCCCTCCTCAGCAGGAGACAAAAGAGCGGCAAACCTCAGGGGAGGGAGAGCTGCTGATAACAGTCAATACACACATGCACACACACACACACACACACACACACACACACACACACACACACACACACACACACACACACACACACACACACACACACACACACACACACACACACACACACACACACACACACACGCACGCACGCACGCACGCACGCACGCACGCACGCACGCACGCACGCACGCACGCACGCACACACACACACACATGCGCGACACGGATGAAGTCGCTGTGTCTATTCCCATGGTGATAAGGAAGCCTGGGATAAGTTTTGTTTTGAGGTCTGACACTCTCACAGTCTTAGCTGCCACTCGTCTACTGAGCCAAGATCATGCAACACTTCTGTCACACAGAAGCAGAACCTCACGGTCCAATAACTCTACTCCCCCACACAGTGCATTATCTGATGGAGACAAAAGATTAACGCTGTGACAAATTTTTGAATAATACTGCGTTTCTTTTTGGGGACGTCCCTGCATATAACCGCACGATCCAATGCTCCCACTGAATTGTCTGATTCATGCAAAAGATTTGGAATGTGATGATTTTTTAAAATTAATAGTCACCCTTTCATACTTGTATACATATTATAAGGCAGGTTGTTGCTATACAAACAACATATTATATGGCTAAGATTAATTCTTAATTATTACTTTCATTTGTATCAAATTATTGCATTCATCACACTATTGCATTACTTTGTCATACAGTTTATCATACAATTTGCAGTACAGAGCAAGCATATGAAAGCTAGAGAGGAACTCTCTTATCTCTGCTCTGCTATGTACTGTATGTGTTGGAAACAGTCCTTCTGAGTCAACACAGAGTCAAACTAAAAATTGCTTAAATGAAAAGTATCAAACTATTGCATTACTTTGTCGGACATGTTGGAGGTTGTGGCACACTGACTGCAAAAGACAGCTAAATGGATGAACTCTCTGATCTGTTTTGCTTCTGTTATTTAAGCGTTTGAAGTGGTCCCTCTGAGTCATCATACTTCATTGTGTGATACCCACAAAAAAATAGGCTTGTGATGATTTTCCCCTCAAATAATTGCTTTAAATATCATCAAAGTATTGCATTATTTTGTCACATATTTTGTCATGAAGGAAGTGAAACAGTGACTGCGAAAGAAAGCTAAACAGATGAACTCTGTTGTGTTGTTTATGTGTTTGAAGTGGTTCCTCTACGGCCACAGGGGGGGGGGGGCATGTGTATCAGCTGGTGCTTCTCACCTACAGGACAAAGACAGGAAGCAGGTGTTAGCAATGAGAGGCCTGGAGCCCGGCCTCATACCAGTATCAGCACTGCATGCATGGACCACTAAATGCTACTCCACAGGGGTGTCCGCCAAGAGTTAAACACACACATACTGACATGCACACTCATGCACACACTTTACACACGCACGCACGCACACACGCACACACGCACGCACGCATGCACACACGCACACACACACACACACACACACACACACACACACACACACACACACACACACACACACACACACACACACACACACACACACACACACACACACACACACACACACACTCAACAAACACTGCTACTACATCACAATAGATCCTTGTTTAACTTGAGGCACGCTGAGTGTGGGAAAGAACTATATCAGCATTTTTTTTTCGTTTTACACAAATCCACAACTCAAGACTATTTCATGAGCTTTGCACAAG
>NC_085871.1:32981247-32998747 GCF_034702125.1 Engraulis encrasicolus
CTTTTCCGCAAGCTTTTCCACACCACCTTTTGGTTTTAGTCTCTCCATCGCTTGTGTCTCAAATTTGCGCGCGTAATGAATGGTAGGGGTGGGGCCGCAATGAATAGTTAAGTCCGACTCAGATGCACCAATGGGACACCCCCTCCCTCTAGCCCCTTTATGTGTGGGCTGATGTCATTGGAGGAGGGCCGAGGGCCGTCAGCACAAAATTGTGGGCCGCCGGTCAATTTAAAAAAAAAAAAAAAAAAACATTAATAACAATTATTTTTAAAAACCGACATCACCGGCCCTCTAGGGGCGTCGGCCCACCGGGATTTTGCCCGGTTTGCCAGATTGCCAGTCCACCCCTGAAATAGACTGAAAATGGGTTTACAGGCACACTTTGACAGACAGACAGACACACGCACACACGGACGCATGCACGGACGCATGCACGCACGCACGCACGCACGCAAACACACACACACACGCGCGCACGGACGCATGCAGGCATGCACACACACACACACACACACACACACACACACACACACACACACACACACACACACACACACACACACACACACACACCAGTTTGCTTTCCATTATTTCTATCTAGCTTACATAGTAAACTACTGCAGTATTTGCAGTAAATATTTCATTAGTTCACTCTCTAAAATAGAAAGAAAAATGTCTGCACACTTAAATCCTCTTTGTGTTCTTTTTAATAATAGGCCAAGCTTTCGGTCTACTAACCTTCCTCAGGGCTCAGTCACTGTCATTAGTACGCTCTGAAATTTGCATTAAGCATATATTAAGCATTAAGCATTAAGCATGCATACATCTTCGTTCCCGCTGGAGAACGGACTTCTTGTGATCGTGCCGCTCTCGCAGGAGAGTGGCTGTCCACGCGGTGGACTGATCATCAAAGTGCTTCACGATGTCCGCAGGGACCACTGCACTAAAGAAGCTGAGATAGATGGCGTGGCGTATTAGGTAAGATGGCTGGCCATGGTGCTGAAGTACTGCCACGGCCGAGAAATGTCTGTGCAGCAAACATTCTCGAGCTTGGGAGTACGGGGCGCCACCGAGAGCTATCTGCGTCCGCAGACATGCAGGAACTCTGAGCGGACACCCCCCGGCAGATGATGGTTGGAGAGCAATGGAGCGAGGTGAACTGGAAGCAAACTAGGGCAAGACACCTGATAAATCGATTGAACAGTGATGGAAGGGAGGCGAAAGGGGAGGTGGTGGGTGCGAGAGAGAAAGAAAATGGCTGACTGGAGGCAGGTGAGTGGACAATAAATGCGGTATAATTACAGTAAATAAGGGACGTTCCAGTGCACTGAAATTCCACCAAAGGACGGCAAAATGGATAATGAGATGCAGCTGGTTAAATAGGCATGCCTATCTTTTCAGGCTGAATTCAGGAGAATGACAGTTGAGTGGAGAATAGAATGTAGGTGGTAAATTAGGCGTGCCAAATTTCATTACGCCTCTCTCGAACTTTCATTTTTAACAAAACGTGCATTTAAATGTTCTTTAGAAACACTGGTTAATTTCTGGAATTTTGGGTATAAATAATTGCATGTGGACATGGGACTTCTCCTACCTGCATTATTCCAGCTCCCATTTCAAAGCGTTCCAGGAGTTCTACAACCATAGCCACCACTGCATTATCACTAACTAAGGCGGGGTGTTTTGATATGAGATCAAATAACCAAAATAATGAATATTTCTAACGTGTGTTGCATTCATGTTGACACAATGCCACGCCTCTCAGAGAGAGGATAGGGGTGGAAAGGTGATGACAGCAGTTTGTTTGAACAGATACAACAGACAAAAATTGGCTATGGGCTACGTATATGCCAAATAACACATTCGTATCGCTCAATTAACCGACATGGGCAATTGTAAACCACACCATTCCTACGAGAAATTGTATAGGTAGCCTCTAGACTATCTCACTTGGATCACCTGGTTTTAACCAGGCAAGGGAGTAGTTCCCCCCCAGTTCACTAGTAGGAGATCCCACTTCGACTGCACTTTTCATAGTTGGAGGTAGGAGGAGAAGCCCCATCTCCAACTAGTTTGGACTGGGTCTAAAATGCACCATTTGTGGCTCAGGGTCTCCTTAACACCACACAGAAGTGCTAGTTTCCATAGTTTACTCTCAGTAGTGGTGATAAATGTGCTACTTGCTAAATTCATAATAAATACATGACACACTTACGTAGGCTACTTGTCTTACAGAGTCTAGAGAGGGTCTGAGAAGCCTATGGAGCTCTGAGGCTGGATCTCCTCTGAGTTGAGTTGAGCAGAAGGGCTGTTTGCGTGCTGCCTGCCTGTCTCCAAGGATCGTGTCAGATCGCCGCAGCATCCGCCCAGAGGCTCATGGGAGATGGCTTGTGCATGTGCGCCGTAGGAGAACGCGTCTGTTTGCTCTGCTCGCTCGCATGTGCGTGGCCTCCTCTCCACAGCAGTCTTCCCCACAGGGATGTGGCATGACGGGGGGTGGGGGGGGTTCATGTGTGTGTGTGTGTGTGTGTATGTGTGTGTGTGTGTGTGTGTGTGTGTGATGGGAGAGGTTTGCACACATGCGCACACATACCACTGATTCTTGAGAAAGTGGCTAAAACAGGTTGTAATGTTGACAGAAAAAAACAAAGTCAATTACAAAATTATATGGTATATCCTCGTAGACTAAGGTCTTGGCTTTTCAGAAATGCACAAGGCCAATCTCCCCATTATGTATTTTTTTCAGAAATCAGGCTTTTCTCCGATCATACCTTGTTTTTTGTCAACACCGTCAGACACAATTAAAAGTTATTAAAATTGTATTGATTTGGTTGCATATGTATCTGGAGTTTTTAAGTGATTATGTGTATTTTTTGGTTCACACATATGCCTTTAAATGTTGAAAATTCACTTTTGTTCTATTTTAATACTGTTTCATGTGTTCTAATTTTAAAATATGTACCGTCATACGATGCTTACTTAACGCCTAAATACAACAAACAATTTTTTGTAATTTCACAAATACGTATTCGTGTAGGCTTAAATTGGCTATTACTTTGATATTTCAACAACTCCTAAGGAAAATGTTGTAAGCACATTCCTTTAAAATGTCCAAAACTCCTTCTTACGGTGGTGATTTAAGAACTGACGGTGGTGACAGTAATCTGAGAGTGGTGAAAGTGGCCTAATTAGTACCTGCATTTAGCAAAATAAATAGCCCTCTCAAGTCAATGCCATCTTGCATAAACACTTTATTTTTGTGTGTGCACAGTATGAGCATGTGTTTTTACTTCATTAGTTAGATTATCTAGGAAGTAAGCCACTGGTTGTTGAAAATGTGGTAAAAACAGCTTTTAAGTTGTTCAAATCCAAAATATAGAGGTGTATTATAGATGTAGGTCTTGGCTGTGCAGTGAATGCATTGGCCAAGCTCCCCATGTTTAACATTTTTCATAAAATGGGCTCTTTCTTGTTTTGTCAACAGCGGCAGACAGAATTAGAAGTAAAAACACATGTTTACTGTATTGAAGTGAATTACTTTAACAATTCATGTAGATACTTATTGTATGCATATTCTTAAAACATGTCAAAAACACGTAAAACATGTGTTTTTTGGTGAACTCCATCAGATGTCACCACCGTCAGGTTTTCTGACAAAAAAAAACTCCAAATGCACCTCAGTGGTGGCTAGAGTATCATTTTGGATCACAATTATTACTAACATGCCTAGTAATGTTTCATTAACCAGCACAATTAAGTAAAATATGGAACAACATGATGAGCAGAACAAAATCTGACGGTGGTGACATCTGACGGTGTGAGACAAAAAAAACACTCTTTTAAATATTATGCATTGTTTGTTCACATTAGCCATTTCATTTTCGCTCTGTTTCTTGGGTGCTTCATACCTTTTCTGAAAAAAAATATATTTATTAACATTAATGTAATACAATACTATTAAAACCCCCGACGGTGTTGACAGTTTATGGTTGGGACAGTACCAGTGTCCAAACAAATTAACAAATTGAGGACAAAATAATAAACTTACAGGAGCTTCAGTGATGGTGAAGTAGACAGTAGAGCTAAAGGTTTGAAAAGGGGTCCTCAGTAATGAAAATTACCTTGTGCATACCTGATTTTATTGTCTTTTAGAAAAAATCTGACGGTGGTGACCAATATGCTGGACACATTTTGAGCAATCAGTAAATAATAGTAAATATTGTTTTACATCCACTATGTGCACATCTGTAGAACCACTTTAATATGGTCTTCCACATCATGGTGATATTGTTCAATTCTGTTAGTGATTTTTGTATTTTAAGTCAATTGAAATGATGATGCCAGTCCTTGGGACAGGCGTTTTTACAGGGTGTGGACAGGTTTATAGCCATGAAAAGTAATACAATTACACTTAAATATTTCAAACAACTGTGTATTCGTGTGACAGACCCCTTGGCCATTACCTGGGTTCATTTTGTTTGTGAAAATGTAGTTGATTTTCAACAGAATTAATATTTTACTGCAGGGACATGTTTTTGCCAAACTTTCAAGAATCAGTGATACACACTCACGCTCACACGCCAACAACACACACACACACACACACACACACACACACACACAAGCACACATGCACACACACACAACCAGTGGGGGGACAAATTGGTCTGTTGTCCCGGGCCCAGGGTTAGAGGGGGCCGAGAAATGGGTTCTCATTCCATTGTATTTTGTGGATGGGGGGGCCCATTCAGATGACTTTGTCCTGGGCCCGGCCAAGGCTGTCAGCAGCTGTGTGTGTGTGTGTGTGTGTGTGTGTGTGTGTGTGCGTGCGTGTGTGTGTGTGTGTGTCTGTGTGTGTCTGTGTGTGTCTGTGTGTGTGTGTGTGTGTACGTGTACGTGTACGTGTGTGTGTGTGCGCGTGCATGTGTTTGTGTGTGTGTGTGTGTGTGTGTGTGTGAAGGGGTCGCATCAGAGCGTGCCACTGCCACTTCACTGCCTGAGACCATGCGAGTCACAGCTGACCTGATCAGGGCCACTGACAGCGTTGGCCTGGCCTGGGACAAAGTCACTTGAAAGGCACCTTCCTCCCTCAATACAAACAATAACAGTAAGCCAGGAGCCAAATCTGCCCCTGCACGCAATAATATGCATTGAGGACCCCATTCTGGTCCTCCACCCCTGGGCCTGGGACAACGGACCCCTTTTCCCCCCTTCTCTGTCGACTTCCCTGGGCCTGACCTCCATTCTCTTATACCCCCTCCCCCTCTCACCCTTCCTCTGCTGCGTCCATCCAGCTTCATAATTAGTAGTGCGCTACACTACACTACACTAACTAAACTTGTGCTAACAGTATAGGGCCAGTCAGCTGCCAAGGATGAGGATGGCAAGTGACCTGGAAACGCGTTCCTCTTGCTCCCGGGGTCTCGGGGGGTGGGGGGTGGGGGGATGGTGAGAGGGGGACTGGAGAAGGGAAAAGAGAGCAGGGGGGGTTGAGGCGTAGGAGGGGGGGGGGTGAATGAACGAGACAATTAAAGAAAGAGAAAGGGCATGAGAGGGGGAAGGGGTTAAAAGAAAGATAGAGAGAGAGGGAAAGAGAGAGAGGGGGGGGAGAGGGTTTAGAAAGATAGAGAGAGAGAGAGAGAGAGAGAGAGAGAGAGGCAGAGAAAGCAAGGATGGAGGAAGGAAGAGAGAGGGAGAAGAGGTTAAACGGAGAGGGAGAAGGGGGTTAGAGAGAGAGAGAGCGAGAGAGAAAGAGAGAGAGAGAGAGATGTAGAGAGCAAAAGAAGAGAAGGTAAGAGCAAGGGGTGGGGGAGTTGTGAATAGCGAGATAGTGAGAGTCACACAGTAACAAAGACATAAGATACAGTAATTCTTCATAATGTTCTTTCCCTACATCCTCCAACAGACTGGTCAGTTGGCCCTACCGTGTGTTAAGCTGGACTCAAACTACATGACTTTAACCCCTTAAGACATGGCATTATAAATTAGCTGTTCCCAGAATGGCAATGACCAAGTCGTAATGTATTACTAAAGGCACCGTGCATTGTCATAGTAGTGTAGTACTGTAGTAGTTGACTACTATTACTAGTCTACTATTACAACGTGCCACAGGAGGTACAGTGCGTATTAAGGGGCTACAATCATATAAGATTTTATGAGTTTGATGTTGGTTTGTGCCACATACGTGAAAGAGAATTCCAACTGACAATCTTATCTCTAATCATTCACATGGACACAATGCCCAATGTTTTACATCCATTCGTAAATATCAATCGCTTGCGCGCTTGCAGTCCAGTGATTGTAGTAAGGGGGGTTTTCAGCCGAGAATCGGGCCGATATAGTCTTGTAATTTGAGTCTGCCTTAAAGGGACACTGTGTGAGATTTTTAGTTGTTTATTTCCAGAATTCATGCTGCCCATTCACTAATGTTACCTTTTTCATGAATACTACCACCACCATCAAATTCTAAGTATTCATTATGACTGGAAAAATTGCACTTTTCATACATGAAAAGGGGGATCTTCTCCATGGTCCGCCATTTTGAATTTCCAAAAATAGCCATTTTTAGCTGCAAAAATGACTCTACTTGGACCATACTAGAAAATAGTTGTTTATTATGTAAAGATGAAATTTGGCATTAGGAAGCCCAGTTTCAATGAGCAGCACAGTTGCAGTACCTTTTTTGACCATTTCCTGCACAGTGTCCCTTTAATTTACTCTGTCAGCAGCTGCAGCAATGCTTGTGCTCATATGGACAGTCTGTCTCCTTCAAACGTCAGTCAGTCTCCTTCATGCCTCACATGAACAGCGATGACGATACACATGCTGGCATGTCTATCTCTAAGAAGGAATGTGTCATGTTTGACACATTTATTGTGTTAAGGTGATTTTAACACATAGTGTGTGGAATATGACACAACATTATGTGTATTATTCAGTTAAAATACTGTGTTTGACACATTTTGTGTAAAAAAATGTACATTAATAATTATCATCGTAATTATATTTTAAATTTACAATGTAGCCAAAAACTCATCACAAACCAGGACTGTGGTTTGAATATTACACAAAAATAGTTTTTACAGCTTTGATTCCTTGTTCTTACACTATTATTACCCCTTTCTTACACACATCTAACAATTGACACAATATGTGTTGTCCCTGAGCACACACATTCAAATGTGTTGTCCCTGAGCACACACATTTTGTGTCATTTCTGACACAGTACTTTTTAGAGCAGTGGTCAACATGACACTGAGAAGTTACATTGTGATGGCAATAAACACTGAACACTCAATACTGATTTTTGTACTTCACTGTACCTTTACAATGTGCATCGTTTCGCAAGTGGAATACTTTTGTTATTCATTGAAAAAGAATATTCTATGTTCTACGCTATTCACAGTCTTCAGTAATGCATTGCTATTACATGTATGCCCATTGCTATTCTGATGACAACAAATGTATAATAAGGGGAATATATAATAACTTAACATAGGCCTATCAAAACACTTAGCACTAGAATATCTAGTTACTAAGCATAGACTGTTTTCCGATATAATATGGAATTCATTCATACATACAATAGCATGCAGATGAAATAGAACATGGAGGTATTACGTAAAGCATGATCTCATCATAAGTAGGCCTACATTGTCAATTGGTAATAACAATCATGCATTGTATCTTGGTATAACAAAACTCATAGACCAGGACAATGAGCATAATCTGTCTTGGTACAGATTACGGCTACAAACTTAGTTCAACACAAGCCAACCAGGAGAAAATGCTATATCTGTGTGTGGTGGAGCAGTGGAGACATGTGTGCCAGTTCTCACATGCACTGACTGGCTGCAACAACATCACTCACTGCATAGCAATCACAGGATTACTGTGGCCGCTATAATCTGTCGCCCTGAACAAGTGATTTCAGCAGATGCTTTTAGGCATAAACAGGCAACGATGGCGGGAAGAACAGAATCAAGGGAGGAGCTATTATATTGAGGGCAAGTGGGCTCTTGTCCCTGGGCCCAGGGCCCTTCTGTATCAATTGGTGATCAGGCCCTATCCTCACCTTGGCAGACTGTATGGGGGGGGGGTTCCTATCAATGTTTTTCTCCCTGGGTCCTGTTTTCAATTGTTACACCACTGCCAACCACAGTGTCACAGTTTATGACAGACGCGAACTCAGGGATTATAGAAGGTTTCCATATATAGAGGTTTCCATATTTTGAGGCCGCAGCTCACAGACTAAAGGGCACAGAACAAAAATAGAAAACAAAGAGGAAGCTGAGCCATCATCACTAAGGTTTCTAATTATTCTGAGCTAGGCACGAGTCATGACATGCTTAGTGAACAAAATTGAAGTGTTTAATGAAATGCATTTGTACCGCTATTAACTAATTGTGGGTGAAATTGCGTTGAGCCTTTCCGACATGACTTTTTTCAATATTCAACAAAATGAGTTTTCAACTCTGAAATGAATGAAAAACTATGAATGAATGTTATCATACACTCTTACATTTCTGCTGAACATGTGGCTGAGTATTCACACTACACAGTGCATACTAAAAAGGAAAGATAAAATTACAACTTTTTTCATGTGTGTGCGTGCGTGGCTGTGTGTGTGTGCGTGTGTGGCTGTGTGTGCACACTTGCATGCGCTTGTGTGTGTCTGTGCGCATGTGCATGTGTGTGTGTGTGTGTGTGTGTGTGTGTGTGTGTGTGTGTGTGTGTGTGTGTGTGTGTGTGTGTGTGTGTGTGTGTGTGTGTGTGTGCGTGTGCGTTTCTGTGTGAATGTCCTCTGTGCTATGGGCCAGGCGCGCGCGTGTGTGTGTGTGTGCGTGTGTGGCTGTGTGTGCACACTTGCGTGCGTGTGTGTGTGTGTGTGTGCGCGCGCGAGCACACGCTTGTGCATGTGTGTGCGCGTGTGCACGCGTGTGGTTCTGTGTGAATGTCCTCTGCTATGGGGCAGGCCATTCTACCCTCTGTAAGGGGCGTAGTAATTTGATTAAATGCACCAGCAGCCACTCCAAAGGCCAGTGGTAACAGCAACACAATTAAAAAGCAATTCCCCTCCTTCCTTTTTAGTCCCTGGCTGCGTTCCAATATGCGACCTTGCTTCCTCCACTTGTGCTTGTGGCCTCGCCCCGCCTCCTGGCCCCTCCTCCGTGGAGGAAACAATTAAGTTTCCCAGCTGTCAGCCTAGCCACAACAACTTTTGGGGGACTGTTTTTCATTCACCAACCCAATTGCAAATGACAAAAAGATTTAGCAATTGAGCTTTTGCAAGATATTGAAATATAATGCTGTTGTCAGTTATGTCATCATGACATATTACTTCCTGGTATGAGGCCACAAGCACAAGTGGAGGACGCAAGATCGCATATCGGAACTCAACCCCTGTGTCCTGTCTGTCCAAGCTGCTGGCTCAGCAAAAAGCTTTAACAGCCAGCCAGGGGGACATTACATCCTGATAGGCAATGTCACTTACCCTTTCAGTGGCCATGATATATGGGCCATGTTCAGGGCTAGACTGGAACCCAAAAGTGGCCTGGGCATTTTTGGCATAGACCGGCCACAAAGACACGCAGACTACTTTCATATGATATATTCACTGATGATATCTTCACTGGTTGAATTCAATGTCTATATTGGTGATGGAACAATGGGCCAACACACAGGAAAACAACCACAAAAACAACAGTAACGGCCCGAGGGGACTGTCTGCCCACCGGGAAAATGCTCTTGATGCCAGATTACCAGTCCAGCCCCGGCCATGTTTCTGACATGTCATGCTCCCCCCAATATAGCATGCAGGGAGGCCAACAGAAGGGGACAAGAGGGTAAGTTGTCCCAGGCCCAGAGAGAGAGAGAGAGAGAGCCAAGAATTGGGTGCTTGTGGACTTGCATCTGTTGGGTGGGGACTTTCAGATGACTTTGTCCTGGGGCCCCGGCAAACGCTCTCAGCAGCCCTGATACCATGCCATTCTAGCGAATTAATTAACTGTATGGTCAGTGATTCATCTGACACAACGCATTGCAGTGCAGTTTGAAGTGGGCTCTCTTAAAGTTCACTGCATGCCGCCATCTTTTATTTTTTGCTTGGTTGGCTACACTGATTGGCTGAGAGGAGTGAAAACAAATGCTCAAAGCTGATTGGCCGAGTGCACAGAAGCGTGTGGTCCCCCAGTAATTAGCGAGTAAGCAAAGAGGAAGCAGTGGCCCAACGTTCCCATCTTGTTAGCAATGAATCTTTTAGTGAGCATGCTTCCATGATATTGTAGTGTTGTAACCGACAAATAGACACGAGTTTTATTTATGTCTATTAATTGGTTACGCAAGGTGGTTAGAGAGACAGGGGGAGAGAGAGAGAGAGAGAGAGAGAGAGAGAGAGAGAGAGAGAGAGAGAGAGAGAGAGAGAGAGAGAGAGAGGTGAGGCAGAGTGAAAGGTGAGGAAAGAAAGAAATGTTTACAAGGAAGGACCATTTTAGCATGCGTGTGGTGGTTACAGTACATGCGTGTGACTAACTGATGATGTATCAGGCGTGATTCATCAAAATGTAAAAGCATTCCAACTTTTTGCCAGAGGTGTGGCATTCAACACAATGCAGCGCAGTGAAGGCACAATTCTGTGTGGCAGCTATTGACATCACCCAGTAAATGGTAAAGTAAGTGGTAAATGGGATGGCAAAGCAATGGGAAGCAGTGCAATACAGCTGATGCATGGATTTTAGATTTTAGATTTTAGATTGGATGCATGCGGTTGGGCAGTCATAAGCGGTTAGGGCGTCAGACTTGTAGCCCAAAAGATTACCAGAGATTACTGGTTTGATTACCACCCTGCCAGGTTGTTGGGTGAAGTAATTAACCAGTGCTCTCCAGCATGTTCCTCCATGACAGAGGTATCCTGAGCACGTTACCGTGACCGTCCCACCGCACTGCACCCTTGGAGCGCCATTGGGGGCTGCCCCCTTGCGCAGCAGGTGAGGCAAAAATGCAACTTTGTTGTGTGCAGTGTTTACTTGTGTGCTGTGGAGTGCTGTGTCACAATGACAATGGGAGTTGGAGTTGGGCTTTCACTTCACTTCATGTGTCTGACTGAGGCATTAGTGCAGTGCTGGATGATGTCTCCATCGGATGTGCTTTTCCTGTGCTATCAAATAAAAGCTAAACAAGTTCAAGTTCTGAAACTGTATGACTTTGTGGTTGGACAGTCTGCTGTGTCTTTCCTAAGCCAGACAAAACACTCAAGAGCGGACACCTTTCCAATTTCCCACACACCCAGCCCTATAACCTGCTTAAAATGCATCCCAGCCACCGCCATTACCGAAATCTCATTTAACTTTTTCCATCACATCACATAACACCACTGCCTGAAACGCTTTTGGCCGGCAAACGAGACATTTTATTCTCATCACTACGACTCTCCGTGTTGATATTCCCGGACTCCCTTCCTAGAGGGGCTGGCTGTCGACGGGCTGCAGCCCAGTGTTCAGAATCAATTAGGCTTCGGGGAATTTAATTAAGGTCATTGTGACCATTGACTGCAGCGTAGAGGGTATAGCAGATACATTTCGATTGACACAGTTGGCACGCACGCTCGGGCACTGTGCACAGAGTTGAGTGGTGGAAAGGAGTATGCACAGGGAAAAAAATGCAGTGTTAATTCAAACACTAGCAGAGTCGGTTTAACATCATCTGGGGTATTTTTGGTCCAGGAGTACACTCTAAGTGTTGAACTGTGTTTTCACTGTGAGAGTATATAAAATCTTGGCTACACGAAGGTCAATGAGGGGGTCTGTCATGGTGTCCCATGGGTAAAGTAATGTACGCCCACAAACATACAAATAGACCGACATACATACATTCAAACACACACACACACACACACACACACACACACACGCACGCACGCACGCATGCACGCACACACACACCATTCCAACACCACTACAAGGCATGCATAGAGCATAAGGGCCCATTACACGCACACACACACACACAATTTTGCAAAGGCAGATCGGAGCTCTGATCCCTGAACAAATCTTGTCAAGCATGCAGTAACAATACAGAACATTTGATTTTAGTGAGCTTTGACCTATCATTGAATGTGCACTCTTTCCGCGCTGGCCATTATGTAACACTGCCGCAGTCTCCAACGACCCTTAAAATGCCTTCTGACATTGTTTTCTTACTCTGTGCATCTCATACGATGGCGAGGCTGTGGTCTGTGCATCCATACTGTTGACAACCGAATGAGCAGAAGGAGACGTGGTGAGGGCGATCGGACTTCATCTGGCTGTCCACACCAATGGGTTTTCTCCCAGCATCAATAGCTAGCGGGCACTGTAGTAGCCCATGCAGCACAATTGTTGTTGGCCCGTCCAAACCCCTGTCAGAAGAGAGGGGACATGAGAGAGAGAGAGAGGTTAGAGCGACAGAGAGAGAGACAGAGATAGAGATAAAGAGAGAGGTTAGAGTGACAGAGAGAGAGACAGAGATAGAGATAAAGAGAGAGGGAGAGAGAGAGAGAGAGAGAGAGAGAGAGAGAGAGAGAGAGAGGTTAGAGTGACAGAGAGAGAGACAGAGATAGAGATAAAGAGAGAGGGAGAGAGAGAGAGAGAGAGAGAGAGAGAGAGAGAGAGAGAGAGAGAGAGAGAGAGAGAGAGAGATGATACAAAGAGAGGAGAAAAGGAGAGGAGAGGAGATGAGAGAGGTGATGGGCCTCATCACCTCTGATCTCTCTCTCTCTCTCTCTCTCTCTCTCTCTCTCTCTCTCTCTCTCTCTCTCTCTCTCTCTCTCTCTCCCTCTTGCTCTCTCCTTCTCTGTAAACACATGGCAACTCTTTCTCTTTTCCCTGCTTCCAACCCGAATCCAAACTCCAAAACTGATCACAGCAAGACCAGAGAGAACATGGGGAGGAATCATTCATCCTGATGGACACTTGGCATTCTGAACAGCCAAGACCGTTATTCATGCATACCCACACACATACAAGTACACCCACAGAGACCAAGAGAGGCACGGAGAGGCTGGGAGTGTGAAATATTAGCTGGCAGCCGAGAGTGGAGCACCCTCGGGCTGTTAGAGGTCTCGGTGTAAGTGGGAACGATGTTCGCACGGAACCCTGCCTGTGTCTGAGACGAGTAGCTTGACAGATCGACAGTGGTCTGGCACATACATTCTGGCAGACTCTGATGTAAAGGGAGGGGGGGGGGGGGTGGCAGACTGTGGTATATGAGAACCAAAGAACCCCCCTCCATAAAATACACACACAAAGACGCGCGTGCAAACACACACACACGCGCGCGTGTGCGCACACACACGCACACGCACACGTGCACGCATACACACACACACACACACACACACACACACACACACACACACACACACACACACACACAACTAACTAAAAAAACAAGCACACACACATCTTACTGCTGATTCATGCCTGCTACTTGAATGACTGCACAGGAAAACTAGCTACCAACTATTAGTAAATATTGCACATCAAATTGTTTACTTTATATTTATTATTTTTCACAATGTTACTATTACTATGTCAGAATTGTCACAATAGGACATAACTGGGGGGGCGCTGTTGCGCGGCATGCGATGAGGACGTGAAACTTTTGAGCTCCCAACAGGTGTCATTTTATTTCCAAAAAAAGACCAACACATCGGTATGTTTACTTTCTCTAATCATCTCTTGACTTTTCCTAATCACCGTGGACTTATTGTTTATCCATTTTCGTTGTTGCAATGTCGGGATCAGGGAAATCGTCGAAGCAAAGTAAGCAGCATCGTGCCGCCGCTTCTGCTAGCCAACCGCATGCTGCTGATGAGGAGGTAACGGCGACTATGCTACGAGAGATACTGGAATCATTTAAATCCGAAATATGTAATACAATTGAGTCTGCAGTTCAAGGGCTTCAAGCAGACATTGTCGCGGTTAGGTCGGAACTGAGTTCTACAACGGGAGCTATACAGGAGTCCATTAATCTACAAGAGGAGAGGCTTACTGCCGTTGAGGACTCAGCCACAAAGACTAGCGATGCAGTGACAGAACTGGAAGCTACCGTGGCCGCTATGAGAGGGGAAATACAAAGGCTGCAAGATAAATGTGAGGATTTGGAAAACAGATCGAGGAGGAACAACTTGCGGATAGTTGGCATTGCTGAGGGAGAGGAGGGCAATAAGCCGACGGAGTTCATCTCAAATTTCCTAAAAGACATTTTAGACCTCGAGGAAACGCCACTCATTGACCGTGCCCACCGATTAACCCTCTCCCAGCCCAAGCCCGGTGCACCCAGACCGTTCATCATGAGGGTCCACTTCTTCCACGTCAAAGAAGAAATACTTCGCCTGTCAAAGGAAAAAGGAGCCCTTGAGTACAACAAAAATGCCATCTACATATCCGGGGACCTGACTGCTGCTGAAGCCAAAAAGCGGGCTGCGTTCAGCGACGTGAGAAAGATGCTCCAAAACATCCCCGATGCTCGGTTTGGCTTCAGGTATCCTGCTACCCTCAGAATCACCCTGCGCGACAAAGACGAACAACGCTTCAAGGATCCAAAAAAGGCTTTGAAGTATGTCCAGTTAGCCTCAAAAGCTCAGGTGCCTGGCGTGTGACGACCTTCTTATACAGGTTGCCCTTTCATTCATTTTTTTTTTCAGTCAGGAATGTTGAAACAGTGCATCTCAGCTGTGTAGTTTGATCGACATTTAAACGGACTGACTCTCTGAACGCAAAGACAATTCTTATGTAGCGTCTTTTTTTAAGTGGTTGCATAGTGGGCATAGGCTACACGTTGCCTACTCTATTCTGGTGATTGGTTAAATGTTATGTCACAAATATGCTTGGAATTTTATGTCTGAGCAGGCTACAGCAAGGCTTTTTTTTCTCTCTTTTTTTTGGTCTTACAATCATTACAGACTCTATGACACCTGGCGGCATAGTTTTTTTTGCCTCCTCCACTGAACAGCTGTGGTTTCACGGCTCCGAAGCTGCAGTTAAAGCTTCATGTTGGGGTATAGAGTGAGTCTTCTGCACCCATGTTGGGGGGGTGCTTGGTTGGGTGGGAATAGGGGGGTTAATGCAGTATTTTATTGTTGTTATTTTTGTATTTTTGTTTTTTGTATGTTTTTATTCGTTGCTTTAACCTAATTTTTGTTTTATGGCCACAATACATTTTACAATATACACTTGCTATGGATACAAATTTACAAATATATTGCCTATGGTGATATCATGGCTTATATTAATTTTGCTAGCTGGAATGTCAAAGGACTAGGTCGTCCCACGAAACTCAACAAGGTGTTGGCACATTTAAACACCCTGCATGTTCAGATTGCATTTCTTCAAGAAACGCATCTGTCCGTCTCTGAACAGATGAAACTGAGAAGGAGTTGGGTCTCACAGAGTTTTCACTCCCTCTTCAATAGCAGGGCCAGGGGGGTTGCCATCATAATTCACAAAAATGTCATGTTTACTGCTTCAGATGTTATTGCTGATAGGGGAGGGAGATATGTAATTGTCACTGGGACTTTATTCAATACTCCTGTAATTTTGGCCAATGTGTATGCACCTAATTATGACGATGAGGGTTTTTTTGAGGTTTCTATCTTCTATTCCAAACCTTGACTCTCATCAGCTGATCGTAGGTGGCGACCTGAACACTTGCCTGGACTCCTCGCTGGATAGGTCATCTAAAAGACAAATAACTACATCCAGGTCAGCTAAGGTTATCAATAGTTTCCTCACAGATTACGCAGTGGTGGATGTGTGGCGTTCTCTTAACCCAACTAGTAGGGCTTACTCCTTTTTTTCTAATGTTCACCAAACATTCTCCCGTATTGATTATTTTCTTTTGGACAAGAAGCTCATCCCATCAGTCAAGGCTTGTACATATGAAGCAATAGTCATTTCTGATCACTCACCTCTTTCTCTTAAACTCTCTTAAACTAGATCTAGGCATTCATACTATGAATCTGGTGAAAAAGCACATAGGCTTCTTGCTCACCAGCTTAGACAGTCATCTGCTTCTAACATTATTTCTGAAATCAAGACACCAAATGGGCTTACACATGACTTTTCAGAAATAAACAATGCCTTTAGGGAACATTATATATCATTATATACTTCTGAACAAAATTGTACCCCAGTGGAGATGGAGCAGTTCTTTACAGATATTACTATCCCTCAGGTTGATGAAGCCACTGTAGACTCCTTAGACTGCCCAATATCTCTTGAAGAGGTTAAGGCAGCTATATCTGCCCTACAAACCAACAAAAGTCCTGGACCTGACGGCTTCACAGTGGAATTTTACAAAGCATTCTCTGCTCAGTTGATACCACTGTTATTAGATATGTACAATGAGTCATTTGAATTGGGACATCTGCCCCAAACGTTATGCGAGGCATCTATTATCTTGTTATTAAAGAAAAATAAGGACCCCCTTCTATGTGGCTCATATCGCCCAGTATCACTTTTGCCAGTTGATTTTAAGATTTTAGCAAAGGTCCTGGCCACTCGTCTAGAGTCTATACTTCCACATATTATCTCTCCAGACCAAACTGGATTTGTTAAAAACAGGTTTTCCTTTTTCAACATTCGTCGACTTTTCAATATTATTTATCATCCATCCCAGGCTACTACATCAGAGGTAATTATTTCATTGGATGCTGAAACTGCATTTGACAGAATTAGCTGGCGATATTTGTTTTATACATTAGAAAGATTTGGTTTTGGAAAAAACTTCATTTCATGGGTCAAATTATTATATGCAGCCCCTATGTCTTCAGTGAGGACAAATAATGTTTCGTCTGAACCTTTCTCAGTCTCACGTGGCACACGACAGGGGTGTCCTTTGTCACCCCTGTTGTTTGCTGTTGCAATTGAGCCATTGGCCTTGTTTTTACGCCAGACAACGCAACTCACAGGGATTTTCAGGGAGGGTCAAGAGCATAGAGTTTCACTCTATGCAGATGACCTATTATTATACCTCTCTGACTACTCTCATTCACTCCCAGCTGCACTAAATATATTGGAAAGATTTGGTAAGCTCTCAGGTTATAAAATTAACCTCTCTAAGAGCGAGCTCTTCCCAGTAAATAATGTAGCTTGTTCAATGTCATTCAACACATCCCCTTTCAAAGTAATGTCAAGTTTACATATCTGGGAATCAATGTGCCAGATAAATTCTCAAAGCTGTTTAAAGACAATTTCCCCCCTCTTGTGGCAAAAGTTGAACATCTCTTAAAACGCTGGACTCAACTCCCCCTGTCTGTTGCAGGACGAATTAATTCTATAAAAATGTCTATACTCCCCAAGTTTACGTATCTGTTCCAGAATATCCCGGTTTTTATCCCAAAGTCCTTTTTTCGCAAACTTGACAGCATCCTTTCATCTTTCATTTGGAACCACAAAACTGCTAGAGCAAGAAAAAGTTTGCTGACCCAACCAAAACGTTTAGGTGGCATGTCTCTTCCTGA
>NC_085871.1:33003747-33008747 GCF_034702125.1 Engraulis encrasicolus
TCTTTCATTTCTGTAATCTCAGACCAAAATCAGGTCAGAATTAGAAATCAGAGCAAGAATACCTGTCTGGAGCATTACATTAGGCCAATCAGACCAACCATAATTAGACTCTGACCTATCACAGAAAGATAATTAGTGAAGGGCCTTTCAGTCGTCAGAGATGCTACAGTGGAAAGCAGAGACCAGTTATCCATTTTGGTGACCACAGGAGGGGGGGGGGGGCAGCATGACTCCCAAATGAGTAGCAGATCTGTGGTCACTGTACGGTTCCTGTGGTCATATTATTTATTTGTCATAGTTAATGACAAAAAAGTTTCCGCTTAAGTGTGTGCGTGTGTGTGTGTGTGTGTGTGTGTGTGTGTGTGTGTGTGTGTGTGTGTGTGTGTGTGTGTGTGTGTGTGTGTGTGTGAGTGTGTGTGTGTGTGTGTGTGTGTGTGTGTGTGTGTGTGAGAGAGAGAGAGAGAGAGAGAGAGAGAGAGAGAGAGAGAGAGAGGAGAGAGAGAGAGAGAGAGAGAGAGAGAGAGAGAGAGAGAGAGAGAGAGAGAGAGAGAGAGACCAGAATTGGGTGCTTGTGGACTTGTTTCTGTTGGGTGGGGACTTTCAGATGACTTTGTCCTGGGGCCCCGGCAAACGCGCGAGAGAGACAGACAGAGAGACAGAGAGTGCATGTTAGAGAGTAACACACCTCTCTCCAATGCTATTCCTTTTCCTATTTACTAAATGTTGTTCCTGCCTTTGTGCTGTGTATTATGTTTCCATTATTGATATGCTTTGGCAACGCTTTCTCTTCTATTGCTCATTTATATGACTATGTCTAAATATGCACACACACTAACACAATTAGCTGCAACATATTTCTCTACTGCCTACATTAGCAGATTGCATCACTGAAATATGAGACTCAAGTATTATAATGGAATAAGCACACAGGAATGCACAAGCACCATGTGCACGAGGACACACCCACACACACACCCACACACACACACACACACACACACACACACACACACACACACACACACACACACACACACACACACACACACACACACACACACACACACACACACACACACACGCACACACACACACACACACTGAGAGGGGTGCAACACAACACCCCCTGTTTCGTCACTGCAGTATGTGAAATATTATGTTGCTACGTATCTACACTACAGTATGCAGCATAACCTTTGGTTGACTGTGTTCACTTGTGAGATTTTCATAAGACGCAGTGTGCCATGCTCGTCAGAGTGGCAGAAGATAGTTATTGATTTTATCAGGTCTGACAGTTACAGTCAGGGCTGCTAACAGCTTTGTTTGGGCCCGGAACAAAGTACTCTGTAATGCACCCCCCCCCCCCCATTCCCAACACATAAAATGTAATGAGGGGACCCAATTCTGGGGCCCCCTCTCTTGCCTTGGCCTTGAACAACTGACCTTTTTCCTCCACCTGTCAGCTTCCCTGTGTACAGCATACTAGAGATTATTGTGCATCTCTAAATGGAATAGCAATGGCCAAGAGACTAATGGTATTCTGGAAGTTTCCAGAAAAACGTCTTCACTTTTCCTCACAGCGGGTGCATTGCATTGGGGTAGCCTACCCTGGTGTATAAATGGCCCTGCTTTCAACTTCTTTTCACCTCAAGCAAAAAGTAGAAAAAGAGTAGCAAAAAGAGTGTACTTGCAGTAGGCAGAAGTTTTCCCTCCAGATTCTTTCTGTGAACTTAAAAACCATTAGGCCTCAACTGAAGTACTCTGTGTCCATATGTGGGCACACAACTTCACCATTTCAAACTCTTTTCAACTCTCCACATAGACGTGCAGCCCTGTTTTGCCAACTAAAAAGGCAGGAAAACCTAATGCTTTAAAGGCCAGTGTGAGACGGTTTTAGATACAGTACATGTGGAGTGTCGCACATTCTGAGCGTTGATTTTGTATGCAATTTGACACTAAGTCAGATTAGTAAAGCCATTTAGAAGATTAATACAGGCTGATTGAAAACAATTGGAAAAAACACCTCACACGTCAAAGATGGATGGTGGTTGGCTTATAGAGAAAAGTAACTTTATTGATCCCCGGGGTAAATTAAGGATATACAAGTGTATGTATAGCTGACCAAACATAGTGTATCAATTCTCTGATGTAACATTCCATGATGGCTAAATACAGCGAAGTGGTGGTTAGCACCGTGATGATGCTAACAAAGTTACGCAGTGCAGGGTCGACATGTTTGAAGCGAAAATCATGTCTGCTTTCAGTCAGCAAAGTATGTGCAACAGCAAATCAAAGGCTCTCTCTTCCTTGTTCTTTTCTCACACCAAGCCTAAGTGGTCAACACCACACACCGAGATCAATTATAATGACGAACTCTGAAAACAAAATGCTCCCAGAGTCCCATATAGCCATTATTTAGTCGCGCCTGGTTTACATCCATTTGAGCTGCAGCCAGTAATGCGAATGGACCCGTGTACGCAGTCGAAAACAATTACTCCGAAACAAAGTGCCCTTGTGTTTCAGCATCTCTCCAAAGGTCCATAAATCAACGTCCTTCGCCACCTGGAGTAAGCAAGGTAAGAAACAAGCCTACAGCGTTGAGTTCAATATAAACACATAGAGGCTTTATTTATACATGCATTCAGAGCTTGGCAAAGAGGGACTTAGCCCCCAGTTGCAGTAAAAACCCTTTACTTAACGCCGCGGCTACAACATAGTAAAAATGGTGAAGGTTGTTTTTGAATAGGCATTCTTTGGGTGTCTGTTAGGACGACTGGAACAGCAGTCTTTAGTCTGACGTGCCTTGTCAACTTGCGCATGTTGCAACGAGGTGTTTTTGATTTTGGTCTGTGGGGAAAACATGATGATCCTCATACTGATTAACTAATTACTTGCTTTTCTTTGTAAGTTCACCGATATGAGAACATGCTCTGGGCAGCTGGTCATATTTTGTCACAGTTAATGTAGGATGTTTATGTGGAACTGTGAACGAATTTCGTTTTGGACTCATGCTGACGGTAAGGAACATCAACAAAGCATACCGTGTAACATGTTCAAAATGCGAGCCAAGCGAGCATCAAATGCAATATTGCATTTTAAATACAAGTAACTAACCTACATGTGCAATCATTACTAGGGGGCGCTCTTTCAACTGGGGGCCAAAGGCAATTGCCTCATTTGCTTGCCTGATAATGACAGGCCTGCATGCATTACGCACACAGATTCAGCGTATGTTGCATGTTCACCTTGTTGGCGCATGCCTGCTTGATGTGCTGAAAGCAGACAGTGTAACTTGCAGAGACGGTAATGTTTTTCTGTGTTCATAAGCAATTTGATTTCTGTAAACAGAGAGAGCTGCCAACAGTTTGGCAATCTCGTTAAGAGGAGTGGGTGTCCAAGAGAAATGGAGAGCAAATGCCTCATACAGTACACACAGTACAAAATGCAGTGTTAATTCAACACTAAGAGAGTTGTTTTAACATCTAGATTTGGTACCTGCAGTACTCACTAAGTGTTGAACCACCACTTCATTTTTTTTTTCAAACTGTGTACAAGTAAAATGCCATTTACCTGATGGTCTCCTTTTCCCCAGCAGTCAATCAACTGGGGCTGTTGCCTGCCTGACTCGACAGAATGCCCTCCCCAAAGACCTGCCTCACTTACCGCCCATCAGCGATCCTCTGAATAATTCACAGGAGGCCGGGCCATGATGCCGGCCGGGGCTATTTTCGTCAACAGAACAGAAGAGAACAGCAGTCCCTTCACTTTGCCCTCTACATCTTTCATGGCCTCTGATTTGTATATTCGAGAGAGGGAGAAAGAAAAAGGAGAAAGAGAGAAAAAGGGAAAGAGAAAAGGGGAAGGAGTGAAATAGAGGACTGGAGAGAGAAAGAGAGAGAGAGAGAGAGAGAGAGAGAGAGAGAGAGAGAGAGAGAGAGAGAGAGAGAGAGAGAGAGAGAGATTCAGCAGCATAACACAGTGCTACACACCAGCACCTATTCTTCCACCCTCTCTGTGTGGGAACAATGTCGTCTCGGCTCTTAGACTACATTAGCAAAGGCTCTGCCCCTGAGTGAACAGAAACAATAACGCACACATAAGAGACCCCCGCATAAAAGCCTTTCAGGCGCCCCACATCAAATCTTAAACACCTCTTCCACACTTTTCTGTTGTTCGCAAGACAAGAATGGTGACAGTGAAAAAACGACAATGCATATAGGGTTTTGTGAAAGAGGGGTTTAGTCAGGTAGCGCACTGCTAAAGATGTGCTAAGAGGTTTTTTATTTTTTCGTTCTGCCTGTTGCTCTGGAGTCCTGCGCTGAATGTACAGTTTGAGTGGCCTGACTCTCACCAGAGCTGTGTAGTTCCGCACAGCTTTCACAAGCTTGACTGACAAGGTCTTAGGAGCGCGTACGTTGTGTGTTGTTAGTTTTGAAAAGGCATGGCTTTATCTATCATTTGCCCGTCCTTGCCACGCACAAATTCCTTCCAATCTGTTCTCTGTTCATCTTTTGAAGAATCAGTAAAGTCTACAATACAATTGTCACATGCATATAGGTTTGTCTTTGTCGCCATTGTTATTGAAACTACAATCGCTTCGACAAGTTCCAGGTCGGACCAGAGTAGGTCTGAAAGGTCCAATGACGTCTATACAAGAGAAAAAAAGCACAGCCTTACATGGAGATGTTTCATCTATTCATGTGGTGTAGATATGCAAGCCATAATCAATGCTCAGAATGGTTACAAGACTTAGGTTACAATGCTTAGATTAGGCTGTAAATACTCATGGAATATTCAATGAAAATCATGGATAAAATGTATGAGGGTCAAAGACGTCCAACATGACACTGTCCTTCAGTGCTAACAGATGCTTTTGCTTACTGTAACTGTGAAAAACATGACATTTCTAAACAATTTTTTGAAAAGCGAATGCATGAAAGCCAAGCCAAAAAAATAATAATAATAATAAAAAATATATATATTTTTTGCATTTACAGTAA
>NC_085871.1:33018747-33028747 GCF_034702125.1 Engraulis encrasicolus
ATTTATCATTACCAGTCTGTTTGCGTTGCATTCCACCGCATTATTGCGCTGCATTATTCCAACCCCATAACTCATGGCCGCTGTGTGCTGTGCTGTGCTGTGCTGCACTAATGTTCTTGTGATGACGTGTGACCATCTTAAACTATTCCTTGCTTGTGACCTTTCGACCAGTGCCAAATGGTAACGAGACGGGGAAGTCATGATGGGGGGAAAATAAAGCTTGATGGTTTTCCTTGGCATCCTTGTTCATGGGAAACATCCACATTGTGGGTAAGCTGTGATGCATGCACCGACAGACTGACACAATGTACCGTACTCTGTCTCCCAAAGGAGCACCAATTAAGCCGGAGGTTCTCAAACTGGGTGTCGGGACCCCTATGTTATGGAACTACTACAGGGTCGTCATGGAGAGAATAGAATGTTCACCCAAAACTGTAAATATATGCTTCCACCATATATTCATTCCATGCAGTGTTATAGTATTCACTTGCATGGTTATTTATTCATAAATGCATTTACTTTTCCAGTGATTATCAGATTAGAATTTCTGGAACGGGGGGGAGGTGGGGAGGGTACCAAAAAGGTTCTTATATCCAAAAGGGTGTCCTAACAGCATACGTTTGGAAACCACTTAAATGATATGTGCCAGAACAGGTCTAAAGGCACCGTGACGACAGACTGTTTTGTTTTGTTTGATTAGATTTCATACAGTAACTTATCATTCCATTCCACTGAAGGCAGTAAACACCCACACCATCCGAAGGAAGACACCCCACAATGTTAGTAAAAATATTTGTGGAAAAACAGTCCATGCACAATCTGTTGCAAATGAAGCTGGAGTGTGTGGGCACGGAGGCAGCAGTGCAGACGGGTGAATTCAAAAGCGTGCCACTAGGGAAATGTAGAAACCCAAAGAAGTGTCTTTGGACGCTCTCTTTTAAACACTGTAAAACTGTTAAAGAATCAAAAGTAAGCACTTGCCATCAGGCGGACCAAACGTAGCGAAAGCCCGGCTACATATGATGTGATCTTCTTCAACATATCTTCACATCAGTCTGGGTACAATCTGCGGGGTAAAAGGTTTTGGTAGAGTTGGCAACTCCCAAGGGATTGGGTAGGGCTATGTGTCAATGGTGTGTAGAGTTTGCAGTTAAGAGAACTCATTTTCTAATCAGTGTCTAATGTGAAGTAGACATTATTAGTCTTTCTCAACACAAGGTTGAGGTTAACATTGTTCATTGTGCTGAAATTGGGAAAGATAGTTTAGTTTATTTGAATGTTTTGATGACACAGAATGTGTTGGAAGGAAGAGATGTGCAAAAAAGGGTAAGAAAAATAACTAAGAGGTAAACAGCGCTAAGATGTTTACAAGAGATAATTATGACCAATTGAAGAATGCAATGACTTTTAGAATCCCACATCTCATGTTTATGGTCTGGCAATTTGTTGGGGGAAAAACTGTATCTGTCCAGACAGTCACACTCAATGAATGGAAAAGCCGTGTATTATTGTGAGGACAAGGTATTGGGGGAAATCTGGTATCCTACAAAGCCCAACTCCATGGAAGCTGGGACACTGTCTTGTGGCCACAGCCAAATCAATAACTACTTTAACGGTTAGGGGGGAGCAACATGGTCCTACAGCATCAGCATGTTGTAGAAGTGGAAAACACTATTGCAACATCCTATTGTCCTCTGTGTAAAATAAATACAAATGTATTGACTACTAAACACTCTTAACTGAAGGTTATGATGACACATCCTGGATATGGGTGAATAAATCTTGTTGACTCATAGGCTTTAAAAAGAAGAACAAAAAGGACCTAAACGCTCCGAAATAAAGTGAAAACAGCTGGGACAGCTTTCAACCCCAGGTCTCAACTTATGACGAACTATGACGGCACTTACATTTGGAAGGAAACAATAATCCCTGTTTATCTTCTCCCTTGCTTTATCTCCCTCTGCTGTGTGTCAGGATCGGCTTTTACTCCAAATATAGGCCTACTTTATGAAGCACTTGCCTGACAAAAAACATAAGCGGGGGGGTGTATCATGTTCTTTTGGAAACTACTTTCAGATATTGTGCATGTAAATTTGAAGTCATACAATGCTGTCATTTTTGCTCGATTTCCCCCAGTACTGTACATTGTACTCCACCTCATTTTTGTAATCACAATTTCTGTTTGATTTCCATTGCATGTTACTGAAGGTGATGACACATATGGCAATTTGAGCATTTTGGGCAATAAATGATTGCATAATATGTTGTTTGGACTATTTGTCTATGTGACACTTTCATCAAGAGAAATTGCATCAGCAGAAGATGTTTTTCTATTATTATTTATTCCATCGGGACATTATACAAGTTGCCCTGTTTATCATTAACTCAAGATGTTGCCCTATATTCTGGGCAAGGGAGGAGAGTACCATGTAGACAGACATTATGGAGGTCAATTGCCCTGGCAACAAAAGTTAATGTGAGGATCTGAATCACTGGGCCTTTGCATAGCCATGTCTGTCATGCTGAGCTGAAGTGATGTGTAGCTGTTGTTATTGTTGCACTGTCTCAGGGGTGGATGCTTGGAGTGATGGAACAAGCCCAAAGCCAAGCTCACACGGCCGGTGGTGAGCACTTCGACAGCAACACCAACAAGAAGGGGAGAGAGCCGCTCAGGGCCGGCCCAAGCCTTTATGGGGCCCTAAGCAAAATATCATCCGGGCCCCCCCATAGCACCACCAACTCAGCATCAGATGCTTCATAATACTATAGCCAAAAATATGGCTCATTGGCAGTACGTGGCAGATGAGAAAGCAATGAATGTCTAGAGGAAATGGCGGACAGTTCATGGCATCCTTGATCTTTGCTGCTCAGAGGGGGCCCCTGGTGACGTGGGGGCCCTAAGCCACCGCATAGTTCGCTTATGCCTCGGGCCGGCCCTGGAGCCGCTGCCTGAGTGACTCAAGAAATCAAATGAAATTGCTCATGGTTTCTGCCATGGGACAAACAATCTGGGTTCCCAGTTTGATTTTTTTTGTCTGTTTGTACCTCAGATGCACCCTTCATCTTTATCCTCAAATATCTTTGTCTTCTGCAGCAACACCAACTGAAGGGAAGAAAGCTGCTGCCTAACTCAAGAGAAATCAGATAAAAAAAAAACCAAAAAAAACAATCATACTGCCCATGTCACTGTCTTTGCTATGTGACATACAATCTGGGTCCCAAGATTTCAGTTTTTTTTCCTTCCGTTTTATCCTTCTTTCTTTTCCCCAAACGCATTTGTCTTCTGGACCCCTCTTGTTCCATCTCTCTAATCCAGCCTGTCATTTCCTCTCCTCCCTCTGTCCGCGTTCAGCTCAGCGACATCGGGCTATGTGGGGACACTGTTCCTTGTGGCAGCTGGTGTTATACAGCTCACACACAGTACAAAAATCAATGTGTTAATTCAACACCTAGAAAGTCAATTTAACATCTTCTGGAGAGTATTTGGTCACAGAGTGCACTCCTATTGAATCAACACAGCATTATTTTAGTCTGCACTAAAGGAGAGGAAAGGAGAGATTTTTGGATCTTCACAGAGTGTGTTCAAAAAAAGCATTGTGAGGAGACCATCAATTCTAATTGTGATGCGTAAAAATGAGAAGAAATTTATAATGTCCATCATTAAACTCCATTTGTGCTAACTATCTGCGATGATTTATTTATTAACAAGTCCGAGTGCGCTGTGTGGAACGATGGAGGAATTCGTTATGTGGCCTCAGTATTAGTTTATGAGTCATCATTTTCCCGCTTGATGGACAAGAGTGGGGGTACATTCATTATTGATCAGCCCATGTATACTTAATGAGACCTAATAGTGCCTCCAACAGTGCACAGCTAGAGTCCAAGCATTAGTGAAATGCCAGGCTGCAGATCTGGTGTGTGTGTGTGTGTGTGTGTGTGTGTGTGTGTGTGTGTGTGTGTGTGTGTGTGTGTGTGTGTGTGCGTGCGTGCGTGCGTGCGTGCGTGCGTGTGTGTGTGTGCAAGAGCATGCGTGCGTGCCTGCGTGTGTGCTTCTGTTTGTATGTGTGTATTTGAGTGTGTCCACATGTAAAATAGCAATGGTATGCAGTCAATTGAGGAGAATGTCCATGCAACTGTGTGCATGTGCTCTCTTTTGTTCCAATTTCCCCGTCTGTAATCACTGTGTGTATGTGTGTGTGTGTGTGTGTGTGTGTGTGTGTGTGTGTGTGTGTGTGTGTGTGTGTGTGTGTGTGTGTGTGTGTGTGTGTGTGTGTGTGTGTGTGTGTGTCTGTGTCTGTGTCTGTGTCTGTGTGTCTGTGTGCGTGTGTAGGAAGAAGAAAAAAAATCTAACGGTGCATACACACCGACAGCGCGAACGTCCACTTGACGTCCACTGAATGTGTCCGGTATCAGTCCGAAACGTTTAGAATACATGTAAACAGATCATGCCTTGCACACAGGAACGCGGTGTAAGCGTGGCGCATGTCCGTCCCGACTGGACATGTCCGTGTTGCTCCTTGAAAATACAACTCGAGTCTACTTTCCTGCGCGGACGTCTGCGTTCAATGTGTGGGATCCATTGAAAATGAATGGCTGCTGCCCGCGGATAGAACGTGGACGCTCACTGTGCAGTGTGCAAGGCAGCCCGCGAACCTCTCGGACTCACAATGCTCCCGGACACATTCAGCGAACGCACATATCTTGGTGTGCATGTACCGTAAGGAGGGAAATTTTGTCTCTCCCTATCCTGATGGTCTGTAAGGGTACATGGTGTCATATCAATGCGTATAAATAACACGCCGATTCGAACCACTATTGTGTGTGTGCACCGTGACTTTGCACGTTAACTTGTGCACTACAACGCCCTGTGACAGGTTAGGGTGAGGGATGGTTTTGGTCTGGGCACAATTTCGACCTTTGCCTTGCTTGTTTTACTTTTGTTGCAGAAACGTTACTTTACTGACAGGTTAGGGTTAGGGTTGGGGATGGCTTAGGTCAGGGCACAATATCAACAGGTGAAAACAACTTACCACGTGCAAGCCTGTTTGTGTGACAAAACTGCTCTTCTGCAGCGTTGTAGAGGCTGAGTCACCAAGAAAATGTGCTGCACCAATACACTGAATGCACTAGCATGAAATAACACTCCTTTTCATGATGCCAGTCTGGTGTCAGCTGAGCAAGAGAGAGAGAGAGAGAGAGAGAGAGAGAGAGAGAGAGAGAGAGAGAGAAAGACAGACATACAGAGAGAGAGACAGAGAGAGTTTGTGTGCAGTCTGTACCCTCAAGCACTCCCTGACATTTTAAATCAAACACAATTTACACCATTTCTTCATTTGCACATGACAGTTATGACGCAGACCACCACACCCATTTTATTGAGTTGTTTTGCATGGAGCTAGTGGGGAATGAAACTCAAACCTTTGTGGCTGTCATTGTGTCCATTTCGGTTTCCCTCCATGGTCTATTCTGCAGCATAGAGGATGTGTAGCAGCCATTTAATTACAGCTTTTCTTCCCGCTAAGATGTGTGAGGCGGCATGCAAGCTCACATTCACGCTTGTGCAAACGACACATATAAAGTGACATTACATTCAACTGTCTGCAGGATGAAGTGAGATTTACAGTCTCGGGTTTCCAGGGGTGAAAGTAGACGAGTGTGCACAGCTGGTGCGCAGTAGGCCTACCGGTGGAATAGGTTTAATACTACCCAAAAACCCACATTTTTAAAAAGTAAGGTCTGCTATTTAAAGGATAACTTCGGGGCTGCAGGTTACATACATTGTCAAAAATGGTCTTGCATGAGATATTTGCCCTCTTTGAAACTTCAAAACAGAGCCAAACTTTTTGAAGATTATATGCCTAGTCATCCCTTAGCTAATGACACACAAGTCTCTACAGTATGGTGGAGAGAGCTAGCACCTGCAGGGCCACTGACAGCTTTGGCTTGGCCCAGGACAAACACGTCTGAAAAGCCCCAAATGTAATGCAGACCCAATTCTGACCCACCCCTTTCCTTGGCCTGAGAAAACTGTCCCGTTTGTCCCTTGCTGCAGCACACACACTCCAAACCTCCCACGCTGAGACCTTAAAGCCTTTGGAAAAGTTCCCTTGCCAAGCATGTGTTTAAAGCTCTACCCCACGCAAAAACCGCTAAGTGCTCAAATCAATATTTCACCAAGGGCGCGGCACAGCAGCAGAGTTGAACAATGCCGGCGCGTCCCCGACTGCAGGCCCGCGTTCTGAATTATTCAACCCCCTTTCTTCTGCCAGCCGTGGCTGGGTCGACTTCAAGAGCCTGCCAAATACAGACAGACAGACAGACAGACAGACAGACAGACAGACAGACAGACAGACAGACAGACAGACAGACAGACAGCTAAAGCTCCATCTAACATCCATCCTCTGAGATGCTTGCAACCCTCCTCTGAAAGCACAGGGAAAAAAGCAGTCTCTGCTATTCTGAAAAAGGTCACCATAATTATGATCCCACAGCTCTGTTTATCCATTCCATCCATGGGCACACTTTTGCAGAGTAAAATTGACAGTGGGTATTTATCAAAGTGAAGTGTCCTAGCCAGTCTCTAGCTCTAAATGTAATTAATAGTTGGATATGGACAGACAGAGAGACAGATACCTCAAGGTCTGTTTAGCCTTCATCCCCTCCATGCGGGCTCTTCTGGAAAAAAACAACAGTAAGACAGACTCCACTTCAAGAGTCTGCCCAAAGACAGATGGACAGGTGGTTGGATGGACAGACAGACAGACAGACAGACAGACAGAGTTCCATCTAACATTCATCCTGTAGAATTCCATTTAACACTCATCCTCTGAAAGGACAGACAGCTAAAACTCTGTCTATCCATTCTATCCATGCACAATCTTCTAAATAAAAGTAACAATAACCAGTACCCTACTTCAAAGGTCTGCTGTGCTGAAAGATAGACAGAAAGACAGACAGACAGACAGACCGACTGATAGGCAGATCGACAGACAGACAGACAGACAGACAGACCGACTGACAGACAGACCGACTGACAGGCAGATCGTCAGACAGACAGACAGACAGACAGGCAGACACACCGACTGACAGGCAGACCGACACCAACAGACAGAACCCTGTTTAGCATCCATCCCATCCATGTGTGCCGTCTTCTGCTGAAAAATTAACCTTTAAGCAGGACCCCATCTGGTGGTCTGTGTGATACAGAGAAGGCTTAACCTTGTCATCAGAGGAATGGCGGTTTCATATTGAGCCTTTTTGGTTTTGGAGGAAATGCTTTTCTTAATGCGTTTTGGACATCCAGTCCAGACATTTTGGATACGGTCTGGTGGTGTAGTAAATCACTTTATAATAATAACAACCAGGTTTCGCTGAACCCATCTGGTAGATGGCATCTACTATACGTATGGTTATACATATATATCATGGTATATGTATGTCTGACTTTGTTTGAGTTGTTTGTGTTGACTTTGTTTGAGTTGAGTTGAGTTGAGTTGACTTGAGTTGAGTTGAGTTGAGTTGAGTTGAGTTGACTTGAGTTTGAGTTGATGTTTAAACGCGCTCTTCGTAAGGATCTGCATTATTAACGGAGGAGAGGAGTGTTTTAATTTATCTGCTGAGCCAAGGTGATGTGAGTAAATAAACGTAGAGCACCCAGGGGATGCACAGATGAGTGCTCCTTATGTTATGGTGAGACCGAGAGAGAGAGAGAGAGAGAGAGAGAGAGAGAGAGAGAGAGAGGGAGAGAGAGAGAGATGGAGGGAGAGAGAGAGGCCCATCTTTGACGTGGTAGACCTACAGCGCACACTTTATTTTAATACACAGGGGTTCAACATCAGATGAGTGTTCGTGCACAGTAAATTGTGCTGTGTTAATTTAACAGTTAGAGAATATGACCAACACTATGGGTGTTAAATTCAACTCTCTGAATGTTGAGTTGCTTTACTGCGTGTTCTTATAAAGACAGTGGGCCCTTCTATGAATTGGTACGTGTAAACACTTTGTAATACACAGCTGCAGTGCCATCATGAATATATAAATCGGAGGCAATAATATTAATATAGGTCTACTATGTTCTTATTAACAAGAACAGATGTGTTGTTGGGCGGTGGGAGATTAAAATAACACCCAACCAATATTTCATGCCAACAGTGAAGATTATTTCTTTGCTGCTGTGGGAGCTGCTGGTAATGATGATGATGATGATGATGATGATGATGATGATGATGATGATGATGATGATGATGATGATGATGAAATTAAACAATGATGATGATGTAATTGAGCAACAATAACAAACATGTTGTTGTTGTGGGGAATCGGGATGAAGATTAAAATAACACCCAACCTATATTTTATGGCAACAGTGAAGAGATTACGCACGAGTTTGCTTCTGCTGCTGCTGCTGCTCCTGCGGTTGCTGATGCTGCTAATGATGATTATGATGAAATTTAACATGTTCATTGCACAAGAAGAAAGCAAGATGAAAGGTTGCTTGTGATGAAGACAAATCAATGACCAGTATATTAGAGTATATATAATCATTTTATGGCCAGAGAGAAATGGGTCAAAATACTGGGTCAGAACATCACGATTTGCTCTATGAATAGATTGTCCTGAACGAGAAACAGACTAAAGTGTATTTAAAAAAAGTTGTGGAGTCTTTCGGATCATGGATGTGGTGTTCTTCAGAGTCGACAGAATGACAGACAGACAGACAGACAGACAGACAGACAGACAGACAGACAGACAGACAGACAGACAGACAGAGTCAGACAGACAGACAGCGTCATAGTGAGGTAACTGAGAAGTGACCTCAGGCAAACTGAATACCAGGGGGGAAATAAAAAGCTCTGTGGGGAGGAGAAATAAAATCAAAAGGAACGAACTGTATCATCTGAAAGTTTACTGAAGCTCTATAGTGAAAGCGAAGTCACAGGAACGCACAACAGCACAGTGCCAGGAGAGAGAGTCTGGTTTCCATTGCTCCGGCACGGCACAGAGCACACCACTCTGCTAAGGATACTACCGGTACTACGTATACCACCCACTTGATCCAGGAAAATGCTAAACGAGCTCTGTATGAGTGTATTAATCATGGTAATCCAAGCCTGGCATGGCCTTGGCAATCAGTATGACATAAATATCATGACACTATATCAGAAGCCTCGTTCCATTTCCATTGGAAAGGCAAGACACAGGCTAGTCAGGGACAGATTATGCCTTCATGGGCCCCGGGGCCAGACAACAACATAGCCCCCCTCCCCCTCCATGGCCATCGCTTGTTTCCAAAAACATAGCAAAGGTCATAGAGACACTGTTGGGAGATAGGGGGTTTGTCACCCAAGGAATTTTGGAGATATGGTTGTAAAAAGTGCAATTTTAATGCAATAGGAGAATGTAAATATAGACCAAAAGACCTAAATATAGTATCATCTGCATCACTATGGGCTCGCAAGGCCCCTAGATTCCATGGGCCCATAGACGCCTGCCCCACTGGTCAAGTCTGTTCCTCGGCCCCGTGGCTAATGGGTGGCTAGCAGCATGATACAGGCAGAAACAAAACACCCTGAGTACATTTCCAGCACAGAAATAGTTTTGAAACTTTACAACAGACATATGCAAGGACAATCACTCACCCTGAATGGCTGTGTGTCATGTGTGTGTTGTTTGGCTGTCATTAAACTGTCATTCGTCATTATGAATATGCCCGTCATGTTTACGATGGGGGGTGGGTGGGTGGATATGAGGAGGGGTGTGGGGTTGGCTAGCACTAGAAAGACTAACCTCAGAACAGGACTGGACTGGGACCTAAAGATGGCCCAGGCGTTTTTGTCATAGACCGGTCCCTCATGCACAACCCCTACTATTATATTAACATTATATTAGTTAAGTGATATTATGCTCATTCCATTGTCTATACTTAAGATGAGCCAATGGGCCCTATCGAAACTGTGCTCATGCAATTGAGCATCGGCTCCTGAGGGCTTGTGGGCCCACT
>NC_085871.1:33033747-33036247 GCF_034702125.1 Engraulis encrasicolus
TTTTTTTACATTTAACAAAGTCAACAGTTCCTTGCAGTTGATATGTGCTGTGGCAACAGAACACTGAAGAGCGGTTTCTGGTTTCTGGCAGGAAAGATGCTGTTGAACAAAGTGTGTTGACGATTGAGATGAAGAGAGGAATGTGTGTCAATTATGGTATGTTAACACACTCAGGTGGGTGTGTCATGAGTGGTGAACCCTGACAGGGACAAGATGGAGAGATGATGTTAGGTAATGGGTTTGGAGTCGGTCGGTCTTGGAATTGAAATTCTGTTAAGAAAACAGTTGTCGTCGCACACTCAGAACTTCATGCAATGCAATGTTTTATTCGAGCAACATTTTGGCGTATGCCTTCATCAGGCATTACATGATGTTTTGAGTGTGCGACAACAACTGCTTTCCTAAAGTAAACTCTGACGTATGCACCTCAAATGCTGTGTGTTTGCAACAAATGAAGAAAGTGTTTAATTGTGCTTCATTGAAACACCATATACTCTAAAGTTCATGGATAAAATTATCTTTTGTTAATTCTGTTGATATCCACAGCAATCATATACCGGTATTGGTGTTTTACATGCTTTCCATTGTAAGCTTTAGTAGTGTGGTTGGAAGGTACTAGCAACCTGCTACACCAGACATCGGAACACCTGGGAAGCTTGATTTTTAGCATCTGGTACAATTAATTGCTCCCATTTTTGGATCTGATCATGAGCCAATGGTTTGTAAACAAAGCCCAGGTGCGCTAAAATGGCAGTCTCCTGACGTTCGCATTTGGCTTCATTCAGATCTTCTAAAATCTATGGGTGAAGTCACGAATGCTTTGTCCAATTGTTATATGGTCTATGATTTTAATAGATCCGGTAGCAGAAGAACAAACAAAAGAAACAGGTTGAAATGTGAGCAATCATTTATTACGATGGAAATATTATTTTCATCTTCCATACTTAGACAACAGGAAGACCTATTAGACTATGGCCGGCTGTCTGCCACAGTCTTGTCAATGTGTGGGAAACACTGCCATGTTGACCCAGGGGTCTGTCAGAGGTTTAAACGTCAGTAACCATTGGTATGATGGAAATGAGATTACATTACACTTATGATGCTTTTACACTTGATGCTTTTATCTAAAGTCACTTAGAGTTATTTAGGGACAGGTCATTGGTTGCAGTACTTGAAGCAATGTGGGGTAAGTTGCTTTCCTCAAGAGCACATCAGCGATGTGTCTAGGACTAAGGAGAGGAAAGGATAAGAAAAGATTTGAACCTGCAGCAGTCTGATCCAAAGGCCAACTCCCTAAACATTAGTTTTCAGCTTTCATGCCGCTGACAGCTTTGACTGGCCCGGGGACAAAATCATATGAAAGGGCCCCCTTTTCAATGCATGCAGCGTAACAAGGACCCACGTCTGATCGTCCTCTCTCCTTGAACCCGGGACAACGAACCCATTTGCCCCCACCACCCCACCCCTTTCGTCCTTCATACTTACTTACACAATACAGGGGGACCTATTACTCCATATGGCAGGCCGCCAGAGTCTCGTCTATGTGTGGGAAATGCTGCCATGTTTCTCCAGGGGTCTGTCCCACTACCTAATTCACAGTAAGTCTCTCTGTACGTCAGCTAGCAGTAATGCGCCCAGGCCCTCTGGGATCACTGTGATCACAGGCCTGGTTTGACTTTAACTGTCTTGTCTAGATAGCTGGCTTAAACTTAAAACTTAAGCCAGCTGCTTTCTGATTTGATGGCTGACGATGGTGATGTACTGTAATCCACCCAATCTAGCCAGTGGCGAATTTTCTCTCCTGATCTCATTTGATGTCACATTAGGCCAACCAGTCAGTTGTGCTGTAAGTCTTGCCAAGGGAAAGTCAAATGAGGACAGAGCTTTGTTGAGGGGGTGGGTGTGGAAAGGCAACATGCTTCTACATAGTTGGAAAATGCCAACAACTTCAATTTTCTTGTCCAGTGTAGTTAAGAAGCACATTACCTTGGACTACTGTAAGGGAAATTCCGTGTAAACATTGAATAACACTGATGAGCATAACTAGAGAAGCACATCTTGCTATTTTCCCATTATATTGACCATTTTTGTAAGACTCACAATGCAAGTGATTAGAGCATGAAGGATGCTTGAACCTTAACCCTAGCCCTTGAAGATCCTTATGTCATTAACTAATAGAATAATGTATAAAGCATTAATTCCTACTCTGTTGTCCTTGAATGCCACTCATATGATGCAGACAACATCATCCATAGGGAGCGAGGTTTGGTCATTTCTAAACCTTCCCATCTCTCCCATTCTTCATTTTCTGCTAAAAAAAAGTCCAGGACCCAGAGCTTAATAGAAAGAAGAGAAAGAGGAGAAAAAGTTACAAAAAAAAAAAAAAAGGAGGAACAAAGGATGTTGAGACATGATTCCTTCATCCACCCATGAACATTCCAAACTTCTCCATCTCTCTACGTTCCGGCTTGTCAGCATGTCATCGCAGAGGCAGGAACCG
>NC_085871.1:33041247-33071247 GCF_034702125.1 Engraulis encrasicolus
TGTGTGTGTGTGTGTGTGTGTGTGTGTGTGTGTGTGTGTGTGTGTGTGTGTGTGTGTGTGTGTGTGTGTGTGTGTGTGTGTGTGTGTGTGTGTGTGTGTGTGTGTGTGTGTCTTACCCACCACCACTGCTTAATATCATGACAATCAAGGAAGTTCAGTGTGTGTGTGTGTGTGTGTGTGTGTGTGTGTGTGTGTGTGTGTGTGTGTGTGTGTGTGTGTGTGTGTGTGTGTGTGTGTGTGTGTGTGTGTGTGTGTGTGTGTGTGTGTGTGTGTGTGTGTGTGTGTGTGTGTGTGTGTGTGTGTGTCTCCCCTTCCACCACTGCACTGCTGGACATCATCACGTCCAGATGCCTACAGTGTGTCCCGGCACTAAATGAAACACTCATGTATCAGGAAAGAGATAGAATAAAAAGGATGAATAAATCAATTGTGCTGTGTATGAGAAAAAGAAAAGGAAAAATAAACGGTAACACTTTATTTTAGGGACACATCTATTAGCACTAATACATAAAATATTAATGCATGTGTAAGTAACTTGTAAGGCATGTACTAAGCAAAATAAGACAGTTGTTAAGCATGTATTCACAAATGTCTTGTTCATGCACAATAAGGGATTTATTACCAATATAACCTTAGTAAGGACCTAGTAGACCTAGATTTCTATTTATGTGTAAGCAGTAAGGGCCAGAATACAATGTGTATAAGCTCCTGGTACACTGTGTGAACAAACCCTGAACAGTGTGAAAACAGATGTGGAATAAGGGTCCCTATTCTAAAGTGATGCATTGCTCAGCCCAGATGGCTTAGGGCCCCCACACTACCTAGGGCCCCACCCCCCCCCGGGAAGCAAAGTGCAAGAACATTTCAGAGTCTACATTAGTCTCAGTAGCTATGAAGATCTCACTTATTCTACTCATTATATCACTGAGTAATTGGAAGCATTATATAGCAAGGATTGGACGTAAAGTTATCAATGACGGTGGGTGGTGAGATGTCATTTTTTTCATACACCAATTAGTTTTAATTGTAAAAACCCTACAATAAATGCAGAATATAATGATGAGCAATAGTTTGGAAGCGAAACTAAGCTATTCCTTTCTGATAAATAAGTTAATGTTTGAGAAACTTAGCTACAAGAAGTGCAGTGCATGATGGGTAGGCTACGCCCTTAGTCAGAAATGCAATGCATGGCCAATGCAGCAATGATAATATTTCTGTTGTTACGTACATGGCAAATTGTTTGGATAGCAACTAAATTTCACAAGTGAGGGGAGGAGCTAAGGTCGTAGGCTCAGAGCTGGGTAGGTTGTCTGTTGGCCTAGATTGCGTACCCATCATGCACTGCACTTCTTGAAGCTAATGTTCTCAAACATTCACTTAATTATCACAAAAGAGTAGTTTAGTTTTGCTTCAAAACTATTATTCTAATGTTCTGCATTTATTTTGGGTTTTTTTACAATTAAAACTCAGTGGTACATGAAAAAAAATTACATCTCACCAACCCACCGCCATTGACAAGTGTACGTTCAATCCTTGCTATATATAGGCTCTTGTTACCTCCCTCTCAATGATATGAACAAGAGAAAGCTAGATGACTCAGCTAGATAAGTATTAATTATTTGATATACCCTTACACTTTGTAGATTGGGGGGGCTAGGTAGTGCAGGCCTGGGTGGTGTGGGGGCCCTAGGACTTTCGTAGTGCAGAGGCCCTGAGCCATCTGGGCTGACCAATGCATCACTTTAGAATAGGGACCCTTATTCTGCATCTGTTTTCACACTGTTCAGGGTTTGTTCACACAGTGTGTCGGGAGCTTATACACATTGTATTCTGCCACTTACTACTTACTAATAAATAGAAATATAGGCTTACTGGTCCTTACTAAGGTTATATTAGTAATAAATCCCTAATTGGGCATGAACAAGACATTTGTGAATACATGCTTAACAACTGTCTTATTTTGCTTAGTACATGCCTTACAAGTTACTTACACAGGCATTAATATTGTATGTATTAGTGCTAATAGATGTGTCCCTAAAATAAAGTGTTACCAAATAAACAAATGAAAGCAAGAAAGAAAGAAGACATGTCTGTAAAAAGAAAAGCAAAATATGTGTTAGCAAAGAAAAAGACAACAACAAACAAGAGCTGACATAGTCAGAAAATACAGAAAAAATAATAAATGAGTACTAGAAAAGAAAGAAAAGACAAAATAGGAAGAGAAAACATCTCTCCATCAATTGTGATATGTATTAGTAAAGATAATGAAAAAAGAGAAATGATGAGAATGTAGAAATGTCTTAGCCTGATAAACCAGCCTAAATGTGAGACCGGAATAACCCCGATGAACGATACTTCCGAAGATTGTTGATGAGAACAACCTGTTGTTTTTTCAAACCGTGCCGGTGCTCTGACCAATCAGCGATCTTTGCCGTTGATGTGCTTTCCCAACGGTGTTGTGAGATTCGTCGTCACTCCCTCAATACCCTGCCCGCTTTGATTCAAAACAAATCTCTGCGTTGTGATTGGTTTTGCCAGACTCAGGGCACAGTGTTCGAAACGTTCTCAGATCCGAGGCCAGACCCACACGCAGCTGAAAATTTCGGCGTCCAGCGGGTGGCGCTGGTTTACCAGGCTAGAAATGTCTTAGAGAGGGGAAAAAAGAGAAGAAAAAAACTTTGTAGGCCTACTAGGTTTTGAGCTCCCTTTGACTGTGGTCAGTGCTTTGAAGAGGAGGGGGAAGACAATGGGCTTGTGTCAGGCAGGCCCCACATCCGCTTCCCATTGGGCCAACTACAGCATCTTGTGTTTGTTATTTGGGGGATCGTTGAACAGCGAGCGGAGAGGAGAGGAGGAGATCAGGAACCGATTGGGAGTTAGAATTGGGTTGGCTGTGTGTTTTTTTAGTTACTGCATGTGGGCTTGTGGTTTGTGTGTGTGTGTGTGTGTGTGTGTGTGTGTGTGTGTGTGTGTGTGTGTGTGTGTGTGTGTGTGTGTGTGTGTGTGTGTGTGTGTGTGTGTGTGTGTGTGTCTGTGTGTGTGTGTGTGTGTGTGTCTGTGTGTGTGTCTGTGTGTGTGTGTGTGTCTGTGTGTGCGTGTGTGCGTGTGTGTGTGGGTGCAACATGCATCTGTTGCTTGTGTCTCTGTGTGTGTTGCATTTGTGTGTACACTATTACCAGAAGTATTCACTCACCCAGCCAAATGATCAGAATCAGTTGTTGTAATCACTTGGCATGGCAAAGGTGTATAAAATAAAGCATCTAGGCATATAGACAGTTTTTACAAAAAAATCTGATAGAATGGGCTACTCTCAGGAGCTCAGTGAACTTCAGTGTGCTGTGGAACAGTCATAAGAATCCACCTGTGCAACAAATCCAGTCATGACATTTCCTCGCGCCTAAGTATTCCACATTCAACTGTCAGCTTTATTATAAGAAAGTGGAAGAGTTTGGGAACAGCAACTCAGCCACGAAGTCGTAGGTCATGTAGACCGACGGAGAGGGGTGAGTGGCTGCTGAGGCACATAGTGCAAAGAGTGGGTCAACTTTCTACACGGTCAATTGCCACAGAGCTCCAAACTTCATGTGACCTTCAGATTAGCCCATGTACTGCATGCCGAGAGCTTGGTGGAATGTGTTTCCATGGCCGAACAGCTGCATCCAAGCCATCCATCACCAAGTGCAATGCAGAGCGTCGGATGCAGTGGTCTAAAGCAAGGCACCACTGGACTCTAGAACAGTGGAGATGTGTTCTCTGGAGTAAGGGAAGAATCACGCCTTTCCATCTGGATATATGGTGGACGTGAACTAGTCTGGGTTTGGAGGTTGCCAGGACAACGGTACATTCCGAACTGCATTGTGCCGAGTGAGAAATTTGGTGGAGGAGGAATTATGGTCTGAGGTTGTTCTGAGTTGTTCATGGCCCCTTGGTTTTATTGAAAGGAACTTTGAATGCTACAGGATACCAAATCAATACTTTCATTGTCATTTCATCAATATTGCTGTGTTCACTATTATTATGGCATGCATTACGCGTTGGTTTTGTTTAAACTAAACAAAAAACGCTCTGGTTGCCATCTATGTAAGCTAGTAAAGTGGCTTGTGGACAAACAACAGGTTTTCCCGTCTTTCTAATGGATATCAGTCAGAAGAAAATGAGGCGTCTCTGATCTATTGGCTCCCTCCCCTTGCTCTGTGTGTATCCCAGAGCAACCAGCTGATAGCTCGGCTAATCAAGGTTTCGTGCCACCAGCCGCTCCTTGTATTGAAAACGTGTGGGGAAAAAAATGTTTTTAGAAAAACAGCCGTACATCCGTGGGCGGGCATAAAACCAAGTATCGGCGAGGCCTTTAGGAAGTGGCGTAAAGTGGGCAGCGTCTTCCTGCTCTGTATTGTTTCTGTGAATGGGAAACAGATCCAGTGGAGGTGATGCATGCGCCACTTGCATGCGCAGCATATGTATGTCCTAACTAGATGCCGTATTTCAAAAGGATTGTTATTTTCGGTGGAAGTAGATCTTTAAAAAGAATATCGACCACACATCAAATGCATGTCACATTAGTGCAACAACGTGCACCAGAACAGGCCTGAGGCATCGGATATGTTGAACTGGTGAAAGGGGTCTGTGGGTCAGCCGTGTAATCCAGTGGCATGGTGGTATTGATTTGAGCACACACACAGAGACACAGATACCGATACAGCCACAGGCACACATACACACACACACACAGTACGTCACACACTGTCACACTTAAGCACAAAACACACTAAGGCAAACGCAGACACAGATGCTAGTGAGGGACTTTAAAGGGACACTGTGCAGGAAATGGTCAAAAATGGTACTGCAACTATGCTGCTCATTGAAACTGCGTCGCCTATTGCCAAATTTGATCTTTACATGAAAGTTTACTAAGTAATAAACACATATTTTTTAGTATGGTCCAAGTAGAGTCATTTTTGCAGCTAAAAATGGCTATTTCTGGAAATTCAAACTGGCGGACCATGGAGAAGATCCCCCTTTTCATGTATGAAAAGTGCAATTTTTCCAGTCAAAAAGAATACTTAGAATTTGATGGTGGTGGTAAGTATTCGTGAAAAAGGTAACACTACTAATGAATGGGCAGCATGAATTCTGGAAATAAACAACTAAAAATCTCACACAGTGTCCCTTAAAGCTTAATGGTAGTAATGCTACTGTACATCCTGGCTCTCCCCCACAGGCAATAATGTGGCAGACAGGCAGGTACACTGTAGGCCGAGCTTGTGCTGCGAACAAGAGGCTGGTAGACATCACACACACCCACATCAGCCTGGCAGAATAATTTCTGGTTAGTATCAGGCCAAATCCTGGACATAAATGCTCATGCCCATGCACAAAGTATACAAGAATGCTTTCATGCACGCACGCACGCACGCACGCACGCACGCACGCACGCACGTACGCACGCACGCACGCACGCACGCACGCACGCACGCACACACACACACACACACACACACACACACACACACACACACACACACACACACACACACACACACACACACACACACACACACACACTAATACCACATATTACAATACAACACATCAAGGTATAAGGCAGGAGTGTCAAACTGAAATTCACAGTGGGCCAAAATGAAAAGTTGCGGCCCGAACTCAATATTTATTTAAAAAAAAATACTAAAGCTAAAGTTACACATGCCCACATGTAATACTCAATTTTCACAAACACTCATTCCCATTGTACATGGTAGATGAAATGTGCTTGCATAATATATTGTGTTTTACAGTATTGTGAGATGTTACTTCTCTAGGCTCATTCGTATGAGTGGTGTATGTGGGCCAACTGTAATATACATGTGTGTGTGTCATGTGTGTGTGTCGTGTGTGTCGTGTGTGTGTGTGTGTGTGTGTGTGTGTGTGTGTGTGTGTGTGTGTGTGTGTGTGTGTGTGTGTGTGTGTGTGTGTGTGTGTGTGTGTGTGTGTGTGTGTGTGTGTGTGTGTGTGTGTGTGTATGCAGTGCGCACATAGGTGTGTGTATGTGCGTGCGTGTGTGTGACCCCAGTTGTTTATACGGTATGTGTTTACATGCATGGAATGTTCATTTATGAATGCATGCGTGAATGTGTTGGCTGGAGAGTTGTTTATATGTAGGCTACAGACTGTGTGCAAAGTAGGCTAGCAAATGGGCCTGCATATTCACGCTTGTGTGATTGCATGCATTTTACTGTAAAGGCTGATATATGGGTGTGCATGTACTTTTTGTAAGTCTGTCTGTGTGTGTGTGTGTGTGTGTGTGTGTGTGTGTGTGTGTGTGTGTGTGTGTGTGTGTGTGTGTGTGTGTGTGTGTGTGTGTGTGTGTGTGTGTGTGTGTGTGTGTGCGCGTGCGCGTGCGTGTGCGTGTGCGTGTGCGTGTGTGTGTGTGTGTGTGTGCATACGTGCGTGTGTGACTGAGTGTTTCTGTGCCTTTCGTGCATGTCTGTGTTATCAGAGAATGTGTATTCACTGTGTGTTTGCGTACATGTGTATGTGCTGAAGGGAAGAGAGACAGACAGAGAGAGACAGAGACAGAGACAGAGACAGAGATAGAGACAGAGACAGAGACAGAGACAGAGACAGAGACAGAGACAGAGACAGAGACAGAAAGAACATACACAACCTCGTGCTTGTGAGAGTGTGTATGTGTGGAATTCTCTCTCTCTCTCTCTCTCTCTCTCTCTCTCTCTCTCTCTCTCTCTCTCTCTCTCTCTCTCTCTCTCTCTCTCTCACACACAGACAGATACAGACACAGACACACACACACAGAGACACACACACACACACACACACACACACACACACACACACACACACACACACAGACACACACGCACAGACACACACACACACACACACACACACACACACACACACACACACACACACACACACACACACACACACACACACACACACACACACACACACACACACACACACACACACACACACAAACACACACACACACCCCAGAGTGCAGTTCCACCCTTCCTGTCCCACACCCTGGACACATACACAGTCAATACATCGCATGACAACACGAGTGGAGTATCCAGAGAATACACTACACTGGCTGCCATAATTGACAACACAAGTGAGATAGTATCTCTTCTTGCTTCAGAAAGTAGGAAAAAGCAAAGTTTGGCTGATGTTAGTAAAGTAGCCTACTATAATATGTACTAGCAATAGTAATATGACAGCAATGAGTTAGATATTGTTGCAGAAATGTGTGTGTGTGTGTGTGTGTGTGTGTGTGTGTGTGTGTGTGTGTGTGTGTGTGTGTGTGTGTGTGTGTGTGTGTGTGTGTGTGTGTGTGTGTGTGTGTGTGTGTGTGTGTGTGCGTGCGTGCGTGTGTGTGTGTGAGCGTGTGTTTGTGCGTGTGTGTGTGTGTGTGTGTGTGTGTGTGTGTGTGTGCGTGCGTGTGTGTGTGTGAGTGTGTGTTTGTGCGTGTGTGTGTGTGTGCGTGCGTGCGTGTGTGTGTGTGTGTGTGTGTGTGTGTGTGTGTGTGTGTGTGTGTGTGTGTGTGTGTGTGTGTGTGTGTGTGTGTGTGTGTGTGTGTGTGTGTGTGTGTGATATGTGATATGTGATAAAGACATAAACCACTATATGCGGTTTTTCATATACAACCCGGCTGTCCGGTGTCATGTCTTGCATGCCGTTTCGAGCTGAGTGGTGCTGTTAAACCAGCCCGGTTTGTGTTTCCATTACAAACCGTGTTCCCCAGAGTATGGTTGGAGTTACATTCATGGCGTTGTCACGTAGCATTACTTCACATAGGCTGGTTGACTGAACGTGAGGTCGACAGATATCTCACCTATCTAGGTAGGCTATAATTTTAGCGACATCAAATTTGCATACTACAATGTTGATTCGATTTTCATATCAATGTAAAAGTGTCAAACTAAAGAGTATTCCAAGAGAGTTGATCTGGTGGCCGCATGATTATTTTTTGATTCACTAGTGACGACGAGCTGACACAGATTCTGGGTAGTAGGCAGCGGAAGACCCACTCAGCTCGCTTCAGCCGTCCGGCTGGTTTTCGAGCTGAGTCAAGCTGTGTCGTGCCCAATTGAAAAGCAACAAGAGGCGGCCGAGTCGTGCTGTGTCGATCTGTACCAGGTAGAGCAGTGGAAATGACCCTTATGTGTGAGGAACTTTTTTGGATCTTTCGGACCTTTGGGCCTTTTTGGACAATACAAATAAATTTAAATTAGATTTAGATTAAAATGTTTAGCGCCTTGGTCAAAAAAAGTATTTTCATCTTACAGTATATTGGTCAAAAACAGTGATTCTAATTCCTAATAGGCTGTGTCAACAACTGCTGCAGATATAAGATGAAATAAATTATATTATCGTACATGTCTGTGATATGACAACATTGAGACTAAATAGTGTTTCTCCCCATCACACAGTGTGTCAGCAGTAAATGTCTGCTGTTGTTACAGTAAATGTCTCTGATATGACAACATTGACATAGCTATTGTCTTTTGTTGATGTATGACAGGAGAAACACTGTTTTCCCTACATTCCTTTTTTTTAAGGCACTGTTGTAAATGTCGGATGTTACTGTATGACAACATTGTCCTGAACAAAGGTGGCTGACGTCTGCCTGGGAAAGTTATTACCATCAGATCATGTTATGACAGTGGGGGGGCTGCTCTCTGTGGGCCATTATGGCATGCTGTATAACCATTCATCTTCCTTCTCTCACGGCTTAGCAGCTAAACCATTTGTTTTGGGGTTACAACACATCTAGCGATGCTGACAGCTTTGACTGTGCCCAGGGCAAAAATATACTGTGAAAGGGCCCCCTTCTCAATACACAAAATGTAATGGGGTTCCCAATCCCCCCCTTACCCCTTTCCCTGGGCCTAGGACAACTTACCCCTTACCCCACCACCCCCTGTCAGCGTCCCTGGAAACACATCTCTCCCAAAGAGGTTGCTGATGTCTGAGCCATTGTGTTTTCCAGTGTGGATTGAGTGAGACTGGATGACTTTGGGTGCTCCCGTGGGAAAAATGGTGACTGTAAAATGGGTGTAGTTGGGAGTGTAGGGTGCAGTTGGGTTGTACAGTAGGGAGTTGGGAACAAGCGGCCATAATCACTTGGTGACAAACGCTGCTTTTGGGAGATTTGTCACTTTGCAGTCGTTTAGGCCTAAATGTACTGTATACCCAGTCATTTTAGAGGTCGTTGATGCCCTTCCAGCCATGCAAGCAGAGAGCCGTGCACTCTAACCCACTGTTTTTTCTGTCGTCACTTCGCTAGTGCCTTCTTATTGTTGTCTCTCACATACTTAAAGTGCACATGTCTACGCTCCAGAAGTATTTAAAGTCCCTTTGCAATACACTGTTTTTCTTTCTGGTTAGTCTGTGGTAGCACTCAATTTAATGAAAAAGTTTTCAGATCGTTGCAGGCCACCACTTAGGCCCAGGCCTAGAAGGAGACCGCCTGCGGCTGTCCTACTTTTATTTGGGGATGGAGGAGAGTCCCTGTTTGGCCGGCTACTGACCTGTGGTTGGTTTTGATTGGCTATTGGCCAGAGAAAGACCTGCTGAAGTAGTTAGCAGGAGGAAACGTCAGGAGAATTGAGCCCAGGAGCTCTGACCAAGGGCCTGTGTTCCATTGAGACGCTTTGCAGTTAGGAAGAGAGCGAGATGGGGAAGAATCGGGTATTTACTTCGGGTCGAAGTCAAACCCGGGTCCCTGGATGTACATGGCACCTTAGCCGACTTTGCGACGACACCCCAATAGATGAGCTGCTGTTAGCTCTTTTGAGATGGAATGCTTCACTGAGATGAGCAACCAATAAGTTTTTAATGTACATAGAAATAATACAAGTTATAGTTATATGGTTAATGTAGCCCAACATAATCCTTAACCCTTACTTAGGGACGCTCTAATGTAGCACACTACAATGGCTTGGTAGCTTAACTTGACAGGTAACTTGTACTAAAACAACATCCATCCTGTGGTGTTTCTGTACTTGGTAGCTTAGCCCGATGGGCAGCCCATATCAACAAAACACCCGTGGTGTTTCTCCGCTCCCCAAGAAACACAACTGTCACTGCATAGCATAGCATGGAGAAACCGCAACATCGGGGTTTGCTGTTAATGACCTGTCAGAAACGTTTCAGTTTCTTTTTTCTGTGCTCAACAAGTCAACCTTAAATCACCAACAGCAGTTAGGGCTATAAAACGGATGAATAAGCCTTGTAAGAATGTGTTTGGTGCAAAAAGCCAGGTCCTTCTTCTTCTCCAGAGCCGGGTTGCCAGATTGGGTGCTTTTCCCGCTCACTGGGACTGATTAGAATGACCATCTGTGGGGAAAAAAAACACCTATTGGTTTTCTTTTTGTATCAATTCATGGCCGTAAAAATCCATAGAACCTCAACTTTGAAGTCCAAATTTGATAGGCTGTCATCCCATTCAAATTCAAGTTAGGCTGGAAATCACAAGTCACATCTGGCAACCCTGTTCTGAGGGAAGTGAGCCTGCTCATTTCCACCATCCCATATGGTGTTGTGTTTGGTGGGATGCCAGATATAACAGATGAGAGGAATCCAAAAAACACGACCCATTCACCTCTCGTGTGTGTGTGCGTGCGCACGCGTGCGTGTGTGTGTGTGTGTGTGTGTGTGTGTGTGTGTGTGTGTGTGTGTGTGTGTGTGTGTGTGTGTGTGTGTGTGTGTGTGTGTGTGTGTGTGTGTGTGTATGTGTTTGTGTGTGTGTGTGTGTGTGTGCGCGTGGATATACGTGCGTGGATATACGTGCGTGCGTGCGTGATCCATTTGTCTCTGTTCTTCTTCTTGTGCTTCTTTCTTGCTGACTGCGGTGGATCATCAAACTCCCCTGGTGATGTCCGATAAGGCCGGAAAGGTAATTGAAAAAAGCTATCCATCCATTGACACGAGTCAAAGACAAGATGTTCCCTCCAGAGCCAAGTACTGTAGAATTCAGTGTGTGTGTGTGTGTGTGTGTGTGTGTGTGTGTGTGTGTGTGTGTGTGTGTGTGTGTGTGTGTGTGTGTGTGTGTGTGTGTGTGTGTGTGTGTGTGTGTGTGTGTGTGTGTGTGTGTGTGTGTGTGTGTGTGTGTGTGTGCGTGCGTGCGTGCGTGCATGCGTGCATGCGTGCATGCGTGCCTGCGTGCGTGTGTGGGTGTGTGCATGCGGGCGTCCCTGCATGCATACATGCGTGCATGCGTGTACAGTGTGTGTGCATGTGACTCCAAGATGTGTGTGCGTGTGTGTAAATGTGTTTTCCTAACTCACTTGTCCTGGTCCCAAAAAGGGGTGGGCCCTTAGATGCTTTTGTCCTGGCCCCATCCAAAACTGTCAGCATCCCTGTGTGTATACATGACCTGTGAAAGGCGTGTATGATCATGTGCAGGTGTATCTGACACTCAGTTGCTTTACTGATCCGTGAGATGAGACACTGACAATCTTCCAACCGAAGCATCCCTGAAAGAAGCATCATGGGAGGTCAGGGCGGATGCTGAGTTATTTTGGATTAAAGGATGAAGTTACTCATTTCACTGTCTTGACCGTAATGTGTGGGCGTGTGTGTGTGCGTGTGTCCATGTATGCGTGTGTGTGTGTGTGTGTGTGTGTGTGTGTGTGTGTGTGTGTGTGTGTGCATGTATGCGTGTGTGTGTGTGTGTGTGTGTGTGTGTGTGCGCGTGCGTGTGTGTGTGTTCACCGCAACATGTGGGCGTGGGGTGGGGGGGGGGAGGGGGGGCAATGGCAACAATGAGGCAATATGTTTGAGGGGAGCAATATGTCTGAGATGGGCCAGGCTGTAACAACTGAAATATGAATGTCCTTATCTCACTCCCTGTCTTCTTCATAGAACATAATTGAATCTCCTCTCACTAATTCAATTAATATCAAGCGTTGGCGATTTAGTAAGCGTGAGGAACTGCACTGTTTCATTTTTGCATGTGAGCATTCAGAGGCGGCCTCTGTCATGGTTTGATGGAGGGACTGGAGACCTTCTGACATCTGCTGGTGGAAAGGGCAGCATGCAGAGGAAGGATAGGACAGTAACTACAGAACATTTAATATTATATTATATTATATTATATTATATTATATTATATTATATTATATTATATTATATTATATTATATTATATTGAGGTAATGGTCCTAAAAATAGAATATTACAAAATATATATTTTTTAAAAAACAATCCTGCAATGTTTTCTGTTTTATATAGGTGACTTCATTAAGTTGCTGGGTAAGCAGTCTGTTACTTGTAACAATCAGTTGATTGAGGGCTGGGCTCTTGATGGCAAGTCAGCTAAAGGTGACACATGGTGAATTCACCCTTTTCAATGATACCAAACAAGTTCCGTTTTGAAGCAAAGCAGATATAAATCCCTCCCGGTTTCAGCCAGAGAGCCATAAATCCCTAGACTGATTATCATCGACTTTCAAATTTCTGTTCGAGACTTGGTCTGACCTCGACCATAACGATTAACGTTTGCCAAACGGAATGGTTGACCCACCTTTCTCGGTATGCTACTGGTTGAGGCCAGAAAAGGCTGTGGCGAAGTTTAAACCAAACATTTTCGTAGTCCCAGTTGAACGTCTCTGCTTAAACTATGTCACTGCCTTGAACACGCCTCTACTCAAGGCCGTTGGAGCTGCTCAAAGTTGACTGGTTCTTAACAAAGTGGGTGGGGTTCCCGATTTTCCCGGAGCTCAGAAATTATATTGCTCGTGGCCTGACTAGAAGCAACGCCGAAGGGGTTGCATCACTAAATCCCATCTCCAGTCTGCAGGTAGTGTCATTTCCCACATAGGTCAGTGTGAAAAATGTGCTAAAAAAACACAAAAGGAGACTTGGGGTCATATCAAAATGTCAAATGTCTAATAGCAGAGGAAGTTCCTTAGATGACAGACAGATCAGTCTGTTGGATCAGTGTACTGTATACTTTCTGAACCCCTAATGAAAACCCCATTATGTGTGGCGAAAACTGCACTCGAATAATTTTGACTTAATCATCAAAAATACAATATAGCATGAAACAATCATTTAACATAACATAATAATAGCAATATAACAAAATATGTGAATTTGCACTTGTTTATTCATCATATTAAGACAACAGAACGTCACCGATGCAAGCCTCAGAGCACTGTCAGACCGTACAAAAATTCTTTAATATATATATATATAATTTTTTTTGAGTACAAACTCTTTCTTGACAACACTGCATAACAATATTAATGATAATATAATATAGAACTTACATTTGGACCACAGAGTACAACAGCTTCCACAAGACTGCTTTATAAGTATCAAATATTTTGTTTTTCTTTTTTATAAGAGACAATATGGCACATACTATGACACCCAATGACATCAATGTTGATTCTCCAGGTGAAAAATAAAGAAAAAAAAACGTAATAAACATTCGAGATTTTTTGGAATGTTATCCCATATTGGTGGCAACAGCCTGTAAAAAAAATTAAAAAGTGGAATTTAAGCATATTTTTGAATACCAAAAAAGACTACAACAACACTTGGCAAAGAGTCATGGACGAAAAAAAATCTTCAAAACAACACATGGATTAAAACAAACATAATCCACTCAGACAACTGACACACAGCTCATATATTTGCCAGCAAATATCTACCGGTATATGACGAAAACACTTAAAAATGCAATAGTATTTGCAGCAAATATTCTACATGAGAGTTAGTGTTAGTGTTACATGTCCGGTAGTTTCCGATTCCACTGGGTAGATGTTGTTAGCTCACAACTGAGTCACTTTAATGATGATAATGAGAATGACATGTCCGAAGTAACTACAACATGTGGGTATGCACAACACGTGGGTCATTGTAAGTTGTTTGATGAGAACATGCTCTGAACTCTGCCCCGCTGAAAAATCTTTGTTTTTCTGTTCCTTAGCTTAATGCTATTATACTACCCCGCACAACTTTTTTTGTGTATTGGACCCTGTGCATGATATCTACTACTTTGAACTGGGCTACATCCAATGCACCCACTCAAATTGAGGTGTTCAAAAGTGTCCTATGATCAAGTGCTGTTATGGTATATGCACTCACTGTAATGACTGATTCCATATAGGCCTAGATAAGAGACTAAATAATAGACTCCATTTCTGATTTTCCTGCACGAATGGGAAAAGTGTAATTAGAATTTTTGATGGGAAGCCAGTTACTGTGAAACGACTCTGTTGGTGAATTTAGATGTGTAAAGGTCCTTTGAGAATGCCATCTGCCTGCCCATACTCATAAAGTCTGAATTTCCGCATCACTCTACGAAAAAAAAATATTCAAAAGTAGACCTGGGACTTGCAAAAATGTCAAAGCCGAAACCTAGTTCATTCATTCATTTCAGGTGACAAATCTGAAAGTATTACTTTTTTGCTTTAATTACTGTGTAAGATTCTTCGGTCTATTGTAATTCTCACCATACACCTTGGCACACATCTGTATAATCAACATACGTAGGCCTAGTAGTAAAAATACAATAATAAACTCCATAGACCAGGCTTCATGTCCTATTAAAAGGGATGAATTGTCAGAATGTTTGGATGTTAGTTTAGATTAGGAAATAAGGTTTGGCACAAGAAGCACAGCCCTAAATAATGTTTGGCAGTACAGTATATTCCTCCCTCCACAGGATCCTCATGATTGAGATCCCGTGCATTTGTAATTCTTCAATTTAAATGATTGTTGAACATATTTGATAGTTTGGTGCCAATTTGCCTTTGACATAGTAATCTGTCACATAAAATCTAAGCTTTAAAGGTACACTGTGCAGGAAATGGTCAAAAAAGGTACTGCAACTATGCTGCTCATTGAAACTGGGGTGCCTATTGGCAAATTTTTTATTGTCATGAAAGTAATAAACTGATACTTTCTAGTACGGCCCAAGTATAGTCATTTTTTTGAAATTCAAAATGGCGCACCATGGAGAAGATCCCCCTTTTCATGTATGAAAAGTGCAATTTTCCTAGTCATAATGAATACGTAGAATTTTATGGTGGTGGTAAGTATTCATGAAAAAGATAACATTATTGAATGGGTAGCATGAATTCTGTAAATAAAGAACAAAACATCTTACACAGTGTACCTTTAAGTCAAGGGTATCGATTTCGTATAATGTGGGTAACATATGTGAATTTAGTTGGAGATAAAATTAAGACAATTTTTGTTGTCAAAATGCTCAGTGGTCATTGGTAGCCACAAGGGGGTGATGTTAGCAAAAAAAGAACACTCGTGCTGCACAGCCAACATGGCAAACCTTCACTGCAGCAAGCTACAGTTGAAATCCAGAATTTAACACAGTTTAACATTATATGAGAGGAATATACAACTTTATTTCATGACAGGGCCATGAGACAATTAGATATGCTGTGGCTGGTTTGTATATCTGCCTCATCCTCCTCAGATGGGTAGGCCACTGAGATAGCCTTTTTGGTATCACTGCATCAGATTCCCTTCCTTCACATGAGGTGGTTAACATCCAAATATGTCTACAACATAGAGTTCCTTTCCAAACCATGTGTTAGATATCTATGAGGCTAATGCACTTCAATTCAATCGTTACTTTGCAATTGCACTGATTTACTCTTTGAAGTATAAAAACGGAGAAGCAATCCAATTGTTTTTTGTACTAATAATGGGCATATGGACATATCATAAAATACGAACCTGAAATCAAGGGGAAAGTATGGAGGGTCATATTACGAATCCCAGTACCAGAAAGCATAGTGAAGAAGCCAATTCATGTTCAGAAAGACATCAGGGGACATAGCCAATTGTAGGCCAAATGAATATAGGAAACGATAGGTTGTAGAATGAACAGGTAGAGATTGTGTTTTAGTGATTGTGATTGTGTCTGAATTAGTACATGAGTAAGTCAAAGCAAAGCACTACCAGTATGACATAAATATTCACAGTGTTAGTTATTATCTCTGCTGTATACAGAGGTGCACTGTAACTTCTATGGTTGAGATTGACACTTGTTTGGCCAGAGGAAACCGATAACATCTGTTGGCAAAACCTTCCATTTCTTTTCCCGAACAAATCAAGCAAAGTAAAAGCTGACCCATAAATGTCTACCAAGATTCTGATTCAATCATCCAGGTTATGTTGCCCAACCCATGAACTCACTAAGAAAAACACTGTGTTTAAACAATGGGGAAAAACAATATGGCAGCCAAGGTATTACAAAATATGATATACTGTTGTTGACACACAAGTGTTAGCAGCGTTTCTGGTCATCCGTCATCCACTTGTGGCATCAGAGCAGTGTTTCCCAACCAGGGGTACGTGTACCACTAGGAGTACGCAAGCACACTGCAGGGGGTACTTGGACAAATATAATTTTAAGAAATGTATGTGGCTTAGTTACATTGGGACAGAGAAAGTGATATAGAACTTGACTTGGGGGGTACTCATGGCACAACGGAAATGCTTAGGGGGTACACAAGACAAAAAAGGTTGGGAAACACTGCATCAGAGTACACAAACAAAGGCAGGTCCTCACTCACAAATGTCATCATTTCACTGTGGTGGCCACAATGCACTAGAACAGGGCTATTCAATTAAATGTCACTAAGGGCCAATTTTTCAAATTCCTCCCATCAAAGGGGCCGAACATGACATATGTATGTAGGCCTATTATGGTTGTCAACAGTCAATGTAAGAAATACGGGACAATTCATTGAGATGGGGGGTTTGGGGGTCCTAGAAAATGTTGCATTTCTTAGATGTAATTTCCTGCATTTCCTGGCCCGTTTCGGCTCAATACGGAACCCATACTTCTATCTCTAAAAGGATCCATTTTGTTATGACCTTGTGGGGGGCCAGAGCCTTGCTGCCCATGGCCCACATCTGGCCCCAGGGCCGCCATTTGAATAGCCCTGCACTAGAGCATATCTTGACTAGGGCTGATGTCCCTAAATGCGATGCATTTTTTTTATGTTTGCACCATAACGTATACCACAACTTTCTGTCAGTTTCACAACAAGAATGGAAAGCCATGCTGAATAAGTGATAGCATCTGAGGTACCTGTGTCAGGGCATTTCTGTTTTCTGTTTTTTTGACATTTAGACATTTTTAGAACACACACCCTTCATTGAAATGTCACATCACACCAAAACACGTTCATGACATTCATGGCAAAGGATTTATGATCGGCTGTGTTAACGTGGTCAGTGCTACACTGTAAGTGCTGTTGAAGCGGTTATTTGTCGTTGCTGTCTTGGGGTGCCTTGTAACATCGGGATCTGCTCCATGAAATGGATGCAATGAGGTCAACATCTCAGTATCTACCCTCCAATCCTTCCCTCACAACCTCATGCCTTGGTCTTGCCCCATACTCAGGACCTCTCAATGTTTGATACATCCAGGCTTTGGTAATGATGCAGATAGTGTATAGAGAGGTGCATCTGTACACTGACCATCTCGCTTTAACTTTTATTCACAAGAATTTGGTCTTAAATGGCCAGCCGTGGCCAGAGCCGTGGCCAGAGGATTGTTACTTCGAATCCCACCCTTCCACTCCCTACCGTGCTCAATGGCTGAGGTGCCCTTGAGCAAGGCACCTAACGTCGTAGCCTACTGCTCCAGGGACTGTAACCAATACCCTGTAAATATCTGTAAGTCGCTTTGGATTAAATGTGTCACGTAATGTACTTATGTAAAGACTTTCATCAGGTCCATTTTGAAGAGAAACGGCCAGTGTGCATGGGCTTCTAGAATTTGCTCCTGATCAGTCATCTGCAATGCACCTGCCAGCTGAGGAAAAAGTCATAGGGTGGATTCCAATATGCGGACTTCCATCCTCCCTTGCTCACTTGCCTGCTTGTGACCTCATGATGATGTTACTGACGACAGAAAATTAATTCAATTTCTTGCAAAAGCACAATTCTAACGTCATTCACTCATCAGCCATCGGGATGATGAATGAAAAACAGTCCCCCCAAAAAATGTTGTGGTTAGGCTGACAGCGGGAACACTTTATTGTTTTCTCCACAGAAGCGGACCGTCAGAAAAAATGTGAGGTGTGATGGAGTGACCATCACTAGAGTTGTGGGTGTGTTCTGACTGTCATGCCAACGAGCCTGGCTCTTTGGTGTAGCCGTCAGAGCCCCAGTTTACTACCCCAGAAGGTCTGGGTTCGAGTCCCAGCTGGGCAACTCTAGTCCCCTTTGCTACAAATGGTGTCAGAAGTGGGATGGCTGCCGTGAGGCCATCGGCCACTGTGTGTGAGCTGTAATTCCATGTGAGGGACCTCCAGGATTGGGGACCCTAGTGATGGGTGAAGCATTGATAGTGGGGCACACTGGATGGGAGAAGCATGATGGGCAGTAGCGTGAGGGACACCATGAGTGTGTGAAGTGCACGGGTGCGCTTCCCGAAGGGGAAGGCAGTGTGATGGAGTGACCATCACTAGGGTTGTGGGTGTGTTCTGACCGTCACACCAACGAGCCTGGCTCTTTGGTATAGCAGTTAGAGCCCCAGTTTACTACCCCAGAAGGTCTGGGTTCGAGTCCCAGCTGGGCGACTCTAGTCCCCTTCGCTACACGAGGCCACAAGCACAAGTGGAGGACAGGAGTCTGCCTATTGGAATGCACCCATAAAGTTGCAATGATGCATTATGGGTAAGTTTCAGCAAAGCAACCACGGTAACAAGACCATTACACCACGCAAGCTTCCCGATGACATGTTAGCAACATCAATAGTGACACCATGCCAACCCCAATAGACGACAACGCAAAAAAACAAAAAAAACAAAAAACACATGAACACGAACAACAAAACAAAAGAAATACCTCCAGGGCTGGCACACACGCTTGGTTCGACTCGTTTGGCACTGGTGAGGCAGCAAGAGTGGCTTTATGTGTGTGTATATTTGTGTGTGCGCGCGTGTGTGTGTGTGTGTGTGTGTGTGTGTGTGTGTGTGTGTGTGTGTGTGTGTGTGTGTGTGTGTGTGTGTGTGTGTGTGTGTGTGTGTGTGTGAGTAATTGAACTGTGAGTGAGAGTGAGTAGGTATGTACACAAATATATTCCTCACACCAGCGTCTCTGGCAGTGTGTCGGCATTGTCCGAGGACAGCAGCTGCCAAATGTGCCAGCGGTCCCTCTGCCAGTCCTGCCAGTCCGCACTGCTGGGCCCCGGGCCCTGCGTCGCCGCCACCGAGACCCCTGCTGTAGCAGCCGTGGTGGTGCCGCTTCTCGTCGCGGAAGTGGACGACGAAGAGTTCTGTGTGCTAACGGAGCGACCGCCGCTGAGCTGCAGGCTTCGCTGAAGCGCCGAGGCTGCTAAACTACCGCCCGACGACGTCATTGCCGACGATGTCACTGACGATGGCGGTGCAGGGACTGACGATTGGCCGCCGTAGCCTGGCAGAGGGGGCAGCCGCGAGGAGGGGGCGGAGTCGTTCCGGTGGGCGGTGTGCTTGGCGAAGGAGGTGTGGTTTAGCAGGTGGGGGTGGTGGCAACTGCCGCTGGTGTTACTGGGCAGGTCCTCGGAGCTGCTGGAGGCCGAGTGGGACTGCGACGTGTTGCCGGAGGAGCGTGACGCCAGCGGACGGTGCTGATGCTGATGCTGGGGCGCCTGCTGATGATGCTGGAGGCGGGGGCTCGCCGTCGCCGTGGACGACGTGTGCGTCTGTGCCCGCTGCCTCGTTGGCATTGGCCGGCAGTCGCCGTGATGAGCGTCGATGCCCTCCTGCGAGCTGCGGGAGCTGCCCTCTGAGACGTTGCCATGGGAACCTGACCAGGGAGACAATGCACAGGTCGTGATGAATGGTTTCCCCTTTGTTTGTTTTTTGTTGGTTATGGGTGATGGGTAACTTTGTACAACTGTGATTACAGAGCTGTTCGGACTTACAGTGTCTCTGTTTCTGTGTGTGTGTGTGTGTGTGTGTGTGTGTGTGTGTGTGTGTGTGTGTGTGTGTGTGTGTGTGTGTGTGTGTGTGTGTGTGTGTGTGTGTGTGTGTGTGTGTGTGTGTGTGCGATTGATGTTGGTAAAAGCAGAGAGAGAGAGAGAGAGAGAGAGAGAGAGAGAGAGAGAGAGGAGAGAAGGATGGAGAGAGAGAGAGAGAGACAGACAGACAGACAGACAGACAGACAGACAGACAGACAGAGACAGAGACAGATAGAAACAGATACAGACAGAGACAGACAGAGACAGAGACATACAGTAATACATACATACATACAGTACATACAGTACATACATACATACATACATACAGACAGACAGACGGACGGAAGGACGGACGGACGGACGGACGGACGGACGGACGGACGGACAGACAGACAGACAGACAGACAGACAGACAGACAGACAGACGGACGGACAGACAGAGAAAGGTACCTGTACACGTTTGGTCCTTCAGGCCAGGTTTGAGGGTAGAGTGCCAGGCACCCCAGATATTGACTTGCTCATCAGCTAGGTCTTCCAGTAAGGAACCAGAGGGAGGCAGAGAGGGTGAGAGAAAGAGCAAGATAATTATTAATTGTCTGGTTTTCGTTGACATTATTTGCATACAGTATATCATGCATATAAACAATAATTCAAAAGGTGTCGAATGAATGAATGGAGTTTATTCAAGAGATCATTTCACATTTAAACGCCTCACCAAATGAATTTACAATTTTTATTGCCAGCTTTGCAGCTCAGTCAGTGGTGGAGAGAATCGAACCACTGTATAAGAAGGAAGAGACGTCTCTCCATAGCCAAGACACAATCATTACAACACACACAACTAAAACATTTAAAAAAAAATGAGAGTGTTGCAGATAAGGGAACATATTTTGACATGTTTTTTTGGTCAACTACCTCTCAACAGAGCACAAGGTATTGCATCTAAGGGCGCGATCACACAGACCGTGGATTTCTGCCTACAATCTGCGATGCACGTCCAGCTGATTCATCTGTAGTGCCCACACCGAGCGCGGATCCACTGCCCATTCGAATGCGGTGACTAGGCAACGTAACGACTCAACTGTCACTCGCAACATAGCCTAGTCGATGGTGTTGTGTCATGAATGTTGTGAAAACATAAACAAAATGCTTTGTCCATTCATCTATGTAAAATGAATAGAAGACAATCTCTTTTCTTGCTCTTCTAACGTTGGATAGTGAATCTGATATCAATGATGATAACGGTCTCCTATCGAACATCTGGAAATCCGCCGTGGGTTTTCCGTCTTTAGTTGAACTTTTTTTTAACTCGATCCGCCCGGCGCAGAGAGGCGGATAATCCGCAACCCACCTTGCGCTGATATTAGACGCGGAATCCGCTCATTTTCATTGACAAACAATAGAACACATCCGCCTCCAGTGTAAAATCCGCAGTCTGTGTGATCGCGCCCTAACAGTACAATATTACTGCCTCATTACTCATCGTTATAACTGAGTCACCACTTCTTATTTGTAATGTCCTTGTGTACACTCACTTCCTACTTCCTCTATTTGTACTTGAACCTTCGTCACTTGATGATACCATACAGGACGTTCATGACTGTGTTGATGATGACAGTAAAGGTCTACAGGTTTTGAAAAACAACAACAACAAAACAAGACCCAAATCCCCTGGTAGACATCCACCTGTTCAGCCAGCCACCTTCCCTGGTCTGCCCTCCTTCAGCTCACCTTTGCTGGTTGAACACATGTTGTTTCTTTGCATGATGTCCAAAATCTACCAAACAGCGTAACTCTACTCAACTGTGCATAGCTCATTACATACTATACTAATTCTGGTCTAATGCCTTTGTGTCCAATCCCGCCATACTTTTGCTGAGTGAAAAACAACAACAACAACCCAAAACAAACAACAATAGCCAAAACAAACCCCACAACTCAAAGCTCACATCCATTCAACCAAGGAAGCAGACGTCCTATTCAGTCACCTCACATCAATCATCCAGTAAAATACCCAAACACATACAACAAAACCCAAAGAGCAGACATCCAGCTCCTCAGCCACACTCCGACACGCCCTCCTCCCTCCTCCCTCCTCCAACTCACCTTTAGTGGGTGACCACATGCTGCTGTTTCCGCTGCTGCTGCTCTCCCTGGCCCTGCCAGCCACCTGCCCCACCAGCGCGTACTGCTCCGGCACCCGGAACAGCCTCTCCGACCCCCCACCGATGCCACCTCCTCCACCGCCACCGCCACTGCCCAAGCTGCCCAGGCTCCCCAGGCTCCCCAAGCTCCCCAGGCTGTCACCACCTCCTCCTCCTCCGCGGCGGTCACACAGCACAGGGGAGTTGTTGTCGTAGGGCGAGAGCTCCCCGCTGGAGGGGGAGGCCTTGTTGGAGTCGCTGGAGGAGCGCCGCTCACTCAGGGAGAAGGAGGCCTCCGAGCGGAGCAGGTCTGGACTCCTGCAGGAGGAGACGCAGATCATAAGTACATAGATCAGACCGCTATGGGTACCCCACATATCAGCCTGTTCTGTGTTTTTTTCCTATCATAATGGACCCAATCTATATAATATAATATAATATAATATAATATAATATAATATAATATAATATAATATAATATAATATAATATAATATAATATAATATAATATAATATAATAGAATATAATAGAATATAATAGAATATAATACAATATCTATGTTGTATAATATACTTCACTGAACTTTTCATGAAAAAAATAGTTAAATCTTCAAACTTAAATTTAGACTTCAGACTTCCATTTCCTACAGTAGAATACTACAATGTGTAGTTACTTCTGACCGTGTGCAGTAGAGTTTAAGTGTCATATGACTCTCTGTCCAGCAGAGGGAGAAAGAGCAATATGCAGCACATAACACTGTGGACAGTCTGGGGGCTGATGATAACTATGCTTGTGCTGGTGCTGTGCATGTTTTTGTACAGTACATGTGTGCAAAATATTTTCGGTCCTTCAGACCATCAGTGCTTTTTTTTGGCACTGATGATGGTCTGAAGGACCTAAAACGTTTCGCCCTTCACTGGGTAGCACTTTCTTTATTTTCCTTATGCATTAAAATTCTTTATGCATCGGCATCAGTGGTGTGCGAGTTCCTCCTTGCTGCTTCATTGGATTACTTTGTGGAACCACACGCACCCTCCCGGCTACAAACCTAAAGGCGCGACACCCCTTCGGAGTAAATAAAATGTAATGTAATGAATAGTAATCATTCACTGACTGTGATGCTTTCCTGCGTAGTAAGTAATCCACCACATCAGGGTCCGTTTCCAGTAGACTCATCAGAACCTCATTCTGCAGCTCCGGTGGTACCTGCAACACATGCACAACCACTGTTACTATAACAGACACAAATATTACATTACACTTAGTTGATGTTTTCATCCATCGCGACATATAGTTCTTTACCTACCGTACATTGGTCACACACTCCCTGGAGCAATGTGAGGTTAGGTGCCTTGGTCAAGGGCCCTTTAACCATGGATGATATGGGATTGGAAACTACAACCATATGATTCTGAGACCAGTTGCCTAACCGGTCATGGCTGCCCCCAAACTGAATACAATGCATAGGCTACACACCTCACATTGAAAGAAGATCGTACATACAATCAAGGTCAGAGCAAGTGTAACCAAAGTGTTCCTGCGAAGTTCGTCCCCCTCAGGGCCGCAAACTCGCCACCTCCTAGTCAACGCATCGGTTTGGGTATGGGAGTCACAGCACGATACCACTGAGCTAAAGGACCAGTCCGATAGCTCAACGCTACCGATAATGGTTGAGGCTTTGGGAGGGAGGTTTACTAAGGTTCCACGCCACACTCTGCTAGTTGGCCTCATTTACACAGGTGACAACGTTAATAACAGTTTAATCTTACAGAGTCAGCTCTTACTCCCTTGAACTTTGCACCTTAGTGGCCTGGTCCTTTTTCCATTTTGCCAGATAGAAATCGCTAAAGTAGAACTAATGCGTAATCCTATTTCGACGGCTGTTTAAGTTGGATTACTGTGTGCATCTATTGAAAAGCTGCAATCAAAGTATTTGCCAGTGCATTTTTGTATTGTAAATAAAGCTCTAAAAAGACCTTTTCATTCTTCCAATTAAATTAAATTAAATTCACTGAAATCCCAGTTTAATGATTCATGACCAGAGGTCTTTGATCGCGACAGTTTCCTTTGTTGACAGTGAAAATGTCTTTGGCAGCAGGACACGGTTCATGTGAAGGTTTGGAGTTTGAGTGGGAAGCTTTGACGGCAACGATATTTCTCTATTTCTCACACTGAACATCAATGGGTGTCAACGCATAAAACTGAAACTTTGGACAACTGACATCTGTTTCATTTTTAAACTGTGGAGAGGCACAACCAAACACGCAAGGCGTACTACATGTAAAGCACCCACAGGCACGGGGGGTGGGGTGGGGGGGTTGGGACGGGGACATGGCAGGGAAATGTGATACGTATTAATAATCGCACGCTGCCAGGCCCCTGTGGCTCCCTCTCTCTTGCGCTCGCTCTCTCTTGCGCTCTCTCTTGCGCTCTCTCTTGCACTCTCTCTCTCTCTCTCTCTCTCTCTCTCTCTCTCTCTCTCTCTCTCTCTCTCTCTCTCTCTCTCTCAAACACCTTCATGCTAAGTGAAAGAAAGATAAGAGACAGAGTGATGGAGAGAGAGAGAGAGAGAGAGAGAGAGAGGGAGGGAGAGAAAGAGAGAGAGAGAAAGAGGTACAGAGGCAGAGGCAGAGATAGAGACAGAACAAAAGAGAACAAGAGAGAGAGAGGGACAGAAAGAGAGAGAGAGCAAGCTGAGGAGACGTTTGCCAGGCAGTAGTCGGGGTCCTGTTTTGCTAGTGTTGGCCAGGCCCCGGTTAGCGGATAACTCCCTCCTGACTCCTGGCTCCGTCTGTATAAGCTCCAGGGCAGGCACCAGGGGGTTTAGCGCTAAACCCCTCCTCACTCTCCTCGCTCTTGGGCTCATTACGCCTCCAAGCCCCCCTGTCAAGGCCGCTGACAGCTTTGGCCAAGCCTGGAACAAAACCATCTGTAAGGGCCCCCCCAATCAATACAAGCAATGTACTTTATAATAGGGACCTAATTCTGGCATCCATTTCATCCTGGGCCTGGGACGACTGACCCTCTTTGTTCCCCCATTGGCTTCCCTGTTCCCTGTAACATCCCCCCCCTCAGTATTTGCTCTTCCTAAGACTGGCCCATTGTCTGCTAGGAGCCGCAACCGGTCCCAAAGTAAATTGGCCCCTCTAACTCGCTCGCCTCGACTTTCTAGTGTGGAAACTTGTGAAGCCGGGAGGCTCAAGGGCCCACTTTAGAGAGAGGACGGACCTTGTGTGTGTGTGTGTGTGTGTGTGTGTGTGTGTGTGTGTGTGTGTGTGTGTGTGTGTGTGTGTGTGTGTGTGTGTGTGTGTGTGTGTGTGTGTGTGCGTGTGTGTGTGTGTGTGTGTGTGTGTGTGCGCGCACGCGCGTGCGTGTTCATGTGTGTGTCAGCATGCGCACATATTTGTGTGCCAGTGTATGTGTGTGTGTGTGTGTGTGTGTGTGTGTGTGTGTGTGTGTGTGTGTGTGTGTGTGTGTGTGCGTGCGTGCGTGCGTGCGTGTGTGCGTGCGTGCATGCGTGTGTGTGTGGATGTGTATGTTGGTCTAACTGCCTCAGAGTGGAAAAAGAGGTTACTGAAAGTGAGACCCTGAGTCTCAGGGAACAAAGGCAGTGTCAACATATTAAGCCTGGCCAAGCAAAGAAGATACATCACCTTTGGCACATTCCTGCAGTGATTGCTCATGTCACGGGAGGATAACTGCGCATTTGAGATCTTTTCAGTGCCCTAATGCCCTCACACAATACGACAAATAGCTTTTATTTGTAGGTTATACAGCATGTTTGTATAAATGGACAGCCAGTCTGCCACCACAATGAAGTCTGTGAGTCTTTGCACGTCTCATTTAAGATTAGGTAAACACAAAAGCGTAATAGGCAACATTGAAATGGTATCCAACATGGCTTTCCTGACTTGTACTTGAGGAAAGTAGGTTTGACGGATAGAATTTAGACAGTAGTCTTTTTTGCCTTTTTTGGGGCCTTCCTTATGAATGTGAGAGGAGATAGGAAATTGAGCAGAGGATAGCGATGGGGTAGGGTTGGGACCTGATCCAGGCCGTACTTGAAACTGGGTCCCCATGGACATGCGATCCTGTATGGGGTGGGCTTACCATGGTAGGCCATGCAATACATGGGTTCACAGTGTTTGTAAACACAATGTTGTGAGGAGGGGCAAGACACTGGCAGCCAACCACGTGTGGTACTTTTTTTGACCGACAGGTGGTTTACAACAATCAGAGGTTGAGTTGCGCGCAACTAGGTTCGTGCAGCCAGGGGAAAACAATTTAGAACCCATGTATATTTTTGGTGTGCACAGTGTGTTGTGACACAGTAAGCTCGTTCGTGACGAAGCAGTAAGATTTTTGCTAGGCAGTGGGCATGCGCACTTTGCCAGTTTGATGCATTCTGGTTAGAATTTTCTAACCACAATTTTCTAAGCCCACTGCCTATCAAAAATCTTACTGCGTCGTCACGACTGAGCCCAATGACATCGGGAGCGTCCGTCCGTCCAATGAGAGCCTTCCACTCACCATAAAGAGGGCATCGAAGGCGTCGATCATGCGCTGCAGCACGGCGATGACGGCAGTGGACTCCTCGGCCCTGGCAGAACTCTGCACGCTGAACTCCTTGTCCGAGTTCTTCTGCTTGTGCAGCAGGTTCGGCCCGAAGATGGTGGCCAGGTTTTGCGAGGTCATCTTGTTGCCCGTTACCTGATAAAGAACGCAAATAGACAACATTGCAAACAGAGTTCAGGGAAAAAAAGTAGGAAGGTCATATTGTTCCAAACCAAATGAATGAGGACCAAATAAATGTACACACATAGAATATGTACAACACAAAACAACTTCAACACACAAACAAATGCACACTTGTAAAACAAAGGAGATACGCACTCCGCGCTTCTAAATTAACAAAATGCACACTTGTGTTTGTCTGAGCATACCATATGTTGACAAAAGGGCCACAAGTATGAAATATACTGACATACTGTACATAGAAAGTAATGATGACTGTTCTGATGAGGTCATCTTGTTCCCTCTCACCTGAGAACATGGCAGAGGGACAAAAAGAATGCACATTTGTTGTAGAAAGGTTTATCTAAATTTAGTCGGTTAGCATGACACACACAGACGTAAGCATTAGCACATTCAGCAGAAGTCTTCTTCAAAGTCTCAACGGTGTACACACACTCAAAATACACGTACTGTACATAGACACTAAATGTGTATTTGTGTTGTTACGTATGTGCATAGGCACAAAAGGGACACAAAAGGGACACAAAAATATGCAGATAAACAGACAAAAGCAATGTCAGCAGGTGCAAATTTACACATTATTGCACAAAGGCTGGGTTTGTAGAGACTGTTTAAATTAGCTCTTCTTTATAGTCATGGAGATGAATTGCTAATGAATACTACAGTAGTAGTATAGTCTTGGTTGAGAGTAGGTCTTTCTCCCGTGAAGAAAAAAAATAACGGTCACACTCCATGCAGCTATTATACTCCCAATGACACTTATATTCAAGCTAAAAAAGGAAGTAATGCATTTTAAACCATTTATATAACAAGGACTCATTTAGATGCAGAGAGATACAGTATGTCACATACACACAACAGAGAGAGAGAGAGGGGGGGGGGCTTCAAGTAGGCAAAATGGAAATTTCATGACGTTGCCATAACAGCACTCCATCACCTTCTTCATGTCTGTGTTTTCATCTCTGTCTCTCTCTCCCTCTCTCTCTCCCTCTCTCTCTCTCTCTCTCTCTCTCTCTCTCTCTCTCTCTCTCTCTCTCTCTCTCTCTCACTCTCTCTCTCTCGTGTGTGTGTGTGTGTGTGTGTGTGTGTGTGTGTGTGTGTGTGTGTGTGTGTGTGTGTGTGTGTGTGTGTGTGTGTGTGTGTGTGTGTGTGTGTGCGTTGCCCGCGCTGTGTGTGTGTGTGTTGCCCGCGCACCGTTGTGTGTGTGCCTGTCCAGCAAATCATGGTGTAGTCAGTGAAACCATAGGGACTCTAGCCACCAGCAGCACATCCATGCCAAAGGCTGTGCCTCACTTACCACATATAGCTGTGTGTCGGAGACATGTGAAATCAGTCAATAAACAGCCATTGGTAAAGAGTGTGTGATATCACACGACACAGTACAGTACAAAGCACGGTCTAGTGTAGTGTTTCTCAATGGGGGCGGCTGGGGAGCACTAGGGGGGCGTTGAGAAGGATACAGTTGAGCGGGGGCGTTGCTTAATTGTCATTGGGGACATTAGTTCATTTTATTCTTTTAATACTAAGGGGGGCATTGGCAGGCCTATGAATTCAATGGGGCTTTGGGAGGCTCAGGATGAGGTCCAGGGGGCGTTTGTTCAAAAAAGATTGAGGACCACTGGTCTAGTGCAACATTTCTATGATAATGCCCTATGCCCATGACGATATCCAGTGCTACTTATAGCTGTGTGCAATAGGGTGCATCAAACGCTCAGTCCCAGCTCCGAAAGATGATCATGATAATAAGAAACTAGAAAAAGAATGCATGTTGCCAGGATCACTCATATTTCTGTTTAGAACAAACAAGGCAGCAAGGAGGAGGGTTTTTTTTGCAGAATGTATGGTGACAACTTTGGTTGGGCCCAAGACAGTCATCTGAAAGGGCCCCCACTCAATACATAGCCTACAATGTAATGAGGACCTAATTCTGGGTGCCCCTTCTCCCTAGGCCCAAGACTACTGACCCCCTTGACCCCCCCTGTCAGCTTCCATGGGTCTGGTAACAGCCACGGGGCACTGAAGCACTCTGAGCCACTCCGTGTAAGGAGCATGACAAATCCCTCGCAAAATCAAATCGAACCAACATCACTGACCCACTCTCACTTTGTACTCTCGCTATCCCCCAACTGAGTACCCCCCATCGCGCTCTTCTCTCTCACCCCATTTCTCTCTCTCTCTCTCTCTTTCTCTCTCTCTCTCTCTCTCTCTCTCTCTCTCTCTCTCTCTCTCTCTCTCTCTCTCTCTCTCTCTCTCTCTCTCTCTGTCTCTCTCTCTCTCATGACAAATCTCTTGAAAAACAAAGCGAACCAATGTCACCAAGCCAATAACAGGAACATGACAGATGTTTCATTATTACCTTCACTATTTCTGGCTCTGGTATTGGCTGTATTTAGCACTTGGTTCTGACCATCGGTTACACACAGGACAGGTTTTTAATCTCTGCTGCCCACTAAATTCTGCACTGCAGTATGAAATGCATCCTCCTCTTTTTCATATACAGTATGCAATTTTTCTGGACTTTCTACAATACAACCTCCTTCTCTACTGTACAGCCACGTTCATTTCCTAAACATATTTCCAATATTCACATTTCCTTTCACTCAGAGTACCATCCAAAAAATTTCTCCACCTTTACCTCAGATTCATATAATGCACTGTCCTCCTTCGTGGCCACCTGGGAGTCTCCGTTTTGCGGTTCCCAAACTTTTCCCCCTGCGCACCCTCTTGTACATTTCAGTGTGGTTCGCGCACCCCCTAAGCAAATATTTTGATGTGCTGATGGCCACGCAAGTATGATTCACTGTGCATTCACAGCACATTATGCACAGTTGTTTTGGGGAAACCTCTTTTCCAATAAAAACTCACATATCCACCATTGCTCTATTTAGCTCGCGCAACCCCTTATGGCAGGCCGCGCATCCCCAAGGGTGCACGCACCACAGTTTGGGAAACCCTGGTCTACTGTATCTTCCATCTCTCAATAACTTTCCTGCTCTGTTGAGACCTACCACCTCTCCTTTCCCCTCGTTTTCTGACCCTTCTGTCCACTACTTTTCTGTCTCTTTCTCTACCTTTCTACTTCTCTTCATGCTCTCTTCCCCACCTCCCCATCTCTTACTTCCCTGCCTCTTCCTCTCC
>NC_085871.1:33091247-33096247 GCF_034702125.1 Engraulis encrasicolus
TCACGAGAGCGGAGGCAATCGCTACGGTTACATGACAGTTTTAATTCAGAATTAATAATTCCGAATTAAATAGTTCCGTCCAGTTTCCTTTGATCTTTCATTTAATTCCGAATTAAGAAGTGTTTACATGACATTTTCAAAGCAGAATTAAGCTTTATTCAGAATCAAATGGCGTTAATTCCGAATTACATGGCTCATGCAAATGTAGCCAATGTCCTCATTGATCAATCACATCAAATTCGTTAGTCAATTGAAGGTTGATGTAAAATCTAACCTTATACATTTCTTAACAGCCTCATGAGCTTTATAATCTATTCAGTGCTCAGACATAGAAAAGGGTGGAAAGCAGGTTTACTGAGCCAGTTTACTACGTTTCTATAACACAGAGCCTCTGGCTAAACACAGAGCTTATAGGAGACACAATCAACAGTCACAGTGCCTCTTCAGTCACAACAGCTGTGAAGTCTACTATTTCAAAGACAACTTACGCTCTCATTTCCTTATCTGTAATGATTCGCTTACATAACGTCCCAATATATTCAGTATACAAAATAGACAAAGAGTACCACAAGGATTTACTAAGTAGGCCTACCATACGTATGAAGCATTCTAGAGCAAGTGTAATGGTATTGAAACAACTAACCCTCCTCCTTGCCCGAGGTGCCGCTTCCGGCGTGTTGGGCTGCGATGACTCGTTGGCCGTCTCCGACGTCGAGCTGAGTGACGAATTACTGCTGGACAGCTCCTTGGTGGCGTTGCTAGCGGCGTTGGTGGCATTGGGACGCTTGGTGGCGAACTGCAGGATGGAGGAGACCAGGTCGCTGGTGTCCCGCTGGTCCTCACGGGGGGTCGGCAGCTCTTGGCGGTGGCCGTCCTGACGTTGCCGGTGGGCGCGGTCGTTGGCAATCACCTGGGACAGCGGGATGGCGAAGGCCTGGGCCGCGCACTCTGTGTGTGTAAAAAAAAAAATACTAACTAACCCTTCTTTGCATCTGCACTTATTGTTCTGCATATTTCCTGTGCACTTTGTATTTGCTAGTGATGCTGGCTATGATTATGTCCTCTTTTGAAAGTCACTTTGGTTATAAAGCGTCTGCCAAATGCAATGTAATGTAAGAGGTGAAGGAGGACCAAAAGGGTTTAGTTAAAAGCAATGACTGATTTTGGAGATTTACTGATAGTGCCAGCAACCCAGACCAGTTTACATGCTTGTAAAGTGCACACTCAGTGTGCCGAGTCGGGAAGGACCAAACAGTTTAATTACAAGACATCTAGAGACTTTTTCTTGGTTTATTGGAGATGCTTCTTTGCTCATATCTTCATCCTCATACATTTGTCAGTTCTGGAGATGAATATACCTGTATGGGCTCATAATAGCAAACGCTTTTGGACAAATGCAACCTGGATGAACGAGAATGCTCACAGACAAAAATGAAGAACAAGAGAGAAGGAGGGAGTGGTAGAATGAGGGAGATACAGTATAGGGAGGAGAAGAGGAGGGAGAAAGACGATGGGCAGAGGAAGAGACCAGACACAGACAGCAGAAAGAGAGGAAACACTCTACATGAATGTGAGTAAGAAACAACCAAATACACACAATGAGGGCAATAGGTAAAACCAGTTTTAACAGTTGAGAGACAAGAGAGGGGTTAAAGGAGATAAAAGAGAGAGAGGGGTAGACAACGAGGCGAAGGGATGTCCTATAAAGCAGGGGATGGGAGAGAGAAAGAGGGAGATGCAGAGAGAGAGAGAGAGAGAGAGAGAGAGAGAGAGAGAGAGAGAGAGAGAGAGAGGAGTGAAATGGACAGAGCAGGCCTTTAATCACCCAAGGCGAAAAGGGGGAGTCTGAGGCAACGCATTCTTTCTAGACAGTCGACTATCACCTCTGCCATTAAACCTGGCTCTCCTCCACTCTCCCCCAGTGAAACAGAGCTCGTAAACAGCTGCAAACAGCACATCCACGTAGTGCTGCTGACAGCTTTGACTTGCCCGCCCGGGACAATGCCATCTGAGAGGGCCCCCACCCAATACATACAATGGAATGAGGACTCAATTCTGGAGCCCCTTTTCCATGAGGCCCAGGACAACTGACCCGTCTTTCCTTATCTATTGGCTTCCCTGGATCCACACACATACTGCAAGGAGAAACTAGAGCTTTGCTTCTTCACCAATCAGTGCCTCTCCCTGGGGCATTCCCAGGCCTGGACTGGTTATCTGGCATACGGGGCATTTCCAGTCCCCAGTGGCCACTGCTGATGTAAGCTTACTATTGTTTTTTTTTTCCCCTGAGGGAAATTAGTAGGGTTAGCTCATTGTTCCACCTTCAAAATAGACAGGGGAACTGAGCCAATCTGGATAGAGTATGTACGTAAACCGCCTGTGGACATATGTGTGAGGGGTCGGTTCAGGCCAAAAATGCCCAGGCAATTCTTTGACCCAAGCCCAGCCCTGGGCATTTCCACATACCCCCCAACCCCCTCAAGTTCCTACCCCCACCAAGTTCCTACTAAGTCGACTGGAGCCATTGTGCAAGTGCACCAAGTAAATCCTAATTACGACGCAATCCCTTGTGTCCGGGCCTGGGCTCGTCTCCTTGACGTCAGTTAGCTGTCCTGTCCGGAGCTGTTGACGATCAAAATGGACTGGATTAAATGATGAATAGGTGTGTGTGTGTGTGTAGGTGTGTGTGTGTGTGTGTGTGTGTGTGTGTGTGTGTGTGTGTGTGTGTGTGTGTGTGTGTGTGTGTGTGTATGTGTGTGCGTGTGTGTGTGTGTGTGTGCGTGTGTGTGTGTGTGTATGTGTGTGTGTGTGTGTGTGTGTGTGTGTGTGTGTGTGTGTGTGTGTGTGAGTGTGTGTGTGTGTGTGTGTGTGTGTGTGTGTGTGTGTGTGTGTGTGCGTGTGTGTGTGTGTGTATGTGCTACATGTGTGTGTGTGTGTGTGTGCGTGCGAACGTGCGTGTGTGCGTGCGTACGTGCATGCGTGCGTGCATGCGTGCGTGCATGTGTGCGAGCATGGTTGCGTGCGTGCGTGCGTACAGTATGCATGTGTAAGTGTGTGGGCGGGTGTTTATGTCCTATATATGCTCGCCTGGTTTCTCTCAAACACTGGGCAGTAAAGGCTGCCTAGACAAGGGCATGGGCGTCTTTGATCACCATCGCTGATGGGAGCCCATACTCCCTCAGTGCTTTGTCTCACCTCCCTAACTGTCTATACCATTCTTACACGTAAGCTAAACACACTTAAAGTTTGCACGTGGGCACATATACAGTATACTCTTGCACTTTGCAAACACTGACACCCACACACAAGCATACTGTACACATGCACGTAGCCTACGCACACATGCACCTACACACAGGCACGCGTGCACACGCACGCACGCACGCACACACACACACACACACACACACATAAGAAAAAAATGATGGCATTTTTCAACACATAATCTCTGCAGATGTTACACAATTATGCACAACATTAGAGTAACTGCTGCAACACTTTGTGGTATATTTTCATAGACCACAGTAATAAAAGATTGTTAGAGTGCATCTGCTTAGCCATAAACAATGCGACATTGTGTCCTTTTTCCTTCATAGAATGGTGTCTTTGAACAAAGTTCAACTCTGTCCAAGTTCAATGTGTTTGTGGTGTATTATATTTTTCCTCATATTTGTTCAACTGTGGAATCTGACATGTTATCCCAAAACATGTAGCAATTATGTGGCTCGACGATGTGCCTGGGGGAGCAAACATGGAGGGCTACAATTTTGGGAGCACTCAAGCACATGGGAAGTGTTTTAAAGCATCCTTGTCTGCAGCAATACATCTACACTCTCTCTCTCTCTCTCTCTCTCTCTCTCTCTCTCTCTCTCTCTCTCTCTCTCTCTCTCTCTCTCTCTCTCTTCACACTGCTTAAAAGTCCTGATATTGTAAAAGTACACGATGAAATGTGAAATTTGCATCATTTTTGCGGGGGGTGCAGATCACTGTGTACCTGCCAGATTGCATTATTCTGATGAACAATTTATGCAAAGCTTGCACACAAAATGGAACCCCCAATGCCTCCCAAATTTGTCCAAAATCCAAAATCTTATGACGTTCCTCTCCTGCTTCTGGGACGATCTCCATTGAAGTCGTCATTATTCCACTGAGCCTGTACCTCCAAACGCAACTTGAATGATGACCATGTTTCCAGGTTGCAGCCATAGTTTATGTATACTTGGAAGATTCCAGAAGCCACAAACCGTAAAACTCTTTGCAACACTCAGCTCGGTATGTTCCCAATACAACAGGGAAATGCCTTTGCGTAGTACGCACAGCTGTGTGCACAGAATTATGCTAGAGCGCTAAAAAAGAAGCTAGCCAATATCTGTTTGTGAGAATGTGACCAGATTAATCGGGGTGAATTCAGGTAAATTGGGCCACCTTTTTGCATATAAGCGAAGGGCCCAAAATGTACCTGAATTCACCCCTATTAATCTGGCCAACAGAGGTATAGTAGGTATTAATCTGGCCAATATCTTTTTACAAGAATGCTGAGAGATATCTGATATTGTTTGGATCCTGTGAAGTAGCCATGAAGGAGATGGCACTGGTAGCCGTAATGTCACAGAGACCGAATAGCTCAAATCTGAAAATTCACTAGCAGTGAAAAAGAGCTAGCTAGACCATCGTTTATTTAATAAAATAAGTTCATGCCTTCACCCACTGCCAAGTCTGAGTCATTTAAGTTCTGGCACCCATCCACTTCGATAAAGCCACAGATAAAATCACATCAATATCGACCATCTCATGTTAATATTTACAGTAAATGATGCAAGGGCACTTTAAATAGAGCACTTGTCAGGGCCAATCTCTGTTTGTGAGAATGCAGGAGCTGGCTGACTCTTTTAACCCCCCTCATAACTCATGAATGGAATACAGTATGACTACTAAACTTGGGGGAGATGATCTACATATGGACATCTATGAATGACATCATTTTTGCTGGTATTATGACG
>NC_085871.1:33101247-33103747 GCF_034702125.1 Engraulis encrasicolus
TGTGTGTGTGTGTGTGCGTGCGTGCGTGCGTGCCTGCGTGCATGTGTGTGCGTGCGTGCGTGTGCGTGTGTGTACAGTAAGTGACGCAGTTCCTTTTCATTGGAATTGGAATATGCACAGTTCCAAGACAGTACCATAGTATCATTTCATTTCATTTTAATACACATATAAGTCAAACTTAAGATAGGTTCACACTGTACAATGCATATTTATATACTATAGGATACTGTAGTAAGTGGGCTACATTTTAACGTTTTATCTTTTATTTGTTTTATCTGTATAGGCTGCTGTATGTTTTTAGACTTGTCTTTGTCTATTGTTGTGTTAAGCAGTACCGTATGTGTAAGTTGCGTTTTTTCTTCTATTGCTCCTGAGCTCAAGACAAAAATCCCTTCAGGGCAATAAAGCTTTCATTCATTCAACAACAACAAAAACACTGGAGTAGGCCCTATAGTTACAGCCCCAGAGTCAGGAATGGACTGGAAACTGGATGACATTAGATCGAAGGAAGGAATATCTGAGACGAGACGTACGTGACTGCAACATCTACTGAGACAGCAGGCTATAGAAAAACTACAGGCAGTGGTGCGTGACTGTTTTAGTGCACATAGTCTAGAGTCATAGTTAAGATTCTTCTCATCTCACCTGGAGTTAATCACATCACAGTGAAATGTAGACCTTGTAAACTCTCTTAGGAGAGAATATCATTCAAAGTCATCTATGACATCTACTCTATATTTCAGTCCAACTGAGTGCTAGTTTCTAGGGTGCTGTGGCACTTTGCGCTAAACAATGCACCATACCAGACCTTGTCCTTGGGGATCGAGGTAGGAGTCCAGCTTGATTCGTTCCTCTGCCCCATAATATCTCCCCCATTTCCTTCCTGTCACTTCTCACAGTCTCTATCTGAAATAAAGGCATCAACACCCATAACTGTTCGATCTGAAATAAAATTTCCAACAACATGTAACTTATTAAAAAGAAACAAAAGCTGACACTGAATTTCTACCAGCAGCTCCTGGGGAGAATGAAGACCTCTTGGCCACTGCAACACTTGTTCCAAAACGCATATGTATCTACATGTACAGTACAAGTCAAGTCAAGTCAAGTAGGTTTTATTGTCAATTTCTTTACATGCACTGGTCATACAAAGAATTTGAAATTACATTTCTTGCTTTCCCATACAGACATAGACTAATCTAGGTAAGGACATAGACAGTATAGACATAGACAGTACTTATACATGGACTTAAGACAGTATGGACATAGACAGTGCTCATACAGACATTTAAAGTGCAAGACTGGACAACAGAAGACTTGTAGAGGACATACATTAAGAGGTATTGTTGTGCTTTTGTGCTTTTCCTAAAAAAGTCCTTTATAGCGTTCTGACATGGTAATAGTAGCATTTTGAAGAAAAATAAATATTTAAAAGGTCTGTCAAGTACACCAGCAGCAGTGTGTGTGTGTGTGTATGTGTGTGTATGTGTTTAGTGCAGGTAGAAGGTGCGGTGTGCGTCTGTGTGTGTGTTTGTGTGTGTGTGTGTGTGTGTGTGTGTGTGTGTGTGTGTGTGTGTGTGTGTGTGTGTGTGTGTGTGTGTGTGTGTGTGTGTGTGTCAGTGTGTGTCAGTGTGTGTATGTTTGGGTTTAGTGCAGAAAGTGCAGTGTGCTTGTGTGTGTGTGTGTGTGTGTGTGTGTGTGTGTGTGTGTGTGTGTGTGTGTGTGTGTGTGTGTGCATGTTTTGAGTTAGTGCAGGTTGAAAGTTCAGTCACAGGTATAGTAGTGCAGGTGGAATGTTCAGTCGCAGATATGGTGGTGGGGGATGGGGGGGGGGTTGTCAGTGGCCTTGCTGGCTAGAGGCTGACAGTGGAGGGACCACCTCACAATATTGCGGATTTGTACAGTAAAAAAGACAAGCCTGAGATGCTAAAGGATGAACCTCCGACTGTGCAAGAGGTCATGCACTGGGCACTGTAGTAATGTATGTGCTGTATGCAGGGCCGCTGACAGCTTTGGCTGGGCCCGGGACAAAGACATCAAAAAGGGCCCCAAACCCAATCAATACAATGTAATGAGGATCCAATTCTGGGGCCCTTCTCTCCCTGGGCCCAGGACAAGTGACCCCTTTGTCCCCCCTTGTCGGCTTCCTTGGCTGTATGTGCTCTCTGTACTCTGAGGAGTGTGGATTTGGATTTGTTCCTGTGAAGCTCTCAGGACATGGACAGTTCTTTTTTTTCACTTCAGTAGCAGGGAAGGTGAAAAGGGGGACATACTGTAGTGGTCAGTTGTCCCGGGCCCAGAATTGGGTTCTCATTACCTTCAATGAATTGGGTGAGGTGAGGGGCCGTTTCAGATTATTTTGTGCCGGGGCCCCGTCCGAAGCTGTAAGTGGCCCTGATGAGTGACCCTGAGTGACTTTATCAGAGAGCTAGTGGATGACTTTTCCCCAAGATTACCATCAGGCCGTAGCCAATTCACAAGGCCCTGAATAAATGCACTG
>NC_085871.1:33108747-33113747 GCF_034702125.1 Engraulis encrasicolus
TGACCACCATGCAACCGGCATAAGAGTGCAAACTGTGCATCATCCAACACAAACTACAAAAAACAGCAACTGTTATATCATGTACAGCCCCGTGGTGGTAACTGCTCAAGCAGATCTTCAGACATCACCAGCACAATGTCCTATGCAGAAGAAATGCAAAAGCTCAGCAAGGTCTGAGCAGAGCGAGGAGTAGGGAGGAGGCCACAAGATGTAGCATGGAGCAGAGAGGACTTTAATCCAGCATGGATTCCACGAAAGGAAGCAGTGGAGTTCCAGAACCACACAGTCAGAGCCTCCGGAACCTGAACAGAAAACCCTGCTGTCCTCTGCAAGTCCATATGAGTAACTAAGGAGACACACGGTTCGACTCCCGACCCACCAGGTTGGTGGGGGGAGTAATTAACCAGTGCTCTCCCCCATCCTCCTCCATGACTGACGTACCCTGAGCATGGCACCGTCCCGCCGCACTACTCCCCAGGGGCGCCATTGAGGGCTGCCCCCTTGGTTGAGGCACGGCTGAGGCATGAATGCAATTTCGTTGTGTGCAGTGAACACTTGTGTGCTGTGGAGTGCTATGTCACAATGACAATGGGAGTCGGAGTTTCCCAGTTGGGCTATCACTTTTCACTTCACAAGACAGAGCTGCAGTTGCTGTCCACAGTTGGAGCTTCTCATGCTTCTTAACAGATGCAGAAAAGAGTCCAGTCCCCACAGGGCTCCACAGGCCTTCAAATACACTTCACACCAGGGCCTGGTCATTGGCGTGAGACCACAGCCCATTTCACTGTGCTCACAAACACTGTGCTGGCATGAATTGCTTAAAATAAGTTGTGATGAAGCTATGATGATGTTATGACAAATGACTATGGTATGGACTACCTTACAATATGGTCTGCTAAGACATGAAGCTTGTGTTAACAACCTTATCCAAAACGGCATAGGTATCTCAGGGTTACAATACTTGTCTGAAAAACACACAATGTCAAGTGTTACATGAAACCTATGACTAAATAACCAAGAGTTTATTACAGATACACTACAGAAATAATTGTTTCACAAAGTACAGCACCATGGTTGCAACCGCTCAAGTAGAACTTTACACACCATCAGCACAGCCATGCAGAAGAAATGAAAAAGAGAGGCCTTAGTCTTCAGATGTGGCTAAGAGCAGAGAGGAGGCTTCAAAGGAGGCCTCAAGTCCAACATGGCGATCAAAAAGGAAGCAGTGGAGTTCCAGAACCAATGGAGCGGTGGAGTGAAGCAGTGGAGTTCCAGAACCAATGGAGCGGTGGAGTGAAGCAGTGGTGTTCCAGAACTATACAGTCAGACCTCTGGAATCTGAACAGAGAACCGGCAGTCCACAGCAAGTCCTCATGAGCACCTGAGGAGCCCACCACAGGACATATCTCTCTCTCTCTCTCTCTCTCTCTCTCTCTCTCTCTCTCGCTCTCTCGCTCTCTCTCTCTCTCTCTCTCTCTCTCTCTCTCTCTCTCTCTCTCTCTCTCTCCACAATCCTTGAAAAACACACCCTGTGGTAGAGCCTGACCACTGGTGCGAGAGCATGGTCCACTCCTAGGGTTCACACACTGTGCTGGTACTACACCGGTTGCTTGTTGTGACCCATGCAAAGTCTGAGTTCAGTGCACATTGGACACTTGAGCTTGACAAAGGTAGAGGGCTGTTAAAGAGTTTCCATGGGACAGTAAGCTAGCAAAGAATAGATAGGGGATAAATAAAACAGCATGAGCGACAGAGTGATGGGGGGGTGGGGGGGGGAGAGACAGAGCGTGAAGACACTGGTGGCATTGGGAGAGGAGAGGATGGAGGGAATGAGAGAGGAAGGGAGAGGAAAGAGACAGAGGGGATGGGAGGGAAGGGGGGAGGGAGGTAGAGAGACAGAGCGTGAAGACACTGGTGGCATTGGGAGAGGAGAGGATGGAGGGAATGAGAGAGGCAGGGAGAGGAAAGAGACAGAGGGGACGGGAGGGGAGGGGGGCAAAGAGAAAAACAGCTGTTTCAAAGACATCGGCTCGCCAACAATGATCCCAATGCCAGAGACCATCCTAAGTATCTCATAAATACACACACACACACACACACACACACACACACACACAGACAGACAGACAGACAGACAGACAGACAGACAGACACACACACACACACACACACACACACACACACACACACACACACACACACACACACACACACACACACACACACACACACACACACACACACACACACACACAGAGCACACAGAGCACACAGAGCACACAGGCTCTCCGTTCTCATGTCTGAGCCACATAGACCAGCTGAGCGTGGCCTTTTACACTGGAGTAAGCAGAGATAAATCCTTTGCCATGCTACATGGTAAATTTTACAGTGCAAAAAAATTCAACACTTAAAAAGTAAGCCCAACACTACCAGCATTACGTTCAACTCTCAAAAGTGTTGTATTAGCTTTCAGAATTTACTGTGTATGTGCAATCCCTGCCGAAGAGTTAGCATACCTCACACTGGTTTCCATGGATTCCGCCTAAACATTTATGAAAATGCACTGCCGTACATGCTACAACAGCACTTGGCGTGTGTATACAGTGTTTAAGTTGATAGTGTGCATTACCCTATCAACACATAACGAACGTATAAATTCTGCACATGGTGAGATGTTTGTGTGACGGCTATGTAGTTAGTATTTACTTTGCTATGTACTGTAAGAGGTAAGTTACGGTGTTGAGATTGCTCGGTGTTGAGACTCACTATTCCATGATATAGTGGTGGACTTTGCAGTCACACTGATCCAGTGGTTCCCAAACTTTTTCTACCTGGACCCCCCTTTTGCACCTAAAAATATCTTCACTTTTTTCCCTGATCGGAATAGATCTAGGCTAATATAATAATTGTCCGTCTAATGTAATGCAGTTTGTAAATGTAATGAATAAGTTTATACATGACAACAGGAATGTACTACACAACCCCTTCCAATAAAATACCATAGCTATTGTTCGAATCACGCTAGCAGGACAATACATCTTTCAGAAAAAATTGTTCAGCTTCAAGAATTTGTATTTACAGTAACTGAGACGAAAACTTTTTATGGAGCACAACATTCTTCAGTGCTTCCATTGTCCGAACATTCCAGTCACACTGGTGTGATGATCCACCATTAACCCCTTAAGACGCGGCTTTATACATTTGTTGTTACCAGTATGGTAATGACCAAGTCGTGGTGCATTACTAAAGGGCCTGTGTTGTGCCATAGTATTGTAGTGCTATGGTAGTTACATTTCAGTGACTATTACAGTGTGCCACTGGAGGTACGGCGCGCATTAAGGGGCTACAGGCTAAACAAGAACATGTCCAGCTTCAAGCTGCTGTGCAACTGAGACAAAGACTGTGCTGACCCTCGTGTACAGTACCAGAATCCAATTCAAATTCTCTCACACCTGGATAAAGGGACTCGTAAAAATATGGAACAGTTGCCACATACTGTACTTGTCAGTTTTAGTAGCCTAGCAACAAAACAACCTGATCTTTCATTGAGCTTAGTCAAGGATCCCTCACAGACACTGCAGTCATGTCTGGGGGATTCTTGGGCTTTGCCATTGTACATTAACAGGGCTTAAAACGTCTCATACAAGCATGTAGAGACCCATTCCACAAAGACACCACAGCTGTTTCAATAGTAGACAATACTGGTCAAGCAATGCCGCCCGCAGGTGTAAAATTCAGTACAGTACGGCATACAATTTGTACCATATCAAATTAAGCTCTGAGATAACAGGTAGAGCCGGTTATGATAGTTCACGCAGATGAACTACACATTTTAAAAAATGAGGAAACGGAAGCGCAACCAGGATCTTAAAGTCTTCTTAGAAAGATAAACAGGTGCTATCTCCGTTGTTGTGGTTATTATAGGAGAGATTATTACGCTCATTTTTTTTGGATAGACGAGTTCCAGAGAAACAAATGAAATATGCTGAAAAAACACTAGGCCTTTAAGTTAGTCCAAATTCCAAACACAATTTACTGTAAAGGAGCATAGACATGTTCTATATCATTGTTCTACAGTATATATTCACTGATCACCAATCCATGTGTCCGGTGATGCTTTTCTAACACAAGGTCATGAAAGGAATATGCAGCTACACATCTCAACCTACAATGTCAGAAGTAGCATGCAGCCTTAACCAGCAAAGCATTCTGGGTTTAGATATTTTAAATATCTGGCATCACAAGATATGTAGAACAGCAGCCTAGTTTACACCAAGATATTCCAGAGTGCATTGCTAAAAAAAATCTTTGGTTTCCAGAACCAGCTTTAGAGATCATGACCTAACATAAACTGACTCAGAACGCACACAAACTCTCTTGTCCCGAGCTTGACCCTCTTCTGGGTGTGGATCTGGACAAATGGACAGTTCAGAAGAGTTCAGGAAAGCAAAACCGCCCTCTTTAAATGGCTGTCTTAACCCGCCCTGCTGTAAATCCATAAAACAGATCAGCAGCTCTCCTAATGCTTACACCTCCTTGCCAAACTGCCCCCCCCTTCCCCCCCACCCTGTTTACATGGCTCCGGCAGCCGAGCAGAGCAAATTGAGTTATTTCCACTTACATTAGTATAAAATATTCCCCCAGCAAAAAGCCGTGATAGCCTCACCATCCGGTTCTTGAGGCATAATCGCATCTCATCCCTCTCACCATAATCCTTCAGAAAGGGGTTAGTGTGTGTTTTGCCCCCCGTGTGCCACCTACGGCAAGGCAGAGCTATGGTCGGTCTGTGTGTATGTGTGTGTGTGTGTGTGTGTGTGTGTGTGTGTGTGTGTGTGTGTGTGTGTGTGTGTGTGTGTGTGTGTGTGTGTGTGTGTGTGTGTGTGTGTGTGTGTGTGTGTGTATGTGCATGTGCATCTGTGTGTGTATATGTGTGCGTGCATGTGTCTGTGTGTGTGTGTGTATGTGTGTGTGCGTGTGTGTGTGTGCGCGCGCGTGTGTTC
>NC_085871.1:33128747-33151247 GCF_034702125.1 Engraulis encrasicolus
GTGCACTAAATTTCACAGACTTGACTGGAATTTGGGGTTTAAATGATGCGGGGGGAAATTCTTTCCAACCATTCTAAAAATATACACCTTTAAATATCTAGCAGAGGTACTGCAAAAGTATTCAAAGCCATGGCAGAGACGGTTAATAAGGGCATTTTGTGCAAACATTTAGGCACCAGAGACAGGTCTGGCTCCCGGGCGTCGGGGTTGGGGTGTGCTGGGGTGGTAGACCCTGCTACATTCCATTGATATGGCTCATCTGCATTATGAATATTATACAGAAAATATTCCATCACGATGGATTATGCAAAGTATTCCAAATACACCAGGGGTGGGGAACCTATGTTTCGAGGGCCGTTTGCAGCCCTTGAGGCCATTTTATCTGGCCCCCGATATCATTTTAGTGTTATGCAGCTTCACATGAAATATGACATATTTTGTAAAGGAAACTTAGAAAATACATTTGCAATACAATTAAGTTATATTCAGGGGACCTAGAGAAGGTGGGTTCTGTTTTAAAGCTAGCTGCCTTCAATATAGGCCTAAAGTGCAGGAAGAAATCCTGGTTTGGGATCGTAATAATACGGCCCTCGGAGGACTTTTACGGCCCTTGGATGAATTTGAAGTGGCCCCTCGAATGAAAAAGGTTCCCCACCCCTGATCTACACTATGGATACTGCAAACTATTCCATCTGCACTACAAATAGAGCAATCTATTGCATCTGCATCATGGTTACTGCAAACTATTCCATCTACACTATGGATACTGCAAACTATTCCATCTGCACTACAAATAGAGCAATCTATTGCATCTGCATCATGGTTACTACTCCATCTACTTTGTGACTAACTGAAACCTATTACAAGTCAAGTCAAGTCAAGTCAAGTTTATTGTCAATTTCTTTACATGCACTGGTCATACAAAGAATTTGAAATTGCGTTTCTTGCTCTCCCATGCAGACATAGACTAATCTAGGTAAGGACATAGACAGTATAGACATAGACAGTACTCATACATGGACATAAGACAGTATGGACGTAGACATTGCTCATACAGACATTTAAAGTGCAAGACTGGACAACAGTCATCTGCTGCACTACGAATACTGCAAACCATTCCATCATTTTGGAATCAATTTCATTTCAAATGACTCAGCGGAACATTTGAACAATTTCTACACTTAAAGGTGTTGTTTACACGTAGCTGGATACATTTATATGTGGATATTTTTTCCTCCTGGTTGTATTGGTTTTGTATTGGTTTTGCATTGGTTTTGGCCTTCCGTTTCCACATAGCAGATATTTCAAATCCAGGCATAAAAAGCAGCAGAAAAAAATATCCTATTTAGTGGGCTGAAACACATTACAATGGAGGATTTATTTTTATCCACATGTTGCGTTTACACCCTGCTAAAAAAATATCCTGCTAGGTGGAAACAGCACCAAAGACTACAGCACTTTATCATGATCAGTCCATCAGCTTGATGAGAGATTGAGGAATATCAATATTACTCTGAGGAGATACAGTATTAAACAAGCAGCTCATCTGCTTATCTACAACCACCATAAAATATGGCATGCTGTCATTGATGTTAAAGGAGGCAATTGAAAACTTGGGCCTGTACACACACGCACGCACACACACACACACACACACACACACACACACGCACACACACACACACACACACACACACACACACACACACACACACACACGCACACACACACACACACACACACACACACACACACACACACACACACACACACACACACACACACACACACGCGCGCACACACGCACACACACACACACACACTATAGTGAACATTGTAGACAGCTAAAACCAAATATGAAGGCTTCTTTCAAGGTGCCCGCCAATTGAAAACTCTGAGCTGCCTGCAACCATTACATAGCCTAGAAATCTAGACGCCCCTAGCGACCGCAAATTGAATTTGCTCCCGGGGGCAGTCTAGCGGACCCCGGTCGTTTTGCGAGGCTGAAAGTTATCCGATGACAGGGCCAATCAAATCGCGAGGGGGGCCGGGCTACCTAGTAAACAGGAAACTTTCTAAGAAGAAGCATGGTGTCCGTCCGTGCTACGTACAGCACGAAAGTGTTTACTTAATTTAAAAAGCCTGGATGATAATACATTTCGTGGCTGACATGGATTGATGTAATAATACACCATGAACTTATGGGGCGCAAATAGATCTCAACACATTACCATTTGATCATTCGATGTTTTAAACTAGCTCGGTAAGCTAAGTTGAGCATTTTACAGAACCAGATAGTCACACGTTATTATCAGACCACTACTGTAGGTGTAGAATGAAATTGCTGCCCCAATTTCTAACAAGACACATGCAATTAAAAACGAGACATTTGGGAGCTTTGGAAGTCTTTGAGTAGCTTACTAAATAGATGGGAATGACACCGAGTCTACCAAGCTAGTGGCTAGCTAACCTGTCGTCAACAACACAGACCTAGGTATCCAGGTTAGGGTTAGTCTTAGAAAAAAAAAACTAGGGTTAGAAACAAAAAACTAACATCAAAAAGATAACTAGCTCCGTTATATGGCGGTGGGATCGATAGTCCGGCTAGTGGGAGCGAGCTGACCGGGGAGCGGCCTGCGTTGGGAGCGACAATCCGGGAAAGTTATGGGTAGCTGGCTAGCTAACGCCGAACATGCCATGTTGACAACAATCATAAATATAACCATTTAACAAGCCCCAAATTGCTCGACATTTCGCTGATTGATCAAGGAGGGTCATGTGGTTGAAAACGAGGCATTTTTGAACTGTATAAGTGAAAACACGATTTATTAGGAAACTTGTTTGTGGCTGTGGTCATCACACGAATTCACTGCTACGACGGCTGGAAGTTGCCGCTACAAAGAGGCCCTCGCTAGTGGCTAGCTAACCTGTCGTCAATAGCAGAGCTAGGTATCCAGCCTTGTATTATATGCCTGCCGCAAATTCTAATAAGATCCATGTCATTAAAAACGAGACATTTGGGAGCTTTGAAAGTCTGTAAGTCGCTTACTAAATAGATGGGAATGACACCTGGTCTACCGACCTAGCGGCTAGCCATGTATTAGTTATGGGTATAGTATACAGCTAGCTAGCTAACACCGAACAACATGTTGACAACAATCATAAATATAACCATTTAACAAGCCCCAAATTGCTCGACATTTCGCTGATTGATCAAGGAGGGCCATGTGGTTGAAAACGATGCATTTTTGAACTGTATAAGTGAAAACACGATTTATTAGGAAACTTGTTTGTGGCTGTGGTCATCACACGAATTCACTGCTACGACGGCTCGAAATTGCCGCTTCAACAAAGGGGTGTGTCGCGTGTACGAGACAGATGTGACGTTACACAGAAGTGTGTGGGGATTGGTTGTTTGCCATCCAATTGCGTGACGTTGAGTGCTGAAGCAACCGTTTATCCCGCCCACACTGCTGCCCAGCTCTCCTAGACCCTGGTACAGCTTTTTGCTGTACGGGTCTGGCTGCGCTAGGCTAACCATGACGGTTTCTCACATAGAGCTTTTCACAACTTCGGACAGATTGCACCCTTCTCCTCCCCTCTCTCCTGAGTAGAGTAGAGTACAGCCTGTGTACACACAGCATTAAGGAAGGTGTGTGTACTTTTGCACTCAGGCTATTTGGAGTGAGCAAACACTGGGGGCCTAACCAGCAGGTCTGTCCTGTCAGGACCCAGTCAATAACAAGGTTTCTCACACCGAGGTGACAATCTGCTTTTTATGCCTCTGTGGGTATTTTAAATTCCACTTTATCTCTGTGTGCCGACTACATGCTGACAAATTGCCAATATGTGGCAAACATGTGAAGTGTGCTCTCAGAACTGGGGCGTGCCATGAACTGTGCTCTGTTCTGGACTTATAGGCACTTCTTTTAAAGTGATACTGTCCCATTTTGGGAAATAAGCTCATATTGCATCTCCCCTTGAGTTAAATTATTGTGTTTTACCTTTATCCTGTACGTTCAACCGTTCTCTGAGTATAGCAGTGCAAATTTTACCTCCATGCTTGCAGTTAACATTGAGTCCTATGAGATCAGCTGGCGGCTAACTGGTCTCATAGAACTCAATGTTAACCTCTAGCATGGAGGTAAAATTTGCACTGCCGTACTCAGGGAATGACAGCAAGTACAGGAGAAAAGTACAACTCAATAATTCAACTCAAGGGGAGGTGCAATATGAGCTTATTTCCAAAAATGGGACAGTATCACTTTAAGGGACCTTGATGGTGATGCCCCCTCGTAGGTATAGAGTTTGTATGACTTATGTTAACTGATTTTTTTGTCAATATGCATGTAAGTTAAAAAATGAACTTCACAGACTATTACTTTCCAAGCAGCATGGTAAATGACCAAGAGAAAGAGAGGGGGGAAACAGACAAAGAGAGGGAGAGGCAGAGGCCGAAAGAAGAGCAGGTGGGTTTTGGAAAATGACTGCAAAAGCATTTGGAGAAGGAGGCATGAGCATACCAGCATCACGTTCCCCTCATCTTTTCATCTCGATTCGACAACCTTCATATGGGTAATGAGCATGGCCGTAACTACCATTGAAGACACAAAGGTCATGTGCTCTGTATTTCTTTTCAGTAATGTAAAATTGATTTATGATGAAAATGTATATATGATCAACAATGATAAATTCAGTCTGCAAATGACAACCCCATTTATCCTCAGGGCAGTGATTAATAAAAACAAACTTAGGAGTTTGGCTGAAGTATTTGAAGCTTTCTAAATGTACAGTATGCAGTACAGCACGCAGTATTTGACCCCAGTATTTGAAAATGTCTGGTTACAGCCCTGGTAATGAGATGAGTGCCATATGGCTTCTCTGCGTTGTGCAGGTCTCCACAATAGCCTTTTGGTATAGATGACATTGCTAGCAATCCATCTCACTTTTTGACTGAAAAAAAAAACCCTTAATAAAATTACATCATAAACATCGCTATGGCATTACAGAGAGAATTAAGGAACCGATTAAGACTTCGTCATTACCATTTTGGTAACAACACGCTTATAATAGAGACTCTGCATGACAGGGTTAAAAACTAATGAAGTCACTTCCGCAAATGACATGGTCCCCTACAGCTGTGGCTGCTGCTTATTGCTGGTTCCCTGAGCCGCACTGCACTTTCGCCCAACCTCCACCCTTTTCAACACAAAAGCTGCTTATAACATTAACCAGACTTGGCTATTATCCTATTGTGGTACCAACAAGCTTATCATAAAAAAACGTCTCTGCATGAAAGGGTTAAGGACCAATGAAGTCACATCTGGTACTGGCTATACTGTATGATCCTCTACAACCAGGGTTGCCAGATGTGACCAATTTCTAGTCCAAATAAATGCTCAAAAACACTTGAAGGCACTAAATTCCATTCAATTGAACTAATTCTACTAATTTATATTGCCACATTTACAGAAAAAAATGCCCAATAGGTGTTTATATCTGCACACGGACAACCCTTCCTAGCCCAACTGGGTGGGAAACCGTACAATCTGGCAACCCTGTCTACAACCTGCTGCTGCTGCTGCAGCCATAGGTGTCTGAGCCGCACTGCACTCTCACCCAGCCTCAACCTGGTAACACCTTCGACACTTTGACACTCAAAAGAGGCTTTGCTGTGAGCCTGTTGGCCCACAAATACTGTGGTATGGCCAGTTTGACACTTTTGGACACCCACAGTGAGAGACAGACACGCTTAAGCACACACACACACACACAAACGCACACGCACACACACACACACACACACACACACACACACACACACACTGCACAGACTTAGTACATCCACATAGAAAACACAAATAAAGCAAATACAGGCACACAAGGGCACGCATGCACACACACACACGCGCGCGCGCGCACACTCACACGCACACGCACACGCACACGCACACACACACACACACACACACACACACACACACACACACGCACACACACAAGGGATTTAAGAATGAAAGGACCATACAATACAATACACTAGACTTGAAGTGGCAACCTTGCCCTGCCCTGACCAACATGCTTACCCCTAACCCCCGTCCAAATCCTGTAGGCCTACCTAAAATAACCCCTTATGGGAGTACAAGTTTGGTTCCTGAAGTCAGGGACAAAATCTCCCATTCATTACAGCTGTGTGAAACACTGCAGAAAGAGCTAATCGCTTGTGCTTACGTACCCTACATGCCTAATCTGATTTTCTTATCACCTGTTTTTCGCAGCTTGATGTCGTTTTCATACTAACCAGGGCCGCTGATAGCTTTCGCTGGGCACAGGACAAAGTCATCTGAAAGGGCCCCCCTACCCAATGCATACAATGTAATGGGGGCACAATTCTAGGCCCCCTTATCTCCCTGGGCCCGGGACAACATACCCCTTTGTACCCCTCTGCTGACGGGCCTGATACTAACAATGGTAAGTTTTGGACTTTTCTCTTTACTTTCCCTCCTCATGCAGCCACATGGCTAAACTGAGATTTCTTAGGTTCAGTCAGTCGGTCAGATAATCTGTGAGGTACAAAAATGATAAAGGATATCAACCGTGTGACATTAGCGACCTATATTCATTACATGTAGCCTACATGCAAAATGCAATGCAATTCAAAATTGGCATTATAAGTCATGACATAACAGCTGATGAACATTGAAGCAAATCTTGTTCCCTTTCCCAACATTAAAAATAATGTCCATTGATCAAACGTGAGGAATTCGAACTAATTTAATGACTTATGAATTTCAAAAGTTTGGGCCAACCAACAGTGGCGGAACAATTGCACACAGGGCCCCTGGGGAAGACACTGATAGGGCCCCCCCATACGGCCTGCCAAGATCACAATGGGGCCCCCACCACCAATACAGGAGGGCCCTGGGCCCCGGGGCAAATGTCCCCCCTATAGCTCCTCCTCTGCCAACCAAGCATGACGCCTCAGCTCCGGGATTCTTCCACCACTTTGGAAATTCACCACTCACGGGGCTTCTCAATCAGATCATTTGCACCAAATGAATAAGTGAAAAGAATTTAAGCTGATTACAGGTTTATGTAATATGTGCTAATTACCTCACATAGAAATCTTTTTTTTTTAGTAAGGCAATCAGGTGAATTAACAGATTTAGCAACTCGGGTTTAATTGGTGTCAACACTAGCATTGGGGTTGAATAAACAAGGGCATTAGTTGTGCTAAATAGAACGGAACATGTTTTCTCTACTTGGAGCAGTGCTGTTTGCAGCCACGCCAACGTTCTATTTCCCTGAGTGCCACATTTGACTGGCAAAGTGTTTCTCGCCTTAACATTTATGGACGAGAACAAAAAAGGTCTTCAGCTGAAGTGTGTAAATGTGCCGCGTTCAAAATAAACAGCTCCTTCCTTCCGTCTGGAGTGAATAAAGGAACTGAAATGAGGAAGTCACCTGAAAAAAACCTTTTGCGATACGAGTTGGGGAGAGTTAGCACAGGGTGTGTGTGTGCGTGTGTGTGTGTGTGTGTGTGTGTGTGTGTGTGTGTGTGTGTGTGTGTGTGTGTGTGTGTGTGTGTGTGTGTGTGTGTGTGTGTGTGTGTGTGTGTGTGTGTGTGTGTGTGTGCGTGTGTGCGTGTGTGTGTGTGTGTGTGTGTGTTTGTGTGTGTGTGTGTGTGTGGTGGGGGCGGGGGGGAATAAACAGTGACCCCCTGGCTTTGTTTGGGAGGTCAGGAGCGGAGCGCGGTGCAGGCCAAGCATATGCGGATGGTAGCGAGGTGAAACATAAACACCCAGCTCTCTGCTCTGGTGCCAGAGCCACAGGTCATTCTCCAAACACAGACGACCCCCTTCCACTCTCCCCACGGCTCACACACACATACACACGCGCACACACACACACACACACACACACACACACACACACACACACACACACACACACACACACACACACACACACACACACACACACACACACACACACACACACACACACAAACACAAACACCTTACACACACACACAAACACACACACATATGCAATGCAATGTAATACTTTCTCTCTCTTTCATAGACAAACACACACACACACACACACACACACACACACACACACACACACACACACACACACACACACACACACACACACACACACACACACACACACACACACACACACACACACACACACACACACACAGAGATCACTGCAGTCTGCATAGAGTAATTCAGAATTACTTCTTAAAATAAAGCAAAATAAACTCTACCTAAACACATCTCTCTCTCTCTCTCTCTCTCTCTCTCTCTCTCTCTCTCTCTCTCTCTCTCTCTCTCTCTCTCTCTCTCTCTCTCTCTCTCTCTCTCTCTCTCTCTCTCTCTCTCTCTCTCTCTCTCGCTCATCTACCCAAACACATTCAGCGTAAGATTGAGATCAAGTCAGGGTCAGCTGTGCTCAAAGGTGTACAGAGTAACCATAAGGGAGCCCCTCATCGATAGAAGTACTGAACACTTTAAATTTCTAGACTTTTCCTGGCAAAAAAACCCAACAGAATTTCCATTACACTCTTGGGTAAACAATTGTGAAATACACTGCCAAGGTATTCAAAGCAATGAATCTGCAATTGCAATTGTAATCTGCATTTTTTTTTCTCTGGCCAGCCTGATAGAATTGAACTGATTAGACTATTTAGAAGAGGAGAGGGATAATGTTCCGGGGGCGGGGCTTAGTGTAAGACATGAGTAGGTAGGTCCTGCCATGGCCTAACGGTAGGGCACTGGGTTACAACGGCAGCGACCCCGGGTTCGATTCCGGCTTGGGTCATTTCCCGGTCCTTCCCCGTCTCTCTGTCTCTCCCTACTCGTATCCTGTCCCTATGTCACTGTCCTATCATAAATAAAGCACAAACGTCCTAAGAAAATCTTTAAAAAAAGACATGAGGTAAATATCCAATAAAGACCAAGAGATATGGGAACAGACAGGGCCGGTTATAAGCATAGGCCGGCTAGGCGGTCGCCTAGAGCGCAATGTGAAGAAAGAGCGCCGAAATGGCGCTCTCCGATGCGTAATTTTGCGATATGGAGTTTTTTTTTATGAAGTCGCAATCAACAAAGCGTGGCGAAAGCGCTCCTCAAGGCAAAGCGCCCCTCAGCCAATAGTAATATCGCTTTCAACTGTCTCTGGGAAGTCTGTGAACCAATAAACAGACAGTCCTGAGAAAGGGGGCGGGACGAGTGACAGCTTGCGATCTATTTTGAATTTGGAGACTCATTCGAGACGAGAGACAGAGGGCAAGCGCGAACAGCAATGCCGCTCTGCTGGGTGGAGAATTGTTATGTTCTCATTAAACCAGTCATTGCATGATACAGGAGTTGCAGAGGGTGTTTTGGAAGTATGTGATTTAATCAGCAACCGTTTGTGATAATGTAAAGCCTAATAGTTATGAGGCTACTGTTTGGAATTAGAGGGAAAAAGAGCTTTGCTTTTGATCTGAGAAATCGCTAGTTAGCATGCTAACATTAGCCAAGTATGCCAAGCAATGAAATCCAGTAAAGTAGCTGTTAGTAGCCTACTCACTAACACCCACCTGACATCCTAATACTTGCTTAGGTTGACAAGCAATGTAAAGTAAGACTGGTGCCATGTTTAAAACAAGTTTAGCTGCCATATCTCCTTCCATCCACTTGAATGAATTACCTGCTTGTTGTAAGCTTAAAAAAAAAACACTGTTTCCAGACCAGAATGACATATAGGCCTACATTAATCATGTAACAGAACCACGCACAGCATGTTTTCATGCTGAGTGATGTAGTATTGCAGACAAGTGAGGCTATTTACTATATTTTGTATATTATGAAATTCAAAAGCGTGACAGCTTTTCTCCCTTTCTCTCACCCTGTCCCTCCAGTTCAAACACATAGATAGCCCCCTTCTCATTCTCCTACTCACAAATGCACCACTATTTCCAGTACATAAATGAAATTGGTTTGGAATCATAGACAGCACAAATGTGTAGCTTATTAAAATTGTTATGCTGCCATGCTTTGTGATGCTGTAGGCAGGCCCGCCGACAGGGGGGGACAAAAGGGCTTTTTGTCCCGGGCCCTGGACTAGGGGGGCCCATAACTGGGCCCCCATGACGTTGGGATTAATTATTATATGGTCACTTCAAAATGTGTTGATTTAGGGAAGAAAGGTGCTTTATTTGCATTCAAACAATGACTTATAGATATTTGCCTTCATTGCCCTTGAAAAAAACGGCCAATAACCCCCTATCACCCCTATTCCAAAATGGTTTGGTCTTTCTAGAAAAAAGACGACATCATTCGATAAGTGGTCAGTGCGCGAGCCAATTAGTCAACAACATGCACAAGTCAGGAGCGCTGAAAAGGAAAGAAAGGCGAAAAAGAGATGAAGAAGCCAAAAGCCTGAGGGGTTCTCTACATAAATATTTCAGAAAAGACTCGGGTGATGCAGCAGGTACCAGTAAAAGCAGCTGTGCAGCAGATCCAGGTAAGACACGGCCAACTTTTTCCAGCCCCGTCGTCAAGTAGCTACACTGACACAGGAGGCCGTGAGCAAGACACACGGATATCAATATCAGACAGAGAGGGGGCATTGAATAATTTGATTACCACAACGGCTTAATTACACTGTGTTTCTTACGCCTATATCTAATTGAATCTATGAATATGCGCATTAGCCTAGGCTACTCCGCAAATATGTTTCCAAATCAAATGTTTCAGGCAGGGACGCGCACACGGATGAACACAATAGAAAACGGGCATTGCATTATTTCCTCACCAGAACAGCTTAATAACATTGTGCTTCAAATCTGACTGTCAGTTAACAATAAAATGCATATGAACCCACACAATCATACCAGAGATTCTAGGAAAAGCCTATTATAATCTCTGGTTGAGTGTGCTAATGCCTTGGGCGCATGTTTGCCTGTAGAAGGAGAACCAACTTTTTAAACAGCGCTATGCAACGCTATTGCTAAGTCTCCGCTTAGCACAGATGCTAACAAATGATCAACCTGTTAACTTTGTGAGGAGAAATACAGTGTAGATTCGTTGTGCATAGTTTTCTGTAAATTGACATATTCCTGTGTTACTCCTGCTGTGGGGGAGGCTTTGATGAGGGAGGGAGCACAGCAGCACACTCTGTGTATTCCTGTTCACTTGTTATGTCATCACACGTCACTTGAGGTCAATTTAGCAAACGGTGACTCCTTCTCAGTCATAGTTTTGATGTGCAAGCCTTCAAATTGCCAAATTACACTTAGGCTACACTTGTGTTATTAATAGGAATGAGAATCCTATCTATTTTGTTTCTTTTAAAAATAAATGTAGGCTAGACTACATGGATAGAACAATGTTATGTTTTCAAAATGGTAAAATTGTTTAGTTTTTTTTTTGGGGGGGGGGGGGGGGGGGGGGGGGGGGGGTTGTCGGTGTCAGTGGAAGGGGGCCCAATCACAGATTTTTGTCCCGGGCCCAGCCAAAGCTGTCAGCGGCCCTGGCTGTAGGTAGTGTAGATAGGCTATCAATGCAGACCTCCTTGGTAGGCCTATTGTCTACACATGCATTTGACATGCAAATTTACTGTACCACTCTCCTGGCATTTCAATTCCATTTTACAATTCAAACACATTGATAACCTCCCTCTCATCTGGGGTTGGGGGCAGCACCACCATTACATCCAAGACACCACACAGTGAAGGTACTTTCATGCGACTCAATCTGATGTGTTGGTCGGCTGTCCAAAAGAACCAGAAATCCATTTGATGCAAAACAGTTATTGTTCTTGATGCTATTTAGTTAAGCTTACTACCGGTATTACTCTTGTGTTCTGTAAGGTATAAAAAAAAAAGGGGGGGGGGGGGGGGCGCCAGAACTCAAACTCGCCTAGGGCGCCAAATAAGCCAGAACCGGCCCTGGGAACAGATATGCAGTGTCAGGATATCTACATGCTGTTCCTGTCCCCTGACTTTCCAATTCCATGTCTGGAACAGTCTTTATCAACATTCCATGATTTTCTCGAAGTTCCGTGACCAGATCTCATGGTAGCCTAGCGCATACAGTATATGACAACTCTACATGAGGCTCTTTGTCATGCTATGGTCACGGCTGAGATGAATTCACACTCAGTTAGCTCCAGACTGCAACTGAGAGCGACGATGTGATCCATTCCCAATGAAAAGCTTTTTAGAGACTTTCCAACAGTATGGCTATCGATAACAGTATGTAAGGGCACCCTCAAACACTCTACCACCAAATGTGATCTAGGCAATTCAAAGTCTGGAATAGTCTGTATTGATGGTTAACCAGAATTCCCATGGCGACAGCACTGGTAGCTCATATGCACATAAAATTCTGACATGTTAATTTAACCTGAAGAGGGTCGACAAGTGTTACATTAGTCTGCATGGTAAACATTCATGAAAAAAGCAGGCGGCATAGTTTCAATGAGCAGCCTAGTTGCAATACCTACTCTGGCCACCATCCTACACAGTGTACCTTTAAGCTAAGATATCTTCAGCTCCACTCCAGTCTGTAACGGAGCACAGGGGCCAATCACTGATCAAAAAAAAGAGTCGATATCTGTGGCATAAAGCAGTGGCTCTTAACCTTTTTTCTTGACACACCCCCTTACATGTGCCCAAGACAAGCCGCGCACCCCCAACCCAAACTTCTACACGTCGTGTATTAATTACAATAATTTTTGCTTCAGACATGAATCAATACCTTCATGACTTTACATGGGGACCGGATTTTGAATCATTTAATTTTGATTTGGCATAATTATAATGTTCGCCACCAGAATCAAAACCTCAACACAAACAAAATCCTGTGCACCCCCTGAAATCTCTGCTGCACCCCAGGTTAAGAACCACTGGCATAAAGGGATAACTGCCTGGGGCCCTTCCTTTTGACGACATACTGTGGCCATGGCTTATAGATGGCTTCATGCTCAGCTAACTCCAGTCTGCAACACTGATCTGGAATGAGTGGATGGATATCTGTGTGACTGAGCAGGCCAGCCCGGCAGCCAAGAGAACAGCAGCCAGTGGTGAGTGACCTCCTGAAGACCTGCATGGGCCCTGAGGGTCACGACCACCCTCGGAGGGGCCGGATTCCAGCACGTGGTGGACACACAAACACACATGTGGCCTGCATGCACATGATCACATACACACACTACGCATACACATACGTACACACAGGCACGCACACACACACACACACACACACAAATACACATGTGGCCTACATGCACATGATCACACACACACTACCCATACACGTACATACGCACACACACACACACACACACACACACACACACACACACACACACACACACACACACACACACACACACACACACACACACACACAAACACAAACTCCAGTGCAAATGTGCAAATTATTACAGATTACAGATGCATGCATATCTGCACATACACGAACACACGCAAACATGTGAGGCATGTCCTCACACCCACACACACACCCACACACACACACACACACACACACACACACACACACACACAGATAGACACACACACAGAGGGAGAGAAACACATAAGGAGGGAAGAGGAGAGCAGGTTTTAAGTCGCGACTAAAATGTTCCAGTCTCCAGTGCCATGTTCCAGGTCTCAGGGAGAATGTTACGCTTCATTCTCCGTGACAACGCAAAATCCGTGACCGGAGTCAGAATGCTTAACCCTTTCCTCACATGGAGAGACTTTGGTTCCCAATCCCCAACCGCTGCTCCCTGTTCCTTATCCTCTCCTTGCAGAGTTGGACTGGTCACCTGGCATTCAGGGCATGTTCCCAAGGGACCGACAGTCCTCAGGGGCTGATGCTGTCATTTATTTTGGTTGCTGTTGCCATTTATTTTTGTTTTTCCTTAGGGACTGGGCCACTGTATGAAATGAAAGTGAAAGCCCAACTGGAAAACTCCAACTCCCATTGTCATTATGACACAGCACTCCACAGCTCACAAGTGAACTCCGCAGACTGCACACAACGAAATTGCATTACATCCTCACTCGTGCAAGGGGGCAGTCCCAAATGGCACCCCAAGGGAAGCAGTGTGGCAGGACGGTACCATGCTCAGGGTACCTCAGTCATGGAGGAGAGGATGAGAGCACTGGTTAATTACTCCCCCCGACCAACCTGGCGGGCCGGGAGTCGAACCAGCAACCATTGGGCTGCAAGTCTGACGCCCTAACCACTTACCCATGATTGCCCGTAGATAAACATCTATGGAAATGAGGCACCAATTTGACCATCTTTAACATCAACAATGGACTGAGCCAATCCTAATGTTGTACGATAGGACAACAGCGGAGCTCTGTGAAGGGGCTGGTCTATAGCCTGATTATCATCAACTTTCAAATCTCTTCGAGACTTGGTCTGACCAAGAGCATAACAATTAACATTTCCCAAACGGCATTTCCCAAACGGTCTCCCTTGGTTTGCTAATGATTGTTTGCTTCTCAACAAATTGGGAGGAGTTCCCGATTTTGCGGGAGCTCAGAAAGTACTTGCATTGCTCTTGACCTGACTGGTAGCAACGCTGAAGCTGTTGCGTCACTAGGAGGGTATGGCCTGGCTAGCTGGTCTACACCAAAGACACCTGGTACCCGGTGTATATCATTAGGAATTCCTGTTTGAGCAGTACCCTGAAGAAGGCTTGCGCCGAAACGCGTGGGTCTCTGCTCCCATGTTTTTAAACTTATTAGCCATGTTTCAATAAAGGCTTTTTTATATTTTTCCACAAGAAGAGTGCCTTGGACTCCCTTTTTTTACAACACCTGGGCCTGGTTTTGGTCCCGGTCCAGCCCTGTCTCCTTGTGCAAAAGGTCAGAGGCATTTGATGGTTGAGTGAGCTCAGCTTCCCCTAGTTGGCTGGCAGGCCCAGGCCTGGTTGCACTTGTGTGTCACCTTTGTTAATTACAAGTGCATGTGTGTGGCGCACATTACGACGGGAAAATAGCCTTTTGATGTGGGTTAAGCTTCTTGTGTGATTCTAGTCATGCATGAGTCTGTTGGCAGTAGTTTTAGTAGATTATGCTGCCGCACATGACTGACAGCACATGCTGAGGTTGAGGTTATTGCTTGTAGTAGGCCTGTGTAAGTACTACATGCGTATATGAGGTGTGTGTGTGCACGTGTGTGTGTGTGTGTGTGTGTGTGTGTGTGTGTGTGTGTGTGTGTGTGTGTGTGTGTGTGTGTGTGTGTGTGTGTGCGTGTGTGTGTGTGTGTGTGTGTGTGTGTGTGTGTGTGTGTGTGTGTGTGTGTGTGTGTGTGTGTGTGCGTGCCTGCGTGTCTGTGTCTGTGGCTCTATTAGTCCAGCGGATTGGTGAATTGATCATGCACTTTTGAGTAAAAGCATGAAAATTGGTACACATATACCTCTTCCTATGCTTATTAATATAAGCGTTGGAGGCGTCGCGAAAAATTAAGAATTTTCAAGATGGCCGCCAAATCCAATATGGCCAACCCAAATTAATGAAACTACCTGACATGTTGTTGTAAAAAGCATGACATTTTGTGCATATATCCTTCTTGATATGCTGATTAATATTAGCATTGGAGGCGTAGCGAAAAACTATGAATATGGCCAACCCATATTAACGAAACTACCTGACACTTTGTAGTAAAGGCCTGAAAATTGGTACACATGTCCTTCTTAATATGCTGATCAATGTTATTGTTGGAGGCGCCACGAAAAATTCTGTATTTTCAAGATGGCCGCCAAATCCAATATGGCCAACCCATATTAGTGAGAAACCATCATGCATGGTCATAAATGCCTGAAATTTGGTAAATACATACTTTATGATGTACCTATTAATGTTAGAAATGGAATTGTTGCGTAAAACCAAAATTGAAATGTTCAAAATGGCCACCAAATGAAATATGGCCGACCCATATAACAGGAATTGTATAGCAGATGAGTGAATCCATGTACGTAGTAAAAGCATGAAAATTGTTACACATTTCCTTCTATTTCAGCTGATTAATAGGCCTATTAGATGTGAAAAATACTGAATTTTCAAAATGGCCGCCAAATCCAATATGGCCAACCCATATTAACTACCAGGCACTTTGTGGTACAATTATGATAATTGGTAGCCTACACAGTTACATCTTTATGTGCAGATTAATATTAGGAATGGAGGTATGAAAAAAATATCTGAATTTTCAAGACAAATCAAACATGTTTGACCCATATTATTGAAACCACCATGCACTTTGTATCAGGAGCATGCAATCAGCACACATACTTATTGATATGTATAATAATGTAGAAGGGTTCACGTGAGAAGTGCGTGCATGCACACGGACACACACACACACTAAAAACACAGTCCTAAAAAAGATTACTCTGGAAGTGATACTAACATAGCCTAATTTCGAAACATCAAACCCTAGCCTACTAATGTTATATATGTTGTGTTGCATATTGTGTTACAGTACATTAGTGAAACCAGGGCACAATTTGCTGCGAAAATATGAAAACACATGTATTTTTTTCATCAAAAAATAAAAAGAATTTTCAAGATGGCCCCACATCAAATATGGCCAACCCATAGATGTATAAATGGGCATAAAATATCCTATATTTATCTCAGTATAAATTTCTCTGTACTTGTAGTAGAAACATATTTGTAGTCTTTGATGAGTCAATAAATATTTTAGTCACATGTTTCAATGGATTTGAGCCATTTATCATTGAAATACATGTGCACAACTTTCACTCAAGTACTGTAGGTCACAAAACAAAATCTGTCCCCCCTCAACATGGGGGTTAAATCAAATCTTATCAACTTCACCTTGCATATGATGCATAGTTTGCATACCTTGAACTACAAATACAGAAATGGGGGTTCACCATAAGCCAAATCTTGCACACCATTATTATAGCCAAAAAATGAATCCTAATACTGTACAAGTAAACTTTCACCATTTATTCATGGTTTGTGTGTATCTTTAATTAGCATTGTGGCAGTTTGATTGATATTGGCCATAGGATATACCACAGCCTGGGGAATCCCATGCTGCTTTGCACAATCTGAATCTCTGATCTGATAGACAGCATAGATTCCATCCCTCAGCAAAGTACTAACTTAGATCTTGGGCTCCATTCAGAGAGCAGGGAAGGGTGGAAAGCCGACGACTGCAGTTTGTTTGAAAAGATACAACTGACACGATTGGCTTTGGGCTATGCACATGCCAAATGAAACATTGGTAACACCCAATTAACGGCTATGGGCAATTTAAAACCGCACCTTTCCTATGAGAAATTGCATATGTAACCTTCAGAGTATCTCACTTCTGAGATCAACTGGTGTTAACCAGGCAAGACATACCCATACAAAATGCATGGGACAGGATTGCAGTTTGTTTGAAAACCTTGAAGTACAGCTAGAAGTAGTAATTAATTATTGGTTTCTTTTTTTTAACCATGTCTTAACCATGTCCATGAATTGACAAATCAATTGAACTTTAGCAACCCTGAAATCTTGATCCTTTTGAATTTGTAGTCATGACAGGCATATTAAACACAAGGCCTATGCAGTCGTCACTAACTGCTAGAGGTACTGTATATCCCACAATGTACCTGGAGGATTAATTAATATGGGTTGGCTACATTTGATTTGGCGGCCATCTTGAAAATTCGGGTTTTATTTGCTATGCCTCCATTTCAAATATTAATCAGCATATCAAGAGGTAAATGTGTACCATTTTTCATGCTTTTACTACAAAGTGGGTGTTAAATTCATCAATGGTTTCATTAATATGGATTGGCCAGATTTGATTTGGCGGCCATTTTGAAAATTATACTTTCTTGCAATACCTCCATTTCTTTTATTAATCTGAGTATAAAGAAGTAACTGGGCACCCATTTTCATGTTTTTGCCACAAAGTATCAGGTAGCTTCATTAATATGGGTTGGCCATATTGAATGTGGCGGCCATCTTGAAAATACAGCAATTTTCGCAGCTCCTCCAACGATAACATTGATCAGCATATTAAGAAGGACATGTACACCAACTTCCAGGCCTTTACTACAAAGTATAAGCTAGTTTCATTAATATGGGTTGGCCATATTGGATTTGGCGGCCATCTTGAAAATGCATAATTTTTCGCAACGCCTCCAATGCCAATATTAATCAGCATATCAAGAAAGATATATGTACCAATTTTCATGCTTTTACAACAACGTGTCAGGTAGTTTCATTAATTTGGGTTGGCCATGTTGGATTTGGCGGCCATCTTGAAAATTCTTCATTTTTCGTGACGCCTCCAACGCTAATATTAATCAGCATATCGAGAAGGATATGTGTACCAATTTTCATGCTTTTACTCAAAAGTGCACGATTAGGCCCTTTTGTGTGTCTAATCCGCCGGACTATATGTGCAACGTGATCTCTCAGAATTTCAGAATAATTCTGTCATTCTCTCCATTCTCTCAGAATGTGGGAATATAGAAAGTGTCTGAAAGCACTGAAAACATTTCCGTGACCAGGGGAACAGAATTTTGGCAAAGTCTGTGAAACTGACACAGATTTCTTGTCCCAAATATCCATGTCCATTCAACGGAATTCTGAGAGATCAGGCTGGTGTCTGTGTGTGTGTGTGTGTGTGTGTGTGTGTGTGTGTGTGTGTGTGTGTGTGTGTGTGTGTGTGTGTGTGTGTGTGTGTGTGTGTGTGTGTGTGTGTGTGTGTGTGCTTGCGTGCGTGTTGTGTGTGTGCGTGCGTGCGTGCGTGCGTGCGTGCGTGCGTGCGTGCGTGTGTGTGAGTGCGTGCGTGCGTGCGTGTACACATGCATCTGTTTCTGCCTATACTGTACATGTTTTTGAAAACATGACTGCGGTGGACACGCAGCCTGATGCAAAAACGAGCAAATGGGGAGAGAGAGAAAGAGAAAGAGAGAGAGAGAGAGAGAGAGAGAGAGAGAGAGAGAGAGAGAGAGAGAGAGCAGTCTGTTCTTACACCTCATGATAATGGCAGCTGTACATGGTGCACTTAACAAAAGGCCTCTGCCTGGGCCCCCATCTCATTTCAATATCGGGTCTGAGTATGTGACAAACACTAATGGTTTGGTCTCAGACCTGCACACACAGCAGGCATTCACAGTGTTGCCTACAGGCAATTACACATGCACACACGAACGCACGCACACACACACACACACGCACGCACGCAAACACACACACACACACACACACACACACACACACACACAGTAATAAAAAAATGCATGGTTGAAAAGACCTTAAAAAAAAGAATGATTCTTGAATTATATTATTAATTAGAATATTAATTAATAAGAATGATATTATTAATTCATTATTCATGTGAGAAGTTATTGCTTCTTCTGTTGAGAGAGCTACAGAATCTAGTTGCAGCATCACAGGATACAGGAGCCCCTGACCCTCATTTAAGCTGTTTCATAACAGGAAGTGGTTCTTTGTTGACTTCCTGTACTGTTAGCTTTCATCTGTCACACTTTCGAAGCTTTGCACCATTTTCTCTTCACATGTCCACATGTCAACTAGCCAGGCCACACCCTCCTACTGACGCAACACCTTCAGCATTGCTACTAGTAAGGTCAACTGCAATACAAATACTGTTACAGAAATGGGGAACTCCACGCACTTTGTCGTGAACCAATCAACTTTGAGCAGCTCCAATGGCCCTAGGTAGAGGTCTGTTCAAGGTAGTGATGTGGTTTAAGTTTCAGCCCAGCTTTCTCTGGCATTGACAAGTAGCAAACTGAGAGAGGCAGGTCAACCATGCCATTGGGGAAACGTTGGCTATGCACTCGGTCATACCCAAGTCTCGAATCGAGATTTGAAAGTCGATGATAATCGGGCAACATGTCAACATAGGCCGAATGTGCCTGAATTGTTATTAAACTACCCTTATTGTTACCTGTTCATTACCCTTATATCCTTTGTAATGTTGGATATTAATTTGTCTCTCTCCCTCTCGTTCACTCAAGTTATGCAATATCAGCAGACACCTTACAACACAGCAGTAACTTGTAGGATAAATATTTGGACCATGTGACAATGTGCGTCTTTGGATAATGATAAGTCAAGGGTAGCGTGGGCAACACAAGTGCATGTTGAAATTGGCAAAAAATAAAATAAATCCTTTAAGCCACAGTATTATATAATTAAATAGGAATTTTACAGTCTGGTTGATGCCCAATTAGCCCACACAATACCACAGAGCAAGAGGGACACACAGCATTAAACAGAGTTGCACAATTTGGAGAAGAACTCCCAGCGAAAAAAGATTTGCCGCCTCCACATAGGACTTGGGGTAAAGATCCAAATAAAAAAGGAATGGCACTCCAGAAAAGGTCTCTCCATTGACTCTCTCCCATTTGTTTTTTTCCCCCCGATCTTAGGTCCTGTGGAGGGACATGACTAGGTTCCCAACACTACAAAGTCCAGACTACAAAGTGATAGATAGCGGAGCTCTCCCTCCAGCCAGGTCTGCAGCCCTCCCTCCAGCCTCTGCTCTCCTCCTCTCCCTACAGCCTCTGTAGGCCTCCACTCCCTTCAGCTGCTCTCCTCTCCCTACAGCCTCTGTAGGCCTCCACTCCCTTCAGCTGCTCTCCTCTCCCTTCAGCCTCTCCTCTCCTCTCCTCTCCTCTCCCTTCAGTCACTCTCCTCCTCTCCCTTCAGCTGCTCTCCTCCTCTCCCTTCGGCCTTTGCTCTCCTCCTCTCCCTTCAGCTGCTCTCCTCCTCTCCCTTCAGCTGCTCTCCTCCTCTCCCTTCAGCTGCTCTCCTCCTCTCCCTTCAGCCTCTCCTCTCCTCTCCCTTCAGTCACTCTCCTCCTCTCCCTTCAGCCTCTCCTCTCCTCTCCCTTCAGCCTCTCCTCTTCCTCCAGCCTCTCTCCTCCTCTCCCTCCAGCCTCTCCTCTCCCTTCAGTCGCTCTCCTCCTCTCCCTTCAGCTGTTCTCCTCCCTTCAGCTGTTCTCCTCTCCCCTCAGCTGTTCTCCTCCTCTCCCTTCAGCTGCTCTCCTCCTCTTCCTCCAGCCTCTCTCCTCCTCTCCCTCCAGCCTCTCCTCTCCCTTCAGCTGCTCTCCTCCTCTCCCTTCGGCCTTTGCTGTCCTCCTCTTCCTCCAGCCTCTCTCCTCCTCTCCCTTCAGCTGCTCTCCTCTCCCCTCAGCTGTTCTCCTGCTCTCCTTTCAGCTGCTCTCCTCTCCGTTCAGCTGCTCTCCTCCTCTCCCTACAGCCTCTGTAGGCCTCCACTCCCTTCAGCTGCTCTCCCTTCAGTCGCTCTCCTCCTCTTCCTCCAGCCTCTCTCCTCCTCTCCCTCCAGCCTCTCCTCTCCCTTCAGTCGCTCTCCTCCTCTTCCTCCAGGCACTCTCCTCCTCTCCCTTCAGCTGTTCTCCTCTCCCTTCAGTCGCTCTCCTCCTCTTCCTCCAGCCTCTCTCCTCCTCTCCTCTCCCTCAAGCCTCTGCTCTCCTCCTCTCCCTTCAGCTGCTCTCCTCCTCCTCCTCCTTCTTTTGTCACCAAAGGGCCTGAGCAGACCTCTAATCTCCTGTTGCACTTGGCTGGGGAAGAGATGAAGTGCTAAGCCTTTAATGGAGCGTCTCGCTGTTTTCTCAGACAAGCCGCCTCCAAAGCAAACGCCTCTCCGTCTTTTCCTGAGGAGCAGTTGACAGTTACGGCTCTGACTGACAGACGGATGGACGGAGGGCTGCGTCAGAGAACCAGAGGACCAGAGAAGCATCAGACAGAGAAGAACCCACTTCTGATTAGACAGAGAAGACCCACTTCAGTAAAAATAAGAAGTTTCCAACTGGTCCGTGGGGGGACCTGAAGGTTCCAAGAATAACCTAGAAGTTCTTGGAAGAAGACCCACGATTCTCAGAGACTATTCCACAGTGACAGTTGAAGCATTGAATAAAAAACCATCAGCTAACCCTTGAGGGTTCCTCAACAATGACAACTGAGGGTTCTTCAAGGAAACTTCAAGTTTTACAGTGCAGAGCTATCCGAGGACCGCTTTCAAGAGATAGAGCCATTCTGAGCCCTTATCCTCAGGGGCATTGTTAGCATGGCTGATGCTAATGTCTAGCGGTCCATTTTTTTCTCTTTTCATGACGTAAAAGGGAGGGCAATGACATGGATTCCAAAACTAGAGCACCAATGTTTTCAACTCTATACACTACCCTCACTCGAACACCTGGACACATGCACACACACACACACACACGCACACGCACACAGACACACACACACACGCACGCACGCACGCACGCACGCACGCACGCACGCACGCACGCACGCACGCACGCACGCACACACACACACACACACACACACACACACACACACACACACACACACACACACCATTCCAGACAAGTTCAAAATACTTTCCCTAGGGTAAAACCTCCTTCAGCCTCAAAATATGGACACACCTCCACTATATTATGT
>NC_085871.1:33156247-33163747 GCF_034702125.1 Engraulis encrasicolus
ATGAAAAATCTCTTTTACAAAGGTGTCCTGAACAAGTGTGCTGCACAGGGTGCTGTGCAGTGCTGCAGGCTGGCCTCATGCATAGGCGTGTGTCTCTCATGCTAGTGCATTCCGCGTTGTGCTGCGACGCCTTTTCAAGTGAAGTCCTGCTCCTCAAATGCAGCGGAAAAGCACTTTTTATGCACGTTTGTCACATGGCCAGGTTTGCACAGTTTTCCCGCCGTGTCGTCGATTTTCTGTTGCCACGGCGAATTTCTGTTATGCTATACTCGAAATGGCTCTGCTGTGCCCCTGACCAGAACCATTCCTAACCCTAAACTGTCAGCAAAGCAATGTCTCTGCTGCTTTACGTTAGCCAAGAACAGTGAAATAAGCAATGGAAATGGCCGACTTGTTGGCGGAATTGTGCCCAGTTAAAAACCATCCCTAAACCAAACCTGTCAAAAGGCGCTGTGGATCTACGCGATAACTTGCAATGGCATTGTGACAAAAAAGCGATGGCCGGTTCAAATCGGCTCGTTATCTTACGTACTTGTCATGATGCCACGTTATGTGCTGTGTAGTGTAGTGCTGTGGGGCAAAGGGAATACAGCTCTGCTTTGCTTTGTGCTTTATGCTTTATGGTATGATATCATTGTGTGTAAATGTACATGTTTGGATGTAGGCTACGTGTGTACATGTTTTGTGGTCCAGTCCTGCATGTTAAGTGTTTTTTTATGTTTGTATAATGTGTTGATATGTGTTCTTTGTGTAAACGCTTAGACTCTCTGTGCCCATACCAAATTTCTCTCTAGAAGAGACAATAAAGTCTCATCCTATCCTATCCTATCAGTCTTTGCACAGGGGCAGAGGATGTGTTTTGCGAGGAGAACATAGGTCTGCTCTGTTCTGTTGCAGAGTCTCTAGGGTGGCAGTGAGAGACTGTGCTGTGCTGTGTAGTGCAGTTTTGTGGAGCAAGGGCCATGGAGAGCAAAAAAATACTGTGTCGTGCTGTGGAAATTAACTGCTCTGCTCTTGTTTGCTCTGCTCTGCTTCCCTCTGTGCTGAGATCTCTACAGTGGCAGCGACATGCTGTTCTGTTCTGTGCTGTGCTGTGCTGTTCTGTGCTGTGCTGTGCTGTGCTGTGCTGTGCTGTGCTGTGCTGTGCTGTGCTGTGCTGTGCTGTGCTGTGCTGTGCTGTGCTGTGCTGTGCTGTGCTGTGCTGTGCTGTGCTGTGCTGTGCTGTGCTGTGCTGTGCTGTGAAGGAAAGGGGTGCACTCCCCTGCTCTTTTCTGCTCTGTGTTGGGGTCTTCGCAAGGGCAGTGTACCAGAGGAAAATGTCAACAATTTTCATTTTGCTCAGCACCACTATGTACTCACACACTCACACTCATTATATGGGCACACTAATACACACACACGCACGCACACACGCACGCACACACACACGCACACAGACACACACTAACTTTACAGCAGTCATACACTCTTTTATGTTTGCACATACATGTACACGCCGCACACACACACACACACACAAACACACACACGCAGGCACACACACACACACACACACACACACACACACACACACACACACACACACACACACACACACACACACAGACACACACAAACATACACACCCACACACACACACACACACACACACACACACACACACACACACACACACACACACACACACACACACACACACACACACACACACACACACACACACACACACACACGGACCAGGTCCTAGAGCATTCCTCCATAGAGGTCAGATGGAAGGAAAGTTACTTCAGATATATGGCTGACTGCCAGAGTTTAATTACTGCTGGGGTGTATTTCTCAAAACCAAAGTTGCTTACTACATTAGCTACTTTGTTGTTTTCAATGCATGTTCCCATTGGCAACTACCGAAGTTGCTAACAGGCTAACAACTTCTCTTTTGAGAAATGCACCCCTGTACTCCTTACCTAAGAACCCCCGCAAACTCTGAAGAGAACGCACACACACACACACACACACACACACACACACACACACACACACACACACACACACACACACACACGCACACGCACACGCACACACACTACACGAGTCCGAGGCGTATATAGCATCATTTAAAGATTTCTAGAATTAAACTTAAATGATAGCATACAGTACAACATTGATACAATCAGCTGTAAAGTATTCGTGGGACAGCACTCACATGCCCTAAATGCAACTATGCAAAGTACTTTGTATTTGTAAACCTATCACAACATACTTTTCAATGATCAATGAACTCAAAATGAACTCAAGCCACAATATTGAATATCAATTCTGTCCGCTGTTCAAACCGCTAGTAGAGAGCCACTCACAGCAATGTGTGAGTGCACGTGCAGACACATAGACGCATTGGTCTAGCACACACGCACGCACACACAATCACACACAATCACATACAAACACACACTCACATATACACACAATCACGCACGATCACATACAAACACACACTCTATGTCTCTCTCTCTCTCTCACACACACACACACACACACACACACACACACACACACACACACACACACACACACACCACACACACACACACACACACACACACACACACACACACACACACACACACACACACACACACACACACACACACACACACACACACACACACACACACACACACACAGACACACATACAGAAGAAGAGAGCACAGTGTACAGTACATGCATGAACTGCCTGGGGACAATCCTATATCTCCTCTGGAGTCAATACAGTATGTAAGGGATAATGTATTGTCCACGCGTGACTGTTGGAAAACATTTCCCGACAGGACAAACAACACCCCAGCACTGAAGGCACGGAAATAATAATGCCATTTATTGCCATTTCGTTGCTTGCACCAAGTTTGTGGAACGCTCATGTTTCCTGCGCATGGTGCCAAATGAAATTATGAAAATTCTTCCTGAATATGCACTATGTTCACGCATTGTCATCTAAAAAAAAAAGACACAGACAAAATAAAGGTGGATAAGGCTTTTCATGTAAGGCCTTACAACAAGCCTGAGTCATTGCGCAAACCGGCACACCTCTACAGCCACAGATAAGATATACACACTGCCTGCTGTGCGTGCGTGCGTGCGTGCGTGCGTGCGTGAGTGAGTGCATGCTTGCGTGCGTGCGTGCTTGCGTGCGTGAGTGCATGCTTGCGCTCACACACACACACGTGTGTGTGCTGTTTGTGTATACAGGGTTTTCCGCTGACCTTTCCCCCACTAAAATACATGCTTCAAGAAAAAAGAAAACACACACACACACACACACACACACACACACACACACACACACAGACACACACACACACACACACACACACACACACACACACACACACACACACGCGCACGCACACACACACACACACACGCACGCACACACACACACACACACACACGCACACACACACACACGCACACACACACACACACGCACACACACACACACCAAGGCAGCAGAGTCCTGCCACTTGACCCGGTGACGACCTCTTCTACTCGATCTTTTCCGTAAGACAAAATAATAAAAGGCCCCACTCCCAGCCTCCAGGCCTCCAGCTCAGGGGGCCAAATTTACGACGGAGAGCAGTAAAAGTAGGACCACGGCCCCTTATGTTTTCATGGAGCACCGCACTGTAAGTGCAAAGACATCCCCTTCCCCTTACACCCTCCCCCCCGCTTCCTAACCTGTTCCAGGGGCCGAATATTTACATAGCAGCCGAAGTGGGGACATCAGTCTCCCTTTAAATATTTACAGTGCGGGGGCATGGAGAACATGGCTCGTGCCACGTACTGTACGTATACGCGCAGTGTTGCCAGATTGGGCTGTTTCCCGGCCAATTGGGCTGCTTAGGATGGCCGTCTGTGAGTAAAAATGCCATTTTGCAGGAAAACCTGCCCAATTTTGCCCATAGAAATCAATAGAATTGGGCGGGATTTAGTGCTTCCAGGCGGGTTTTGAGCATTTTTTTGGGCTGGAAATCATCCGGCTCATCTGGCAACCCTGTATACGTGTGCACTGACATTTAAGATTTAAATTTAACAGGGATCGGAGGTGGGGGTGTTCTTGGGGGAGGTGAGGGGGGGGGGGGGGGTCGTGAGGTGTTGGTGGGGGTGTGTGTTGGTGGGGATGGGGTGGGTTTGGGGGTGTTGTGGGGGGGTGTTGGGATGGTGTTAAGGAAGTGTCTCTACCTCGGCCCTGAGCACCCAGTCAGTCAGTGTAGACATGCCTGGGGTAGTGGAGGTATGGTGCACGATCACTTTTTTTTGCCATTTCATTCAACACCTTCTGCACAGAGCATGAACAAATACACACAAATACAAACGTACCAATTTGACACATAAAAGTAGGCCTACAAAAGATGACATTGGACTGTCAAAGTCTTTTTCTGTCCGACTGTCTATAAGTTTTAACATCACATGGTGGAATGTGCTGTGTGGTGGTATTGGGTATTGGCAGTAGTTGGGCAATAATGGAGGGCCACATGAAACACCCAGTCAGTGTGTGTGTGTGTGTGTGTGTGTGTGTGTGTGTGTGTGTGTGTGTGTGTGTGTGTGTGTGTGTGTGTGTGTGTGTGTGTGTGTGCACCCAGTCAGTGGATGCATTCCAATATGCGACCTCCACTTGTGCTTGTGGCCTCGTACAAGGAAGTAATACGTCGTGATGACATCACTGACAACAGTATTATATTTCAATATCTCGTAAAAAGCTCAATTGTAAAGTCATTTTCTCATTTGCAAACTGGATGGTGAATGAAGAATAGTCCCCCAAAAATTGTTGTGGCGAGGCTGACAGCGGGGAGACTTTATTGTTTTCTCCACAGAGGAGGGGCCAGGAGGCGGGGCGAGGCCACAAGCACAAGTGGAGGACGGGAGGTCGCATATTGGAACGCACCCAGTGTGTGTGTGTGTGTGTCTGACTGAGGTACTGGAGGTTGTTTCTGGTGATAGTGCGGTGTGGTGTTTGTCGCCTCAACCCCATGGAACAGCCAGTCAGCATGAACCCCAGAGAGGAGAGGACTGAGGAGAGTAACCGTGTCATTGCGTCTGTACTGTAGACGTGACTGGGGCACTAACTGGACTCGTGCTCGTGATGAAGGGGTCTCCTGGAAACATTGAGGCTGGTTTGGGTTGGGTATGTACTGTATGTATGGTCTCAGCCCCCCGAGACATCCAGCATGCATCCCAGCCGAGAGGACAGAGGAGCGTAGCCCCTGTGCACCATGTCATTGTGTCTGTACTGTAGACGTGACTGGGGCACTAACTGGACTCGTGCTCGTGATGAAGGGGTCTCCTGGAAACACTGGGTCTGGTTTGGGTCGAGTATGTACTGTATGTATGGTCTCAGCCCCCCGAAACATCCAGTCAGCATGAACCCCAGAGAGGAGAGGACAGAGGAGCGTAGCCCCTGTGCACCGTGTCATTGCAACTGTACTGTAAGGGGTCTCCTGGAAACATTGGGTCTGGGGTGCATTTCTCAAAAGAGAAGTTGTTAGCCTGTTAGCAACTTCGGTAGTTGCCAATGGGAAAATGCATCGAAAACAACAAAGTAGCTAATGTAGTTAGCAACTATGGTTTCAAGAAATGCAGAAGTTGGGTATGTAATGTAGTTAGCAACTATGGTTACAAGAAATTTGAGTTGGGTATGTACTGTATGTATGGTCTCAGCCCCCCGAAACATCCAGTCAGTAGCACGAGGCCCAGATGACTGGGGAGAGAGGCCAGCAGCGGGGCTCATTTTATGGCTGTTTTTGATACGCGCAATTGGGCGTTGGAGCTTTCTCCGCAGCACTATTAATTGCTTGTTAAAGGGAGATGAAAGGCGAGGGAGCAAGAGAGGGCCAAACCACACACACACACAGACACACACACATGCGCACACGCACACACGCGCACGTACAAACACGCACGCACACACACACACACACACACACACACACACACACACACACACACACACGCACACGGACACACACACACGTCATGCACATTTATGTGCAGACATATACTTTGCACGCACGCACGCACACGCACGCACGCACGCACGCACGCACACACACACACACACACACACACACACACACACACACACACACACACACACACACACACAGTATACATTTAAAATGTGTGCGTGCACAAAAACCCAGCGCAGTAATTATGCTGCTCCACCAAAACTAGTTACAGATGCCATTCTTACGTAAACAAATCACCGCCATGCTTAAACACATCACCGCTATCGAATTTACATCACATCTGGTCAAGCAACTCATGGAGCTTTCGCACTGTACACTTTGTAGCACTGTAAGTTACACTATATATATATATATATATATATATATATATATATATATATATATATATATATAAAGCTTCACCCCAATACGGTATATTGCTTGCAAAGGTTTATTCATTTATGCTGTAAGATGTCATAAAGCGAGTGAGTGATGTCAGAGTATAAGAGTGAGTGAGTGAGTGAGTGAGTGAGTGAGTGAGTGAGTGAGTGAGTGAGTGAGTGAGTGAGTGAGTGAGTGAGTGAGTGAGTGAGTGAGTGAGTGAGTGAGTGAGTGAGTGAGTGATGTGAGAGTATAAGAGTGAGTGAGTGAGTGAGTGAGTGAGTGAGTGAGTGAGTGAGTGAGTGAGTGAGTGAGTGAGTGAGTGAGTGAGTGAGTGAGTGAGTGAGTGAGTGAGTGAGTGAGTGAGTGAGTGATGTGAGAGTATAAGAGTGAGTGAGTGAGTGAGTGAGTGAGTGAGTGAGTGAGTGAGTGAGTGAGTGAGTGAGTGAGTGAGTGAGTGAGTGAGTGAGTGAGTGAGTGAGTGAGTGAGTGAGTGAGTGAGTGAGTGAGTGGGAGGGGCAGTGCGAGTGGGTTCAAGCATCTGTACATATTACCAGAGAACCTCTAACAGGGAGAAGGCTCAGTCTCATTGGTTCCCATTGTAGCCAGTTAGCTTTGCATGCATAATGCAGTAACGAGCGTGGGCCAGTCCTTCATGTGGGAAAATGTATGGAATGGAAAGGGGAACCCATGCTAAATACATTGCTACTGCGATTTCCAGTCACAAATATCATCAACAAAACATTCCTGGTAAGCACTATGACTGTTGTTTAACAATAGGCTGTATTGACAAATCGCACAGGTGTGTAGTTTTACAGCAGGTTAGAAGATTTCAACCTGTACTCGCTAGCATCGCGCTAATGTTTATGGGTTTGGCCCCATAAAAATTGAGCTTTGTGACCCAGTATATAATAATCTAGTGGCGCAAAATAATCGAAACGCTACTCAAATGGGGTCTTATTATTTCTAGCTTCGAACTTAATATTAATATTTCAGGACAAAAAAATATAAAAAATCACAAAAATGATAATGGTAAAAAACTCCATTGACACCCATTCATTTTGCACTGTCCCGTGGTTAGGGTTAGCCAATTGTGGCTAACAGGAAGTTCCGTGAGTG
>NC_085871.1:33173747-33176247 GCF_034702125.1 Engraulis encrasicolus
ACATGATCATTACCATTTGGGCTTATAGAGGTTCTGTCTCAAAAGCTTTTTTTTAACATTACATTTTTCACGGGTAGGTTATGGGTAGCCTGCAGGATCTTGACGTAAAGGGCCTTCTGTATATGAGAGCCTGGGAGGGTATCCTGTTTTTAACACCTGTACAGAGTGATGTCAGATATGCTGAGAAGCAAAACCACAAGACATGTGTCAGGTACTGTCACATGACCAAAATAAAGGCCAAGGTCCATGATGAAGCACATTTTTAGCTGATTAGTCAAATTTTCTGTCCTTTGGATCTTAATGTGAAAACAATGAATAACTCAAAAACACTGGCTAGCCTGTCGTAGTCAGGTAGGTAGGCCTACCCATCTGTCTTTTTGACAACTGAGCTAAGCAACCATAAAAGCAGCTATGTAATATCTAGAATTATTACAAACTGGTGAATGGAATTCGGTCTTTGCCAGCCACGCAGACAGCCTGCAAAATCTGTTGCTTCATGCTGTCTGAACATTCATACACAGAGCACACGTCACACACCACTCACTCGAGTAGTGCATGTGGCTTTCCAGGTTAAACTGAAAGAGATAGGATCTGAGGTATTTAAAACATTCTGAGAAACATGTGTATTTTCACTAACAAATCAGCGTTTGTTCCAAGAGCAAGTGTGTCTTGTTTTTGTTTGCGTGGGGTGCATATGTGTTTGATGACAGAGGCACATAGGCCTAGCCGACCTGAAAAATGTGCTTATCTGAAGACCATCTATACTCAGCTAATGCAGCATGATGGAGACAGTCTACAGTCCATACACCTTGATAGCTGATAAGCACATCAATTCCTGAGCCTCTCTTCCGAGTTCCAGGTAGTCAAACTGTTGGAAGTCTTGTTTTCAGAGAAGGTCATTTTTAAAGGTTTGCTGATATGATCGGTTGAGAAATCACTGTTCAAATGCTGGATCACGAGTTTTGTTTAGGCTACTGCAACAACTTCATGCAGGCTACATTTTAGGTGAGTATATTCAGTGTAATTAATCATGAACAGAATTAGGATATAGAGTAAAATCAGCCTATTGGTTTTGGACTTAAAATATAGGACATGGAAGCTGAAATACTGCAAAAGTAGATCTTAAGCTTATCGTATCCACAATCCAGTCGATAATAACCCTGCCTCCAGATGCAAGACCAAATTCACAGACCCAACTTACAGATGCCCAATAATGAGCGTACATTTCCTTTCCTCAAAGCACACTAAACTTGTAGGGCATATCAACGGGAGGAGATGTGTCAGTTATTTCCCCACGGGAAATAAACGTGTCACTCCTCCCTCCCTCGAGCGCTCTCTGCCTGTTTATCGCCGCGCGCGCAACCATCTCTTTCCGACACGACTATGAAGAGTTGGCGCACTCAGCGTCTGATGAAAGTGTGTTACATTTTAAGTGAACTCAGCTTGTCCACGGTTTTTACTGTAATCACATTGATGCAGAATCACGCACGCATGCGTGTTTGAAATACCATAGCAATTCAGAGACCAAAAATTAGACAAACGCTGTTGCGCACAGCTTACAGAAAATACACAAAATACTTACAAGGTATGATATCTGCCTGTCGAAGAAAACCGAATCTCCCATGGCTCTGAAGAAGTATCCACATAGAACTTAAAGAAAACGAGCTCCGAAACGCACAGAATCAAAACAACAAACTCATCCGGGAGGGCAATGGAACGTGCAATGGTTTCAGCGCTTGTTTCTTCTCTCATCAATACCGAGGCAGAACGGAGGAATCCAAACAATAGTTACGATACGAAACAACGTCCTCTCACTGTGTTAAAAGTCTGATACAATCAAGCAGAAGTAGTGTCAGTAACTCATCCATCGTTGCTGTCAAAGGCGTAGAGAATTTGCAACTGCTACATGGTACTTTTCAGCGGGCGCGCGATTATTCGCTCTCCGTAGGATAAACTGTGAGAGTGAAGGAGCGATGCTGAGTCTCCGAAGTCAGAGAGAAAGGGAGAGAGAGAGAGAGAGAGGCGGGGCGCCTGGTGGAGAGCAGAGGGGAGCTATGAAGACAAAGCTGAGGTGGACGTATGACGTCTTTACATTCTAAAAAAAATCAACTAAAATTAACTCGAGCTCTTCAAAAAATAAAAAATACATAAAATAACAAATATAAGCCCTAGGCATTTTAATAACATCATGTCAAGTAGCCTAGACTCAAGTCGACTTCGGGAAAAAAGGAAACTACTTTCCTGATTGTGATTTAGTTGAATAATTAAGTTGTTTTTTTTCACTGTTGAATAATCTGGTTGTTTGGCGCCTGAACACCATAAACGGGAGGATATCCAAAATCAGTGGATTGTCATTACCTTCATGCAAGAGCAGCATTAAGTCACTCTATGACTGGAATGCATGGTACATTCAGTCGACCTATGTATCTAGGTAAAATGCACTAAAATTGCACCTGTTAAACCTATAGGCAGAGGCGCATCTTGCCACCAGGCAAGGCAG
>NC_085871.1:33181247-33186247 GCF_034702125.1 Engraulis encrasicolus
ATTCAACTGGTACTGTGGCCGTGCGGTCATAGCCAGGGTTGCCAGATGAGGTGATTTCCAGCCCAAAAAATGCTCAAAACCCGCCTAGAAGCATAAAATCTCGCCCAATTCCGTTGATTTCTATGGAAAAAATTGAGCTGGTTTTTCTGCTAAATGCCATTTTTACCCGCACACAGCCATCCTAAGCAGCCCAATTGGGCGGGAAACAGCCCAATCTGGCAACACTGGTTATAGCTCTCCGAAGCCGTGGATTTTATCGAAAATCCTTGCAAGTGACGGGAGAAACAAATTGTGTGACATTTTCCATGCTACCGGTACTTCACAGGTTTGACAGTACAGTTGACATTGCAGAATCAATGTTGGCGTGTGACTCCATGTGAGCTACCATTGCGGTCTGAAACAACTGAAACGTTTTCCTGACTTCTTCCCCACCGTTTCGGCAATAAGTTTAACTTCTTTGACTATGTCTCTGTAAATCCCAGAATCCTGATTCATTCAAACACCTCTAGCTCGTGGGAGCAGAGCGAATAAGAGGCTACAGGGCTGCGTGCGGTCAAGTCCACCTTTGCAGAGTCCAAGACCAGACTAGTCAAGTCTGAGACAAGTCTGAGTCCAAAGACGTTCGGGAACGAACAAAACGGTTGCAAGCTTGCCGTCCATGTGCAAATCAATGTAGGCCTACAGGAGAACAAGTAGTCCTAAAAACAAGCAAGATACGGGGTTCCATGAAGGCAAACCCCTTTCTCGGATTCTCACCCACACCAAACGATCGCCTGAGAAAGTGTTTCAGCAGCAAAGTTCTACAGCAGTAAAGCAAATCTGGGACATCATAGGCCATAGCCTACATTTCTACACATCTGTTGATCTGTGTGGTTGTGTGCGTGAGACCCGGGCACGGATGTGGGTTGTGTATGTATGCCTGTATGCCTGTATATAGGCCTGTGTTCTCTGTTTTTTTGTCAGTTGTGCAATAGTGTTGTGATGTGATGTTAGGTGTATGTCCTGTCTTAAACGAGTGTTGCTCAGGGACGCAAAATGAATTTCAGTGAAAACTGACAATAAAGTATAATCGTATCGTATCTTATCTTATCTCATGCGGGAAAGAGAAAGACGAGGGAGGTGCGTCATGACGCAGCTAATAATAATGTTTTATCAGCAAGCTTGTGGTCCACAAAAGTGTGAAAATCAATGTCGGCCAAAAGGCTTACAAAAGTAGGCATCTAACTAAAAAGATTTAAGTTGCACAGTGTTCACATGCATCACGTATAGTTTTGGTAGACGAAAGTCCTGTCGCAGTCCACGCGGAAATGCGCAAATTACACACAGTTTCATGGAACATTACACGCTGGCACTGTCAGCTCGTCATTGCATAGCAACCATACAACCTGTCAATTCAGAACTACTTTGCTTAGCGGAGGAGGTGAACATCTAATGATGAAGGTAACAAATAAACATTTGTTCGAAAATGCATTTTGTTGGCAATGTAACTATAGTATAAAAGCAATATAATCCTCGTGGTCGGGAGGATGTTAACTGACATCCTACCGGTTGTGATTGCTGACAGCACTCAGCCTTGGGCTTCGTGCCTATAGCCGGACCACACCCGGGAGGATGTCAGTTCAACATCCTCCTTCCCACTCGGGTCATATTGCTTAATGATGACCAGTGTTCTAAAAAAAAGTAGGACTGACTTTGGCAAGTCCAGACCAATGTCCAAGACCACTGTCCGAGTCCAAGACAAGTCAGAGTTCAACTAATAGCAAGTCCAAGTCCATAGAAAGACTAATTAGAGTCCGGACTCAAGTCCAAGTCTGGACTGCACTACTTCAGCCCTGTCCTGCACCCAGATATAAGTCCAGTCCATGAACCTGAGCAGAACCACGTAGATCTGGTGAGAGCCAGGTTAACGAGCCCCTACTTGGCATGGCGGTTCCGAAGTGTGAGTCAGAAGCTAATTGCAAATAAGGCATCGCATGCTGCCAACTTGGCTGTTTCTCTGCAAGTTCCTCCCTCCCAAATCTCTACCCTTACTCATGGACTCTTTCTTGTTTGGTCCTTGAACTCTACTCTCCCATAATTTACGAGGTAAAAACTAATGTATGAATAATCAAATATGTATGTTTGACAGTGTCGGGACTGAAATGTCACAGATTTCACATTTATGTTGTTGGATGTAATAAATATGTCAACATATATAATCAGAACAAGATAATACATTCTAATATTATAATATTAGGCTCTATTATTATATACCGGTACTGTACATATCGAGCTGTGAGGCGCACTCCTACTTGTTACAGTACATTAGCAGTGTCCATAAAGTTCAGCATTGTGCACAACAACATGTGCTGCTCTCTCTATAACTGCAGCATAATCTCTGGGACAGTAGTAGTAGTAGTAGTAGTAGTAGTAGTACTCACAGTAGCACGAGTCATTCTGTCACCGTGGCGGCAACGGTGATGGTTACCGTGCAGTCAAACAGCCAGCTCCACTTCAGTATGAAGTGGCGCAAGCTAAATAAAATGCTGTGCAGAGGCGCTGGCGGCTTTGGCTGGTGCCCAGGACAAAGTCACCTGAAAGGGCCCCCCAAAAAACTACATACTGCTACATAATGAGGACCAATTTTGCACCCCACGCCCCCCTCCCCCCTCTCCATGGTCCCAGGACAACTTACCCGTTTGTCCCTTACAACGTACCCCTCCTATCTACTTCCCTGGTGCTGTGTAGACACGAGCACAGCGCTGACGCCATACTGTCACCACATACGGTAGTTTACTACCAGCCACCAGCAGTTCCTGGCTCACTTAGTTTTAGCTTAGTGCGGTTTGCAAACACCACCTAAAGCCACATCCTGTGCTGGAGGATGGGGAAAGCAGCTTAAGTGTAAACACGCTGTTTAGTGTGCGATATATACATATCTACTATGCAATGAAGTTTTGAGTGCGATAAAGCCATCACTCGTTGTCTTGTCACAGACACTGTCCAGACACTGTTGTCATAGATTCACTCTGAATCTGAAATGTGCTCAATCACCTTACTCTTAAGGTTCTAAAATGAGAAAGAGCAAAGAATGTACAAAGAATGTACAAAGAATGAAACAATGTTTGTGATGTGAAAAGGTAGGGCTTCAGAGACCATCTGAAAACTGTACATATTGTACATGTGTTCCTATTGACCAAAGTCAGACTGAGTAATAATCACCACAGCATGGTAGGCATACACTGCACGTTGAGTGTTAAGACTTATAACAGGCTTATACAATAAGGCTATAACATAGTCCAATATCTTATATTCATACAAGTTATTCTGATTTCATGTGCTCAAAACATGCATTGTTCTTCTCAAGATGTCTCACACAGCAGGCAAATCCTTTCTTATTCTTTGAACTCACCCCAGAAGAAGCTCTCTGTTGTTTTCTTATATGCTGTACACGGTTGTTGTGATATGTTGATTTGAGTTTGAGTTTGAGCATGACCAATTGAGCAAGAGAAAAGCACAGCACAGCCACATAAGTTTATGAGGTGCTGAGCCACTAAAACTGTGGATGGTTAAGTTGGACCGTTTGTCTTTGGTTAGGTCTTTGGTTTGTTCTACATTTCGGTTTGAAGGGAGGGAAGTTGGGCCATGTGTCACTCTCGTAAGCCACAGCACCACGTGTTCAAGAGATTTCACAATTCCTTATTTTATTTTCACAGAAATAGATTGTGACTCATGTGGTAAATGCTGTTGATAATGGCAACAACAGGAAGATTTGTATCTGCCTTTCTCATTTCTCGATTGAAGTAATAGTCCAGTAAAGCCTACAGAGAAGGGTCAAGTGCCAAAGAGTTGTTTTGGTATGCATACAGTTGAAGCGTAAATTTCTAATATGATAAATAATGTGTTTCACAAATGCAACAAAGTGGGATCAACTCTGGTCTCTTTGGATGTCAGTTTACAGATGGCATACTTGGGAATCCCGGGACACACCCCTAAAGAGCACCTGTCTAATCAATGCTATTACATAAAGACACTCAGCTATTTAAGTGTATGACATGACCCTGATGAAGGCGTAAGCCGAAAAGCTGGTCTCATTGAAAAAAAGTATTGCAAGAAGTTCTGAGCGTGCGACGACAATTGCTTTTTTACTAAGTTATCTTCACCACCGTGTGCACCTCACTCTGTGTACGTTTACTAAACCAAAACCAAAAGCGTACAACTTTGCGTCATATTAATTATTGAAGAAACTCCATATGTATCTCCTCCATATGTGCCATCTCCGCCATATCTATCCTCTGGCTGAAGTATACAGAGCTCAGAGATAGTCACAGTTTGTGTCATCGTATGTGAAGGTAGGCCTATGCTAGCCTGATGTGTTGTTTGTTACTTAGGCTATGTGATATGCATTCTAGAATTATTAATGTGCATGATGTGCATTCTAGAATGCATGACGAATCAGAGTGAGATTCTAGGAGTTATTATGCAGTCTCTATGAATCAGCTGCAGTTTGAACACATGCACACAATTGCATATGGTACACTAATAAGTAGCCTACCACAGGGGGACTAAGGACCCTTTGAAAATAAGATGCTATATCTGAAGGGGCTATCCTTTAAAGTAAATGAACAAACAACATAAATGAAAAAAATAAGCTACATGGTATATATCATTGAATATGTTATGGCAGTGGAAAATAAGACACAGAGGCAGAGCTGCAGATTTTTGAGCCCACACAGTGCAACAAAAACAGTGTTAATTCATCACTTATGAGAATAGGTCATGTGGCTATAAAATATGATACAGTTAGATGTGCAGATTGATCCATCACAATAAAAGTGCAGTGTTAATTCAACACAGTCCATACAACATCTTCTGAATAATATTTCACCCCAGTGTATTCTTTTAAGTTCCAAATTAACACTGCCTATTTTTTACTGAACAACTATATTCAGTAGCTCCCCATGAAGTGCTGCCTGCTGCAGAGAAATGCTGATGTGAATAATCTCCATTCCCAAACGTCC
>NC_085871.1:33191247-33198747 GCF_034702125.1 Engraulis encrasicolus
AGAGGAGAGTGGGGAGATGGAGGGATGGAGGGATGGACGAGGGATGCGATTGCTGGAGGCTGGGGGCATTCGATAGATGTATGATGGGGCATGCTAGTTTTGATGTATATAGTACATACGCATACAGTATACTGTATATAGGCTCTATTATACTGTACAGATATATAGAGGGAGAGAGAGAGAGAGAGAGAGAGAGAGAGAGAGAGAGAGAGAGAGAGAGAGAGAGAGAAAGAGAGAGAGAGAATACTGTACAGTATATATAGCCTATATATTTTTTAACTCATTGATTTATATTTATGATGTATATTCACATAACAGACGCAGATACAATAGAAATACTTACAACACAAAGTCTGTTATGGCCTGATACCACAGGCATTCTGGAAACTGGAAAAGTCTATCATGACATATTGCATAGAGTTTGTAGGTATCAGGTATCATATTACTTTCATCATTCAAGATGGAGGGATGACTGTTGAAGTAAACACCTCATTTCTGATCTGCTTACTCTCTCCTTGCTGCCTCACTCGCCTCCAGTTGTCTCTGCCATTCTTCTCAACCCCAATCCCCCCCCCCCCCCAAACAAACGGCTTTCAGAAGCTGACAGATATTTCTCAATCAGACAGCAACTTTCGTTTCATGTGTCTTTCTGTGCGGATGTTTTCAGAACCGTCTCCTGTCAATGAATAGACTGTGTACATGCATAAACAAACAAAATAAGCAATAAACAAACAAAAAAACCTGAATGCAAAAAAACAAGCAGGTGCTAAAGAAACCAAAGTCCCTTCTTTAAATCCAGCTCCATGGACACACAAATCCATCCAGTAAATCACCATCTCACTTTCTTTACCGAGGAGCAAAGGGCTGTTCACCACAGATAGCCAGATCCCACTTCACTGACACAGCCTCTGAGCTCCCTTGTTCCTATCAGCAGGGGAATAAAAGCTCCAGCAACTGCTGTCCTTTATCTCCTACAGACTGCTGAGCTCCCCGCCAAGTTCCTGTACAGTGTCCATGAGGCACGGTACTGTATATAACACCAAGTAACTTAAGCCAGAGATGGTGGAACAGATTGCTTGATGTATGGCGTGTATGATCAGGTTGCTGACAGCTTTGGCCGGGCCCGGGACAAAGTCATCTGAAAGGCCCCACCACCCAATACATTCAATGTAATAGGGACCATGTTCTGGGGCCTCTGTCTCCCAAGGCCTTGGACAACGCGCACACATACACACACACACACACACACACACACACACGCACACACACACACACACACACACACACACACACACACACACACACACACACACACACACACACACACACACACACACACACACACACACACACACACACAATGGTTTCCCTGACAGCAAGTAACTTAAGCCAGAGGCGTTGGAATGGATTGTGTGATGTATGACATGGACGATGACAAAAGCCAAATAATTTAGTGGATAATTCCATGCATTACAACACTTTAGGTACAGACTTTCCAAAAGATTACATTGCTTAGTGTGTCTGCGTAGAGTCTGGAACTGCCCTTTTGCTGTTTCCCATCTCATCCACTGCAGTGTGGAGAACTTATGATGAACAGACCTCTGAAATGCAAACCTGGAACGTTTCCTCAAAAACACGAGTACTTTCCGAGTTCTGCCGTCAGCTTGATTAAAACAAGTCATGTTTCAGCTACAAAAAACAGGTGAAATGTTAGGACTGGGGTGTAGTTTACGGAGGAGAATACGACCCAACTCAAATGTCCCCAGAAAACCAGGGATGTCCTGGTCAACCCTGCTCACAATGAGGCTTGCCAGAGCTGCACAGTAAATAATACAGTGTTAATTCAACACTTCGAGAGCCATTTAACATCTAGAGCAGTGATTTTCAAACTGAGGGCCAGAGCCCACTGGTGGGCCCTGAGGGTATTCCAAGTGGGCCTTGAAATCATTTTCCAAAAATAATAATCATATTTTGGTGTGTGATGCTGTTGAGTTACTAGAGTTTTATTCTTAATTGGGTCAGAGGTGGGCCCTGAACATTTTTGACAATTTGGAGTGGGCCCCAAGTTGAAAAAGGTTGGAAAACCCTGATCTAGAGTGTTTTTGGTCCCAGAGTACTCAAAGTCAGGCCTACTCCATTAGAATTTCTTTTGGGCCACATTTCGAAACTTAAGATGGGCCAGACATTTTCAGCCATCACTAAAATGTGACAATGACACTTTTCAAATCAGTACAAACTTTTTTAAAAAAATGTTCTTCTAAAGTACTTGAAAGTAATTACATTGAATGTTCAATGTACAAGACAAGCAAGAGATTCACAAAGAAAAGCATTTGTTGTACTACAGTATCAAAACGGCAATGTACATTGCTACTGGACAACTGGGGAAATATCTGGGCCGCATGTGGTCCATGTCTGGGCCGCATGTGGCCCTCGGGCAGCCAACTGAATATACCGGCTCTAAATGCTTTTAGAACACTGTTTTTTTTACTGTGTAGCAGGACTGGACTGGAGGGGAGGGGAGGTGATGGAGGACAGAGCTGTGGAAGGAGACAGGTATGCTAATATTCAGCTGGGTGCTGTCCAGGAACTGCCGGGTCTCCATGATCAGGGCCGGATTAAGATGGCCTGGGGCCCCTAGGCTACAGGTTGTTGTGGGGCCCCACGGACGACAAATTTTGTGCCAAATTTACATAGACAGTGTCATAATTACAACAACGGAATTAAAGATAACATGTCTGCCAAACTGCACTCAGCACCACAATGGAGCACAATCTTGTCACAATTCTGCATTTTTTTCACTTTTGGCCAATCAGTGGCCCCCTGGCAGGTGGGGGGCCCCTAGGCTGCAGCCATATCTAGCCTGTGCATTAATACGGCCCTGTCCATGATGACTCACCATTGGAAGCAGCAGGAGTGGGAGTAGCAGTAATATGGCTCCAAGAGCCTCGGACAGTTACAGGGCAGTGGTATACAGCCGTAGCCAGGGGGCCTAAAGAGGGGCACGATACTGTGTGCTGTCTAACGTGTAATGGTGACTGCAGCACACACTTGTGGGTTAGTTTTGCAAATAGCAATAAAGAGAAAAAAGTCCCTCTAACAGGATGGCATTTAAAGGGACACTGTGTGAGATTTTTAGTTGTTCATTTCCAGAATTCATGCTGCCCATTCACTAATGTTACCTTTTTCATGAATACTTTCCACAATCATCAAATTCTAAGCATTCATTATGACTGGAAAAATTGCACTTTTCATACATGAAAAAGGGGATCTTCTCCATGGTCCGCCATTTTGAATTTCCTAAAATAGCCATTTTTAGCTGCAAAAATGACTGTAATTGGACCATACTAGTTAATATTTGTTTATTACTTAGTAAACTTTCATGTAGGCAATGAGGGAGCCTAGTTTCCTAATGGGTTCAGGCATAGTCAGCACCCTTTTTTGACCATTTCCTGCACAGTGTCCCTTTAATACAAAAAGGACATGTGCGACGGAAGCAGCAGCGTCAGAAGTATCCTTGGACAGGGCTGTGGCACAGGAGTAGAGAGGGGGCCTAAATGGGGCACAATACTGTGTACTGTGTACTGTATACTGTTTAACGTGTAAAGGCCTCTTTTTACTCATACAACACCGACTTTGCGGGATACAGGAAACGCACTGTCAGCAGGGGGTGGCAGCAGATTACGGACAATACAGCCTGGGAGAAGCATGCAGTGTACATTCAGCACTGCAAGGGGTCGTTTCAGCTCTGCAGAGGGGGGGTGTGGGGGCGTGTTCGTGTACATAGGTTACAGCTGCAGGTCCAGGACGACTCTAAACCAGGCTTAACATGTAATCTGTGTTTCTGTGCTTGAGTGCTTGTGTGCAAACATAAGGACTAGGCTACATTGCATGATGCTATGGTGACTGCGGCACACACTTGCAGGTTAGTTTTGCAAATAGCAATAAAGCGAAAAGTCCCTCTAAAGTTTGGAGGTTGGGGTGCGCACATCCACAAAACAATTCAATTATCCAGGTGCCAGACAAAAGCAGTAGACAGTGTGATGAAGTGGTCCACACACTGAACATGAGCTCCAAAAATATAAACTTTATACAAAGTTTATACAAATGGCAATGTTTCGAGGAAGATGAGGAAGATCCCACTGGTGGATCGAAACGTATAAAGATGGACCACTTCATCACACATTTGGTACAAAAAAGGACGTAATACAACAAACATAAGTAGCAGCAGCGTCAGACATCGGAGGAACAGTAATAGGGCTCTTTTGACAGGAGCAGAACAGCAGTGTTGTGGAGGGAGGCCTAGATGGGGACATGATGATCTATGTACTGTGTGCTGTGTGTTGGCGTGTACTGTATGCGTAGGACTAGGCAAGATTGTGTGATTGCGTGATTGCTTATGAGATTTCATTGCATCGGGGCCTAGATGGGCCACGTTCTGCATGCAGCGCTTGTGTGCGGACATTAGGACAAGACTAGATTACATGTCACACACTTGTTTAGTTTTACAAATAGCAAAAAAGGAGCACAGGAGGAAATTTGTGACAAAAAAGGATGTGAGAAAAGCCAGAAGTAACAGGAGAAGAAAAAGTATGGCATAGCGTAGCATAGGGCTCTGGAACAGCAGTGCTGAGGGGGCCTATAGGGGAAAAGACATCTGTGTTGTGTTGACGTCCTGAAAGTACAGTGCTAGTACGAGGATGCGTTCAGTTCAGGGGTGCATTTCTGGAAAGTGTAGTTGCTAACTATGTTAGCTACTTAGTTGGTTGCAATGCAATTTCCCATTGGCAACTACCGAAGTTGCTAACTGCTAACAACTACGCTTTCCAGAAATGCACCCCAGAATAGCTCAGTTCAAGTATGTTCTGTGCTGGCTGGCAGGTTGTTTCATTAAGACTGGGTTTGTCGTTGTGTTAGGGTGAACGTATAGTCTGTGTGTCATACATAGGTGCCGGAAAGGGGAATGCAGTGATACATTTGAATCACCACTTTTGGGCTCCCTAAATGAGACTTTCTCAACTTTTACTGCAGACAAATGAGTGGAGTGCAGCAGCAGTAACATTCATGTTAAGAAGTAAAGAATGAAGGGAAAAAATGCACCACCACTTTAAAACTCGTTCCGGCGCCATTGGTGTGTGTGTGTGAGTGCGTGTGTGTGCGTGCATGTGCGTGCGTGTGCGTGCATGCGTGCGTGCATGCATGTTTGTATGTATGTGTGTCTGTGTGTGTGTGTGTGTGTGTGTGTGTGTGTGTGTGTGTGTGTGTGTGTGTGTGTGTGTGTGTGTGTGTGTGTGTGTGTGTGTGTGTGTGTGTGTGTGCGTGTGTGTGTGTGTGTGTCTGTCTGTCTGCGTGTACAGCAGTTTAGCACAAGTGTGTGATGTGCTAGTTGGTTTTATGATGAGGGTTTTTTAAAAGGTCATAGCACAGTGGGGGAGGTCTTAAACACAATCACCTTGTTTAATTGGTCAGGAGTGAGTGTGTGTGATACACACACAAACGCAGGCACACAGGCACGCAAGCACACACACACACACACACACACACACACACACACACACACACACACACACACACACACACACACACACACACACACACACACACACACACACACACACACACACACACACACACACACACACACACACCGTACAACCCCTATGAAAACACTGACTACTAGATTTTCCATACTATGGGAAAACACTGAGTAATCAAATTAAATATGTGTGTGTGCATGCGTGTGTGCGTGCGTGTGTGCGTGCGTGTGTGCGTGCGTGTGTGCGTGCGTGGCGTGCGTGTGTGTGGCAAGCAGTAGCAGTGGGATGACCGACATTACAAAGGAGCACTAAAACCGGGTAGTGCCAGTTTAATGTTATTTGATGACCTCATCAAATATGTGCACACACACCCCCCCCACACACACACACATGCTCTCTCTCTCTCTCTCTCTCTCTCTCTCTCTCTCTCTCTCTCTGTCTCTCTGTCTCTCTGTCTCTCTCTCTCTCACACACACACACACACACACACACACACACACACACACACACACACACACACACACACACACACACACACACACACACACAAACACACACACACACTACAACACACTACAACACACTACAACACACTACAACACACTACAAGGTTCCCAGCCCCACCCTGTCCCCCAACTCAGGGAAACTTAGGCAACTGGGAAAACAATGTTGTGGGAAATGTTCAGAGGAGCATTCCTCAAATGCTCTGGAAAAGGCGACATGGTTAGTAGGTTAGACTCAGTGCCGGTGACAGCCAGCGATAAGACGAATACAACCTCCTGGGTCTCATGGGACTCGGGAGTTCAGATTGTCAGAGGGACACAAATGGAGAGAAAGACAGATAAGACAACAGGAACAACCAAGTTCGTATTGAGAAAGGAGTTACAAAAGGAGTTACCCTGCTTTGGCCTATAGGGGTAGGGCACTGGGTCAGTACGCTGGCGACCCGGGTTCGATTACTACCCGGGTCATTGCCGACCCTTCCCTGTCTTTCTCTCTCCCCACTCATTTCCTGTCTCTCCTCCACTGTCCTATTGAAAATAAAGGCAAAAAAGCCCGAAAAAAAAATGTTTGGAAAAAACAAAACAAAAGAAGTTATGTTCAAAGTGTCAACGTCATGGACACAAATCCACCCGTCTCACGGTGCGAGTTGCTGCTGTGACAGCAGGAAGTCTTTAACTGTCACCTTGAGTCTTGGACACCACCGTCAGCAACCCCACTGTCTCTCCACAGCAGTGTTTCTCAAAGTGGGGCGGAAGCCCCCCTAGGGGGGCGCGGAGGTATTGGAGGGGGGGCGCGTGAAGTTTTACGATGGCCTATTTATTTGTATTTTTGTAACCATTTTGCTCGAGGGGGGCGCAGACAGACACCCTTCCTCTGAAGAGGGGAATGTCAGGAAAAGTTTTAGAAACACTGCTCTACAGTCACCACCGTCAGCAACCCCACTGTCTCTCTACAGTACATCCACAGCATGTTTAATGCAGCCAGGGAGAGTTTGCTAACGGTAGGGACACATACGTAGGAGGCGAAGCGAAGAGAGGCGAAATTCAACCGTCATCAGGTCGTCGCAGCGAATCAAATGGAATGGAACAGTTATGTTGTTGATTTGATTGGGCCACGGCAGGCGAATTCGCTCCTCATTTGCATAACATTAAACTGTCTTTAATAATTTCGCTTCGCTTCGAATGGCGAAGTTGGCTTCGCTTGGCCAAATTCACGTCTATGTGTCCCTACCGTAACACCACTGGCATCAGCAGCTCTGCCCAGATCCACCCAAGAGCTAACACCATTACCACGCAGCTTCCCTGCAAATTAGTTTAGGGGCTGGGGGGCTCTACTATCATCTTATCATCACCGCCAGCAACACCACCTCCCAATCCCACCCCTACCATAACATCTAGGCATTCCATGAGTGCATTATAATATGAGACCTTGCCTCCTCCACTTGTGCTTGTCTCCTCGTCCC
>NC_085871.1:33203747-33206247 GCF_034702125.1 Engraulis encrasicolus
CTTCTAACTCTTCCTGACTTAAATTCCCTGACTTAAATTCCTTCCTCATTTACCTCCACCTCTGTTCTCTTTTCACCATGTCTTTGTTTTCATCTCCATCATCTCTTGCATTCCCTCCCTCCCTCTCTGTCTTTCCTCCACTCTCTCTTGGCATCCATCCAGTTCACATTTTCCCTGCCTGAAGGTCTAAGACAGCGATTCTCAAAGTGTGGTCCGGAGACCACTGGTGGTCCGCAACAGAGCTCAGGTGGTCCGTGAGGGGATTTCTACTTTTCAAAGACAAGCTAGCAGTAGGCTATATTTGTAACGTTATTACAAAGCTAAACATAGCTGAAGTCATATTGTCACCACAATAAGACAGGCTTCTAATGTGAATAAAAAGTAAGTGATCTGCATCAAAATTAGCAGTGTCAAACTAGCACCTCTCAACTGTCAATTCCGTTGACAGCTGGTTCCTGAACATTTTGGGGGGGAACAAAGTGGTCCTCGGTCTGAAAAAGTTTGGGAAACACTGGTCTAAGACAAACCATACATTACACCACATTGCATTGCATTCCATTATACTGGTGCATTTACACATTAAGACACGGCCTCTGCTATACATTAGCCATTTCCAGATTGGCAAAGGCAAAGTTGCAATGTATTACTTAAGGCCATTGGTACTGTTATAGTGGTGTAGTTCTGTGGTAGGAAAGTCTTTTTTTTCAGTGACTATTACAGCGTTCCACGATGGAACGGTGCACAGTAGCCTCTTACTGCAGATGGGGTCGCCGGCGTGCCTATTTACTATTTGCTGAAAATACTCAACTACATCATAACAACATTGCTATGACAGTACTGAGAGCCATAAGTAACAGATTAATTAAGACATAGCCATTACACTTTTGGTGACAGTAAGGTTATAAAATAGGCTCTAAGGGGTTAAGGGTCTACGTTATTTACAGAAGGTACCAGGTATTGGTTACAGTTCTTGGAGAAATGTGGGGTTAGGCACCCTCCTTGCTCAAGGGCACCTCAGCCGTGGATGAAGAGGGTCCAACTACAAAGGGTGGGATACGAACCTGCAAACATATCACAATCCATAACACCTACCCTCTAACTATTGCAACATGGGAACTTGCTTGCTAAATTCCCTCCTTCCATGCCTCCCTGTCTGTCTGTCCTCGTGTCTCTCCCCATCAATCTGGCTAGCGTTGCTTCAGCAGGTCTATTGCTAACATCACATTATATTACATTACTATACATAACATTACACTGTGTTGGTTCTTTAATCTGAAAGGATTTGTTTATTTAGGTACAGATTATTAGTTACAGCCCCCAGAGCAATGTAGGGTTAGATCAGTGTTTCTCAACCTTTTTTAACAAATGCCCCCTTGGCCTCATCATAAGCCTGACAACGCCCCCTTTAATGTAAAAAAAATGAATAGACTAATGCTCCCCAATGGCAACTAAGCACCGCCCCCGTGGAGAAACACCAGGTTAGATGCATTGCTCACAAGACGTCCGACAACAAGACCGCCTCCTCCCTACCCATGAGGCCACAGTCACTTCACTGCTGCATCCCCTCCCTACTACTTATCTCTCCTCCTTTCTCTACAGGGAAACACCCACAGTCGTATTTGCATGTGTTTTGAGCATGCAATCATTCATTCACAAGAGCATCTGCCTAACAACTTGTCTGCTGCGTCCCCTTCCTCTCTCTCTACCGCTCCCCTCCCCATCAACCTGGCTCGCATTGCCACTGCAGGTTCTTTTTTTTATTTCTTTATTTTTTTTTAGGGGGGGGGTGTCTTTTTATGCCTTTATTATGACAGAGACAGAAAAGAGTGACAGGAAATTAACGGGGAAGGGTCGGCAAAATAAGCCCAGGCCGGAATCGAACCCAGGTCAGCATCGTAGCAGACGAGTGCCCTAACGTTTCCGGCACGGTAGGGGCGCCCCCCTGCAGGTTCTGACACACAAGCCCCTCCGTCTGCTCCACCCCACAGCCTTGCGTCCCGAAGAGAGGATGAGTCTTTTATTACGTTGCCTCAGACACTGTTTCTCAATGTCAAGAGTTCTAGCCTTGCTAGGATGTGAAACGCCCAGTGATTGGATACTCTTTGGTGAACTCTGCAGAGTATCCCAATCACAAGCCAGTAATTTTCAACCTATGGGCCGGGGCCCACTGGTGGCCTCTGAAGGTATTCCAAGTGGGCCTTGAAATCATTTTCTAAAAATTATAATCATATTTTGGTGTGTGTTGCTATTGATTTATTTGAGTTTTATTCTTTATTGGGTCAGAAGTGGGCCCTGAATATTTGTGACAATTTCGATTGGGCCCCACGTTGGAAAAGGTTGGGAACCCCTGCACTAGGCATTTCACGTCCTAGCAAGGCTAGAACACTTGACATTGAGAAAGAGTCAGTGTCTCCTCTGCTACAGTACACAGGATCTGATGACAGAGAAGTGAATGAACCCTTCTGATGTTTGTGCTGCTTTTTCGGTTTACATTGAGTTT
>NC_085871.1:33221247-33236247 GCF_034702125.1 Engraulis encrasicolus
CTTCGGCCTATCTCTCTGCAGTGGACCAACTTGTTTCCTACTTCAATCAGGATATTGAAAGGGGAAGAAACCCCCACAAGGCACGACAAGGCTGGAAACCAGGGGAAATGACTATAGGGGCAACCCACGTCATCCTAGTATCAGAAATAATAGTAAAAATATATTTCTCTTCGTGTCTCAATCTGTGAAGACATGACCCCTGTTATAAATTTGCTGTTACCGGAATGGCATTGAGCAAAGTTGTAATGTATTACTGGAGGCTCTGTGGGAAGTCATAGTGGTGCAATATGATAGTTCAAGGATAGTACAGTCTTTCCAATGACTACTGTGGAGTTCCACTGGGGAAATGGTGTGCAATATGAGACTACACATTGTGACTGAACAAATAGTTCACCAAAGGATGATGTGGTGGATGCAACAATAGATTCATAAAATAGACAAAATCCTTTTTGACCATCCATTACACTTGCATGCGAATTGTGATGGCAACACATTAGTCATTAAGACCTTTTTCAGGACCTGCCGTGTCCAACCGGTAGGGCACTCATCTACCATGCGGCTGACCGTGGTAGATTCCCGGCCCGGTTCCTTTGCCGGCCCTTTCCCGTCTCTCTCTCCTCACTTGCTTCCTGTCACCACCAAAAAGACCAAGAAATATCTTAAAAAAATACATTTTTCAAGGTTAGATTCCAAACATTGTGAGCAATTACAATGCAAAATGTAATGGATGGTGTGTAGGATCCTTAGCCGTCTAGAGCAAATAGTGCAAGACAGAAGAAGCTTGAAGTGGGCGATGGTGCCAATGGACTAAAGTACAAAGACTTGTTTTGCTGTCCAGTGGTGCAGTAAACCAAGGATTACATCATCTGCTTTGAATGCAGCACACTCTACAAATAAGATGATGAGTCACAAGACAGGGATAACAAGCCAGAATCAACATTTATACACAGGGCTGGCCAAATACTCTTCAATTGAAGCCATGCGGCAGACCTTGATGTCATTCCTGAAGGGCCTATTGCCACTATGAAACAAGAAATTATTCTAATGTTTTTTTAAGAGTCTGCAGCACTGATCTAGGCCTATTTGATAGTATTTGATAGCAAATGGTTCAAATGGTTCAACCGTGTGCACAATGGGACTGATAGCCCAGGTAAAAAAAAGCACAACTTAAAGTGTACTTTTGGCGACTGTACTTAATACAAAGAATACTATTTTCAGCATTTTAAAGTGGGATTCATTGCACTATTAGTGCGCTTGAGCCCTACTAAAGCAGTACTTCAGCACACTTGCAGTGTCATATCTGAAGGCATTTCATTGCAGTGTCTTATCAGTGGTTTACTTCAAAGTAAAACTTTACACTTTCACCCATTAACAGTTGACCTTGAATTGATACCCTTGAATGACCTATGAATGACCTTTGGCACAGAATTATCTGAGGACGTTTCATCTCTCGGTTGAATTGTTTTTAAGCACGTGTCCTGAGGTCGAAATTGCTTGCAATACTATGATGGCCAGATGTGCTTAGACTCAGGTCAAAACTCCAAATCTCCAATAACTATTGCTGACACAATGACAAAAAAAAAAAATTGGTGACAGTGGTGACAGGAAGTAGTCAGAGTCTTGCTGTCTCTGCATCTGCCTTAGGCCAGTAGCAGTGCACTCCACTCATGCCGTGCCTCTCTAACCGGTCACGTACTTCACTACACAGAGACACAGACAGACACACACACACACACACACACACACACACACACACACACACACACACACACACACACACACACACACACACACACACACACACACACACACACACACACACACACACACACACACACACACACACAATATGAAGATGTGAGCATACACAATCACACGGATATACGCACACAGACAGACACACACACACACGCACACAAACTGTTGCAAAAAAACTTCATGCCTTCATGCACACAAACACACACACATACAGGTGTGCACACATGCACACGCACACGCACACGCACACGCACACACACACACACACACATATATATGATGGCCATTCAGGTCTCCATTCAAGCCAAACTCACCAAAATACTTCAAAAACTATTTGGAGTGATTCACATCCTACACAATCACGTACCAAAGACAGAAACAGTGCTTCAAAAAAAGACAACTGCATTAGCAGCAGAGGTAATACTGTTACCTAATGTAAAACAATTTCACAGAATCCAGTTCTGTTATTTTTTTCTTGTATCAAGTTACATTGTGCAACGGCACTGACAGCACTGACAGACTTGACAAAGTAGTCACTTGTAATGAAATAAAGCCTATTTTCTGCGCAGGCACTTTGTAAAGTGTCCCACACGTGCACAGTGGCTGCCTGTTTCAAAGTCATGAGTAGATTTGCTACTCGAAGAAATAAAGTCAGCAAGGGATCGTATACTTTATATTACCATTATAAATACAGTTAAGACTTGTTGATATAGACAAGATGACCAAAAAAATAGCGCTGTATGCATGGCCGTAACTACCATTGAGGACACAGAGGTCATGTCCTCAGTTTTTTTTCCCCAGTAATAATTTGTCTATGATGAAAATCGATATAGGATCAATAATGATAAACTCAATCTGTATACGCCACCCGCATTTATCCTCAAGGCAGTAATTCATGACAACCAACTTAAGAGTTTGACTGAAGTGTTTGAAGCCTTCTAAATGTATAGTATGCAGTACAGCAGGGCTATTCAAATGGCGGCCCTGGGGCCAGATGCGGCAAGGCTCTGGCCCCCCACAAGCCCCTTGGAATACAGAATAGTTTTTTGAAATTTAGAGATAGAACTACGGGTTCTGTATCGAGCTGAAACGGGACACAGGACATTAAAATGCAGGAAATTACATCTAAGAAATGCAAAACTTTTGGGAGGAGGACCCCCAGACGCCCCACTTCAATGAAGTGTCCCGTATTTTTTTCATTGACAGTCAGCAACCATAATACATACGTACACAGTTTGGCCCCCTTACTGGGAGGAATTTGAAAAACTGGCCCTCGTTGACATTTAATTGAATACCCCTGCGGTACAGCATGCAGTATTTGACCTCAGTATTTGAAAATGTCTGGTTACGGCCCTGGCTGTATGCTACAGATCTAGCAGAGCAAGAGGAGAGGAAGGGCAGGGAACTCAATGCCTTTCTGCAAAAAACAAGGTCTGGCGACTCACTTCCCAAATAAATCCTGAAACTTGACAGTATCAAAAGCATTTAGGGAGTGTGATGATTGCCTTGTATTTTGTACTAGGAAAAAATGTTTTCTCTCTCTCACACAGTGATAGGGTTTGCATGGAGCAGCATGTGAACGGAAACTGGCTGTCAGACTTCATGGACTGCAACAACATCCACAAATCAACTGCACTGACGGGCCACACTCAGGGATTGTCACGGCTGGACCAAGAGGCTGTCTGTCAGACCTCCAACACTCACAGCACAGTCAATGTCACGGTGTTGATTCAACACTTAGCTGCTAGCTTAAGTTTGACTCTCTGTGTACTAATCGAACCATTGCAAAATTCACTGTGCACCTATTAAGGTCTGTTGTGTATAGATCAGTGATTCTCAAAGTGTGATCCGGGGACCACTAGTGGTCCGCGACAGAGCTCAAGTGGTCCGCAAAGGGATTTCTACTTTTCCAAGACAAGCTAGCAAAATGCTATATTTGTAACATTAGAGAGCCAAACATGTCGGAAGTCATATTTTCACCACAATAAGGCTTGCAAATGTGAATAAAAAGTAAGTGATCGGCATCAAAATTAACAGTGTCGAAATAGCACCTGTCAACTGTCAATTCAGTTGAGAGGTGGTCCCTGAACATTTTTGGGGGGACAAAGTGGTCCTCGGTCTGAACAAGTTTGAGAATCACTGGTATAGATCATAAATGGCTTCCAGGTCAGAGCCAGAGGATACGTTCCTTTTTGGCACCAAATTTGGGGGAAAGTTGCAGCTGTATTATTTCAACTCAAAGTGCAGCTGTTGAGAACCATGAGGAACCATGTGTTACCAAGAGAAAGGTTCTTGGATGAAAAACGAAAGAAAGAAAGAAATAAAGAAAGAAAGAAAGAAAGAAAACAAAACTAAACTTGGGAGGTCCATTGGGGTCCCATCTCTAAGTATTTAGATTCCACTATATACTGTACAAAAGCGTAACCTACATTATTCAAGATGAACAAGAAAACAAAATCAATCAGTCTGTACTTCCTATTTCCTCAGCATGTTTTGTTTACATAGATCCCACAGGTCCATCTAACTGTTATCTCTAGCTGAACCTCAAGACCAGGAAAACCACATCTATAAATAATTTAAAAAAATAATAATTTAATGTAATTTTCCCTTTTCTGTCTACTCCTTCGCTTCCCCTGTCTTCTTTTTTTCTCTGTTCCTTTGCTCTTTCTCCTCAGGGTGTGCTGGAGCAGGCAGGAAATGAATCTAGCTGAGGCCTGTGGTGTGCGGAGGGGCTGTGTGAGGGGCTCCTGACTCTGAGCATAAACGAGCAGGTGATCTGGAACTACTACTGCAGTATGTGCTTCTCACCATAGAACCATTACACTGCAGTGTGACCTACAAATTTAGGTTAGAAGTATCCAAATGGGTTGTGCTTAACCCACTTTGAATGCATTTGTGTGGTTTTACCTTTCATGCCTGCTACCGCATCTATGCCTGTTTACCAATTAACACCCGGGAGTGACATTCACGCAGTTTTCAATGATGCAAGCATTTTACCTACATGGCAAATGTTACATTGTCTGATGCCTGAAATACACATTACCATAGCTGCATCAAGTACCAGTATTTGGATTATGGAGACTCTTTCGGGGTTAAAACCCTGTAAAGGAGATCAGAAATGTCTAAATTTAACATGGTTTACAATTTCTTTTTCTTTTTTTTAGATGTGCCTTCTTTTAGACATCCTCATAAAATGGCTTTTACTTACAGCTCACATGTACCCCAAAGGTAAACACACAAAGTTGAAGATTTGTATCCAAAGTCAAAGCCTTCAAAGAGGATGAGAAAGCATAACAAGGGTGGTCTTTCTTAAAAGCTGCCATCACCATGACACATGTTCAAGTCAACACATCAGAAGAAGGCCTTTTCTTTATTTGAAGACTGGGTTCATCTAGGCATTACTGGAAGCCTAAACTTACAGTTCATAGGAAGTGTACGCAAATAAAACACTGAAAGAATAACAGGATTGGGAAACAAAAGACTGTTCTTTCTGGTCATTGGATTCACCATGGGTACGCAAACTTCTGCTGGGGCCCCCGTTTCGATCTGACATTTCCATGACCCCTTCTGCTGTCATATTGGAAATGCTACTTTTTTCCCCATTCATATTGCTAAACCTTTCAATGAAAATTCACCACAGGAAAACATATATAGTCATTAAGAATAAATATCTGCGATCCCTCTACAATTCCTCAATGACCCCCTTAGGGGACCCGACCCACAGTTTACACAAAGATGCATTCTGCTGTGACTCAGTGTAATCATTGCACGAATGTGGTGTTTGCCTTTCATTTAAATTATCGCTGTACAACAGTCAATAAAATGGGAGTTAATGCACTATTCATTTCTACAATGCTAAAACATTTACTCTTGTGTATACAGTATAGCAAGGAACTTCACAATCACTGTGTACAATTGTTGGGGGCAATGTGTTTTCTGCAGTAAACAGGCCACCAGCTGTTACGTAATACACTAACAGCCGTTTTGGATAACATGACCTGGATGAAGTAGAACCTTCAAAGAGAGTCCACTCATTTATGAAACGATAAATCAATGGACCTATTCGGACTGAACTGACTGACTAATGACTAAAACCAGGAAACATTCTAAACCATGTAAAAGCAAGATAGATAAGAAAACTAGGATAGAAATGTGATAGAAAACTTGTCATCTGTAGCTCACAGTAAGCTACACACCAGATTTATGTTTAGGTTCAGGAGAAGGGTTTTACACGGACATCAACCACACACCAGATTTATGTTTAAGTCCAGGATAAGGGTTTTACACTGACACCAACCACACACCAGATTTATGTTTACAGTAAGTTCAGGAGAAGGGTTTTACACTGACACCAAATCGTGACAGTCTGGGAAAGCAGCAGTGATGAAATGAAACCCATGTGAACTGCCTAATTAAATGAATTACTTCCAACCACAATGTAACATTATAGTAAATAAGACCTACGTACGGCAAAACAAGACAAGTTCCCTCTGTTTAAGACGGCTTGTTTTATCTCCGCTAATAAGCCTGAAGAAAGAGCATTGAACTTGCGCAGACATCACAACTAGACACCATAATCTTGCCTTTGTTGCATTCCAAAGATGTCTGCTGTCAAGGCCGACACTATGACGCAGCTTAGGTTTGAGTGTGTGTCTGTGTGTGTGTGTCTGTCTGTGTGTGTGTGTGTGTGTGTGTGTGTGTGTGTGTGTGTGTGTGTGTGTGTGTGTGTGTGTGTGTGTGTGTGTGTGTGTGTGTGTGTGTGTGTGTGTGTGTGTGTGTGTGTGTGTGTGTGTGTGTGGTTATGAATATGTGTTTGTGCGTGCGTATGTGTGTGTGTGTGTGTGCGCGTGTGTGTGTGTGTCGTTATGCGTATGTGTTTGTGCATGCGTGTCTGCGTGTGTGCGTGCATGTGTCGTTGTGTATATGTGTTTCTGCATGCGTGCGGTATTTTATCTGTTATGAAAACAAACTAAAACTAAAAGTATAGCAAATAGAACATGGCCAAGTTCAACTGCTGCACCGATTTGCTACCTTGTTCATACAAACATGTTTCGTGCATCTTGAAATCTCGCCCAAATATGGGTTTAGCACTGAAAAACACTGAAACATGCATCGTTCTGCAAACATGTTTCTACTATATTTCGTGCGTCTTGAATTCAAGCATGGCAAAAAAAATGGTCAATCAATAAGTTTGATCACAATCAGAATTTGGCCAATAAATAAAAAAAACTGTAGTAAAACCAGTGCAATGGTTGATCTCACCACCACAATGCTTGCCATCACTGATGCCATCACTGAACTGATTCCAAATAACAACACTGCTCGTGTTTGATAAACAGCTTGCAACTTGAATTAGAATGATGTAGAATCGGTATCAGGACATACTACGGAATCCAAAAAAATGCTACAATCTTCTCCTCAAGTTTAGGATAAATAAATAAAAGTGGGATGGACAGACAAAAAATGTGACCTACATAAATGTATACGGGTTAAGTCTTATCCAACAACATGTGAATGTATACAGCCATGACAGTGAGTTAGAAAATCTCTGCCAAGGTTGCCAGATGTGATGATACTTTCCAGCCCAAAAATGCTGGAACCACTAAATGTCACCTATTTGAAAACAAATTCTATTGATTTCAATGGGCATAAATCTACAGCAAAAAAACCCCGCCAAATACATTTTTTTTTAAATCCGCAAACGGATTAAATCTGCATCTTAAATTCACCCAATCGGGCGGGGAACAACCCAATCTGGCAACACTGATCTCAGCTCGCAGCCTAGTTTCTAGTCGTCAGATACACGAAACATATGGCCGCACTCTTCACTTGACCCCCGAGTGCGAGAGCCAAGGAAGCGCTATCAGAACTCTGAAGGGGTCAAAGGGCATCGCTGTCTATCCTTTGATGTGCTGATTTTTTCTTTCCTCTCGAGCAGAGCGCGAGTCTATTAGTCAGAGAGCACCACACGGTTTGCTGACACATTGGGAACAGTTTGGTGGAAACATGGGGAAGGAGGGCTTCTTTAAAACATGTTTGTGCAGGAGGACATATTTTACATGCCAATTAAATGAACGGGCCAAACCATGGATGCGGTATCTAACATGAAGCATGCAATACCTAACATGAAGCAATTCTGAGAAACACTGTAAAAATCCCTTTTAGGGACAGATATTTCGCTTCATTTGAAAAGAAAATTTCGCTTCTGCATTTCATTCTGAAAAATGTGTGTGTGTGTGTGTGTGTGTGTGTGTGTGTGTGTGTGTGTGTGTGTGTGTGTGTGTGTGTGTGTGTGTGTGTGTGTGTGTGTGTGTGTGTGTGTGTGTGTGTGTGTGTGTGTGTGTGTGCGTGTGTGTGTGTGTGTGTGTGTGTTTTGTGTGTGTGTGCGTGCGTGTGTGCGTGCGTGCGTGCGCGCAGTCGTGCATGTGTGCCTGCGTATATCACTGGGTGAGTGTGTGTGTGAGGGTGTGTGTGGGTGTGAAATGCCCTGTTCCTCTGAAAATGGCTGTCCTAAATTGGACCAGGTGTGTGCTATGTTGGCTGACAGAGACAAACTTTCTGAATTTACCACCAGCGAATGTTCCTGACCTGTAGGTCTGCAGGAAAAAGGAGTAAAGGGAGAGATGACTCAGTGATGAACACACAGACACACAGACACACAGACACACAGACACACACACACACACACACACACACACACACACACACACACACACACACACACACACACACACACACACACACACACACACACACACACACACACACACACACACACACACACACAAACACACACACACACACACAGAGAGACACTCCACCACACACACCCACAGAGGAATGAACGGACACAATACATTCCTTGCGAACACACACACACGTGCACGCACATCCATACCAGCCTGATCTCCAAAAATTCTGTGCTCCTGGACACGGATGTTAAGGACTCGAAATCTGTGTCCTGGAGCACGGATTTTGCCAAAATTCTGTGCTCCTGGACACGGAATTGTTTTCCGTGCTCCTGGACACGGAATTGTTTTCCGTGCTCCTGGACACACGGAAGTGCTTTCTATAGGCTATTACCACAGCACTGTGTAACTCTATAATTAGAAAAATACATACCAAATGCTAATCCTAAACAAAATAATGCTATAGCAATTTAAGTTGTGCCCTGACCAAAACATTCCCTATCCCTAACCTTAACCTGTCATTAAAGACATATTTTTGAGAAATACCTTTTCCAGTTGGTTGCTAGGCTATCAAATTCATGTAGGCCTAATGAATGAAAGAAAACTAGCTGTGCCCAGACCAAAACAATCCCTTACCTTAACCTGTCAGTAGGAAATGTTTTTTTTTTAGAAAAAATATTTGAAATTAGAAAAACCCTGAGAAAACACAAGACTGTGGAAACATAGAGCTGTGGGAGTAGCCTATAGAGAGTGCACTTCTCTGTGTCCATCACAGAAAACAATTCCGTGTCCAGGAGCACGGAAAACAATTCCGTGTCCAGGAGCACGGAATTTTGGCAAAATCCGTGCTCCTGGACACAGATTTTGTGCCCTTACCATCCGTGTCCAGGAGCACAGAATTTTTGGAGATCATGTTGTCCATACACATCCACACACACACACACACACACACACACACACACACACACACACACACACACACACACACACACGGTCTAACTCATTTTGATGAAAAAGGAATGACCGACATATATATATTCTAGCCTTTATGACTGTGGCATTCCATGGCTCTCAGACTGGCAAAAATCTATCCCAGAGGTTTCAGGATCAACAGACATATGATGAAACCTTGAATAGATTGAATAAAACAATACCGGTTACATATAACATTTCCATGTTTGGCCATGTGAATATGGTGTGAACAGTGAATCATATCCCAAAGAGGGGTCGAATGGCTTGTAATGTAATGTAATGTAATGTACCTTGCGGTGCATATGTTCTAGATGAGTAGCCTGTTTTGACTGTGTATTATGTTGCTCTTGAACTCAGGGCCGCTGACGGCTTTTGCGAGGTCCTGGACAAAGTCATCTGAAACGCTCCTTGAAAATTATACTGCAACAGAGTACTAATATTGTGTCTGTGCATGAAAATATTGAGTCCACTCCAGTTATGAGTGGTAATGAGAGGCTCCACGTGCTTCGCTTTTGCCATTTTGTGGTTTTCACACCTTTTCACTATAGTGTACATCCCTGCAATGCATGCTATAGCTTATTTTGCTTTTTGACATGTGAGTAGGCACTGACAAGCTAACTTTTGCACTGACAGCAAGCTAATTCATTTGACATGGGTGATATACAAGAACGTGAACACGCAGTTCAAAAGTCAAAGTATCGACGCAGGTAGGCCTATAGGCGACAGAGAATGCATTAGAAAAAGTTTAGAACTAGGGGAAAAACAAGAGCGCAACATGCAGCAGACGTGAGAGTGACATGACATCAAGGACAACATCAGGGACAAAATGCAGGCAGCACAGTTGTGGGCAATAGAAGACACTTTGTTGTGTTTAGAATTTGTACTAAGCCTACTGCAATCAGCTAATTTCCTACGGCGTTTTCAATGATACATATTGACAGGGCTGGTTATTATGTGACGCCATATGTTGAAAGGTCTGAATTGCATTGTTATATCAGTCATTATTTAACAATGACACCCACCCGCCACCCCAACGTCCCAAATTTCAGGAAACCTCATCTGGTCCACAAAAAAATAAGTCTGTAAATATCTAGACCCATCAAGGACACACACATTAAAACAAATCTAAACATTACATTTTCTCAGATCGAATGCCATGGATGAAAACATTGTTGAAAAAAGCTGAGGTATTGACTTCAGGGAAATATTGCGGAGAATAACTGGCCCGACATTAACAAATTACTATTGTGTCTTTAGAGCAAATGAGGGTTATCATGCAGTTCTTTCAGGGGTCCTACGAAAGCAATAAAGGTAACTGATGTTAAGTATATGAGAAAGAAATGAGAGAGAGAGAGAGAGAGAGAGAGAGAGAGAGAGAGAGAGAGAGAGAGAGAGAGAGAGAGAGGGAGAGAGAGAGAACGGAAACTGAGTGGCCACTTATTCTGAGAGAGAATATGAACAAATATGTGTAATAAAGTTTCAGCAGCAGTTTGAGTATTTACACAACCCGGCAAAAACTGTTTAAACTATACTAAATATAAGCCGAGAGAGAGAGAGACAGAGAGAGAGACAGAGAGAGAGAGAGGGAGAGGGAGAGAGAGAGAGCACACTAACATCTCTTCCAGGAAACAAACCCACTTTCAATTACAACAAATAAAGCTGTCGGGAGAAAAATGTAAACCAGTGCGCGAAGTGTAAGCATCATAAGCTGATTCAGACGAGTGTGTGCGTGTGCGTGCGCCTGTGCGTGCATGTTTATATGAGTCTGCATCTACCCTTTTAACCTGCATGAAAGCCACTTCAGGACAATGAAAAGTAATGGTAACACTTTCTATGAAGCCCTTTTGTATAGCGCATTATGAGCGCATTTATAACAAATTATAATGCACATTATAAGTACTTACAAAGCATTACGACTACACCGATGATGTTTCATGATGCTTTATGTTAACAGTAATGCATAACCATGAATGTAGCTTATAATACTTTATAAATCCAAGGGTATTATGAGTGCTCATGACAGGATATAAACTACAATCTATGGAAGCTTGTTACAGTTGCAGGACACTGCATACACCTAGCAGGGAGGAGCTTTAGGGGGGCAAGAGGGGCCATTTGCCCTTGGGCCCCAAGTCACTCCCATATTGGTGATGGGGGACCCTATTAAGACCTTAGAATGCTGTATAGCGGGGGGCCCGTCCGTGTTTTTTCCCCGGGAGCCCGGTGTGCAATTGTTCTGCCACTGCACAAACGCACAGAACTGTGAAGCAGCACACACTAATAAAAAATGACATGTATTTATTTCAGCAACAGCTGCACAAGGCTGACGGTGGACACAGAGCATGTACAGATGTTTTATTGTGTTTTTTATGCTGCGCTGCTCCGAGGTTGCTATATAACTAAAGTGAGCCACATATATCAAGCCAGTCTGCTGTTTACAGTGCTCGAGCTGACATTCCATATGTGGTCACTCACGCCGTGCATCTGACTCTGAACCTGTGAGGATGAAACAGTGCTACACACTGACTTTCCACTTCCCCTGACCTGGGGTCACAGGGAGGAAGGAAAAGAACAGAGAGAGATGTTAAGGGAAGTGTACGTAGGTGAACCAGGAAGTGACACAGTCGATGTGGACAGATTCACCAACCTGTGGGGGATGTGAGAGTGCCACACGCAGGTAGTGGTGCACACATATCCTGCATATCGCCGGGCGGCTAAGCACTTTCAGCCTTCAGATGGGAAACTAGCGCTGAAAATAAATGGATTCTCGGAAAAAGGACACCGAGGGCCTCATGAAGGGTACCATAGACATTTGACGTTATTATGACTAGGCTACATTATATTATATTGCCTAGCTGACACTTTTATCCAAAGCAACTTTAAGTTATTTAGGTAGAAGGTAATGGTTACGGTGCCTAGACGAATGTGGCTTGTTATAAAGGGCACTTCAGCAATGGATGAGGATAGCCCATCAAAATCCTTTCCAGTGGTATGGCATTTTAAGCTACAATCCTCAAACCCCAAGACCAAGTCCCTACCCATTAACCCCTTAAAACACGACCTTATAAATTTGGTGTGACCAGAATGGAAATTACCAAGTTGTAGTGCATTACTTGTGCTTAAGGACAAGGTCCTGTGTTATGTCATAGTACTATGGTAGTACACTTTTCAATTACCATTGCAGCGTTACACTGGTGGAATGGTGTACATCAGGGGTTCCCAACCTTTTTCAACTTGGGGCCCTCTCGAAATTGTCAAAAATGCTCGGGACCCACCTCTGACCCAATTAAGAATAAAACTCAAATAAATCAACAACAACACACACCAAAATATGATTATTATTTTTGGAAAATGTTTTCAAGGCCCACTTGGAATACCTTCAGGGCCCACCAGTGGGCCCTGGCCCATAGGTTGAAAATCACTGGTGTACATTATGGGGTCATGCCATGGCTATGTATATTGTTATAAGAGTTTATGGGCCCTCTGGAGCTTAGCTCCAACTCTGGAACCCTGGAATATGGGCAGCCAGGGATGAGCTCCCACTGTTTCACACTCATTTCACAGAGTGACATGCTGTCCACAAGTCAATTGAACCCATGTCACTGTAATAATTATGTGAATAGTGCATCATCGAAAGTGTATACCTGAACGTTGGGCCCTTAGAGTTACCTTAATTTCTTGCCTCACAATCACACACCATTGGCAGAAAGTTTCCCATGGAGGGCATCAACCAGCCAGGGGCGCCGCCAGAAATGTTGGGCCCCATGAAAGATTAGAATTTTGGGCACCCTTAAAGGCCCCCGTCAGTACTGACAGAGGCTTGGGCCCTTAGTGGCACCCATGCAACCAGCACACTGGGGCTCAATATCATGAGGTCCGGTGCTAATATTCTTTCCTCTCTGCGGATACTGTGGCCTACTCATGTGAAGCTGGAAACAGACCAGCAACCATCTGACTGCTGGCTGACTCCTTAACCTCCAGAGTCGGTCACGGTTGCCTCATCATAGCCACTGCTGTCACCAGCGATGACTTCGGATGACTTTGTCCCACGCCAGCCAAAGCTGTCAGCAGCCCTGACCGCCACCCGAATAGTACCACTCACTCACCCCAACGCCACTACTGCTCCACTGCCGCACCACTGTCACCCCCATGTCAGGCATCATCCGCCACATCGAAAGAGAATGCTGCTCAGCCAGTGCCAGACATCGTTTCACACAATGGACGTAACGTCGTACATCCGAGGGAAACATCAATCATGAGCTGTGTGTGGCCCATCATTACTATGCAAAGATCACGTTCCATCATTCAGGACGGTAAACACTGCTCTGTTCAGCCTCTTAGAGAGCCTCATGTGTGCCAAACAGAAGGCGGTGGAACCACTTGTTTTGTTAAGTTTGGTAGTTGTGTGGTGGGGTGGGGTCAGATAAGTTGGTCTTGGTCTTGGCCAAAGCTGTTGGCAAGCCGGGCAATGACCAAACCAGTTCTAGCTTCCTGGTTTGTCCATCTTTTGTCCACTGACAGTGATGGAACGGGTCTGCGGGCTGTCACTTGAAGAGACAATAGCAAAGGATGGCCACCCCCTTTGAGAAGTGCCATTTGTTTAGGCTCAGTGAGAGGGTGGTCAGTGGGTGAATGAGACTGTGCTTCTTCCTCAGCTGCCTCCTCAGTTTCACACAATAGCCACAAATGTAGATGTAGATGAAAACAAGTATCAAGTTAACCCAGCGGTGTAGTCTACTTTTTTGAAGTGGGTATACTGTATATTCTCGCATTTTTTGAAGTGGGTATACTGTATATATTTATGCCATTCTAAATAATGGATCAATCAATTTTAAGTGGGTATACTGAATCCCCTAAAATTTAGAAGTGGGTATACTCCGTATACCTGCGTTCTACGTAGACTACACCACTGAGTTAACCGATGGGAAAGTGCTCCAAAACATGAAATCAGTTCAAAAACAGCTTCCATACAAAATTCCATTGATGTGTAAAAAGGTGAATTGTGCTTCTGCCTTCATCAGCTTACATCAACAGTGTTAAATAGCTTCATAATCTTGAATTCACACATGGCAAGTTGAAGTGCTAGTAGCCCCTTAATGCACGCCGTACCTCCAGTGGCACGCTGTAATAGCCATTGAAATGTAACTACCACAGCACTACAATACTATGACACAACACAGGCCCTTTAGTAATGCACCACGACTTGGTCATTACCATACTGGTAACAACAAGTGTATAAAGCCGCGTCTTAAAATGCAATAATCGATTTCCATAGGTTTCCAAATCTATATACATAAGACATCTTAAATCTTTCAGGTTGGTGTCCAGAGATTTAAAAACAAAAACCGTGAAAGTCAGCTTTACAACAGAGGTATTTGGTATTCTGTATCATTTTAATGATCCATGATATAAGCATTTCAAATGTGTCTTGTATTTTCGGCCACCCTGTATTTTATAGCTACTCTCTCACATTTCAGAAATGTTGCAAAGCTTCCCCCAATGGTACCTCTTCCTTGATGAGACTACCCTCACAGCACAAATGAAAAATGTGACAGATTTACAAGGGATTTGTGATAGCGCA
>NC_085871.1:33241247-33306247 GCF_034702125.1 Engraulis encrasicolus
GTGTGTGTGTGTGTGTGTGTGTGTGTGTGTGTGTGTGTGTGTGTGTGTGTGTGTGTGTGTGTGTGTGTGTGTGTGTGTGTGTGTGTGTGCGCGCGCGAGCGTGCGTGCGTTAAGGAGGGAGGGTTGTTCCCTGATAAAGCTGCTTATAGGCACCAGAGTTGCATTATAAGTACTGATATGGGCTTTAGTCAAACTCAACAACCTAAACACAGAAGGGAGGCAGAGAGGCCACTGTGCTGGGAACATTTCCCTTAACATACAGAAAAAGATAGGAACAATCTTAGAGATGCGTTTAAAAAAATAATGAGCTATAGAGAAGACTTGCACTGCAACAGCGACCTGCATTACATTGACCTAACATATCCATATTGCACAACATAACCTAGCCATGGCAATAACACAGTACCTGCTGTTGAATTAACAAACAGCCTAAATATGAAGCATGTATTGTACTACTTTTTAGGTTGGGTCTGTAACTTCTTACAGTCTATAACAGGGTGGGTAATCTTCATTCGAGGGGTCACTTAAAATTCCTCCAATAAGGGCCATAAAAGTCCTCCAAGGGCCGTACTATGAACACAAATCAGGATTTCCCCCTGCACTTCAGGCCTATATTGAAGGCAATGCAAAAAGTCAAAAAATGCGCGCACATCAGTAGACACAGGTGCTGGACCAAACGTAAGATAACTGAGAAGAAAGTAAAGGTCCGCATATTGAAGGCAGCCACCTTTACTACAGACCTAACCATCTCGAGGTTCCCTGAAACATAGGCTTATTAACTACTAAGTTAACTGTATTGCATAAAGGCCTACTGTATATTCCTGTACAAAACTTGTCAAATTTTATGTGAAACTGCATGACATTAAAATTATGTTGGGGGCCGATATGACAGCCTCAGAGTCCGTAAATGACATTCGAGACACAGGTTCCCAACCCCTGGCTCTAATTAGAATTACATGGTGGAATTTGATAAAGAGAAAGGCATCAATATACATGACAATAACGGCAATAATGGCATTAGCAATGGCAATAACAATAATGTGTTTTTATTCAATAAAATTATTACCTTTCCATATCTTCCACCATCCATTCACCACGCACCTATAAACACACACACAAACACACACACACACACAAACACACACACACACACACACACACACACACACACACACACACACACACACACACACACACACACACACACACACACACACACACACACACACACACACACACACACACACAGGCGCGCGCACACGCTCACACACACCAGATTGGGCCCGCCACCTTTAGCCATTAGGCCTATGTGTTGAAAGTAACAAAAAAATAGTTCAGAAATAGTCAAGTCCACCAGACTTTTGGAAAATAACCCAGGAAAGGTTAAAGCCTGGTTCGAACAAAAAAACAAATCCCTCCCTCTAGCCTGGTGCCATGAGACTCGTCAGACAAGAGGGCGAAAGGAATTAAAAGAAATGGAGAGCTTACTTCCTGCCATGTACCATACGTTCATCTGCGTGTGGCCTTAACAGACAGATGAAGAAGGCTGCAAGAAAGAAGAGAGAAAAGCTCTCTCTGTCTCTGTCTCTGTCTCTCTCTCTCTCTCTCTCTCTCTCTCTCTCTCTCTCTGTGTGCTGCGTAGGCCTCAGGGTCAGTACAGGAAATTACATCACTATGAAAATGGACACACACGTGCATGTCATTATGGTCCTCACGGAGACACATATTGTTTTAATCGCCACAATGGTGACGTCAACTCTCTCCCTGTACCCAGATCAGGTTGCTTATCTTGCCATGCCAAATATTGGCTCACTAAACTGATTTCCAAGCTGTACGTACATGAAGCAAAAACCCCGGCAAATATAGCGTTTGCTTGGCTGTCTGTAAAACAGTAATGTGATTGTGCAAATGGGTTCCACACGCCTCTCCGTACCATTTCGACTGCATTTTTTTGGCCGATCATATTTTTGTTTTTATCAGCCTAAAGTTGTTCCCCCACAGCTCAGAAAATATAACTACAAATGTCATAAATGCAAAGTATGCACCTTCCCCTAATCTTACGTTTCCTCCCTCTGATGGTCTTTGCAGAGTGATGTGCTGTCCTTGATCAGGATCCAAACTCCTGCTCAGAGAGTTCTGTATGAACCCAATAAAGATGTTTAAGACTGCAGGGGGATGACAAGATGATAAGAGTTTGCTGTGGGTTAAGTAGAGGCCAGTAGCAAGAGAGGCCATCAACTCTCTCTCTCTCACACTTGGCTCCAAAAACGTATAGTTGGCCCACAGATATATTTACAACTGTATTTCAACAGGGAAGAACGATACGGATACCGTGCAGATGTAATATTCAATTAATTTTGTTTAGACTTTTTTTTAAGTTCTGTGTGTAAAATATGGGGGGGGGATCAGTGTTGTGTTATGTACCATGATGATTTAGGAGAAAGCAACGTCTGGAAAGTAGACATAAACACAAACAATACACTAGACATCTACATAATAGAAACAATATTTAATCTAACACCAAAACCTTGTCCGAAAAACAGCTTGTTAAAACATGCATACCTACTATATATATGCCACAAATGATTAACAGGCATGCACTGAGTGAGTGTCTCTCGTTTTGAGTGAATGGGACCCGGTCCAGGGCTTCCTAAATTTAGAAAGGAACGTGCAGCTTTCAGCTGACTAAACACAATTTGTCTGAAACCTACAGAGCGGTTTCTTTTCTTTGGCCTAGAGCATGTAAACAATTTGTGTAGATGCTATTTTTACGAGTATGTTTCAATGCCATTGAGTGCAACACATTTAAATATGAGTTATATAAATATGTTATAACAAGGACGTTTAATTAAATAAACACATTTTTTGTTGTCGTGCACAATATAAATGTCACCTTACTGGCAATAGGCTGCACACTTTTTGTGCATTCATAACAGCATTAATTCAGGTGCCAGGTACTTGCTGTGTAGAGTGAGAATGGTCCCTTTTTTTATATCTTATGTAGGCTATACCTAAAGACCACTCTCACACAAAAGGCTGCACAATAATTATCTTCACATAGAAACTTCACCAATGTGATGTCTGACTAAGCGACGTCGGGGGAAATGGATTCCAAGGCTCTCTATTGCCACCTTGTGGAAATAGGGTTACCATTTCTAGAAAGGCATCACTGAACAACACATAAACATATTGACATCTGGTTCAGACCTGGGGGGGAAATGCAAAAAATAATTCACCCTCAACCTGAAAGACTGCAACTTCAACTTCATTCAGCAACTTCATTGCTTATGAAACATCCATGAAAAAGAAAAATGCAAAATCATGCACCTAATACACTGGGGGAAAAAAAAACATCTGAAGTTGGCAGTCATTCATTGGGCGATATTTTGCCCTTGTCCTCGGTTCCCAGGCAGAAGTGGATTTATTTGTGTGCTTTAAGCATTTTGGTGTGGCCTTATGCGAAACTGGGAAAACTGCTTGGTGGGCTAACTCAAATTATAAGTGGGTTTTAGTCATCTCAGGCGACTGATCACATTTGAAGTCAATCTCCGCTTCTGAAACAAAACAAACCCTATCAAAAATATGACATCACCATTACATACACCAGGGGTGGGGAACCTATGTCTCGAGAGCCGTTTGTGGCCCTTGAGGCCGTTTCATCTGGTCCCCAGTGTTATTTTAATGTTATGCAGCTACACATGAAATATGACATATTTTGTAAAGGAATCTTAGAAAATGCATTTGCAATACAATTAAGTCATATGCAGGGGACCTAGAGAAGGTGGGACCTGTTTTAAAGGTGGCTTCAATATAGGCCTAAAGGGCAGGGGGAAAACCTGGTTTGTGTTCATAGTATGGCCCTTGGAGGACTTTTACGGCCTTCGGATGAATTTTAAGTGGCCCTTTGAATGAAAAAGTTTCCCCACCCCACATAGACTAATAGTGCCCCTGTGAATGCACTGTTTTGGTCTTAAAAAAACAGACACAAACACACACTGTAGCCTAATGTTGCACTGCATTTTGATTCTTTTTCAGGCCATTGTAGGCTATTAATATATAGCCTAGGCTATAGCCTATGAAGGTGAATTGCCTAGCCTAGGCTATATGAAGAGTTTAGCCTAATTTGCAAAACGAAGTAGGCCCTATGCTTTTTTTGTTTTACTTTAGCATTTTATTATTGGAAATGACTGCTCAGACGTCCCAACATCTGTGTGAATTCTTACCATTCAAATATTTTGAGAACATACTTTTTAAATCTAGGCCTAGGCCTATGTAGGCTAATGCAATGGAATATGACCAACACACAAACGAAAATAATTTCCCAAAATGTAGGCCCTACCAATGATACAAACTTTGTTACAATCGTGCAACCTTGGCTACAATCAAGTTTGTCAATTCTGCTCGATATGGTTGTGAAATTAATGTAACCAAATGTTAATAAACTAAAGCTGAATTCAACCAGATTTCTTGGTACATTGTAACAACGTAAAAACGATTGTTGTTCGCGCAAAAGTTGCATGCCTCCGTCTTTCACCAAACTTTTGACGTCATCGTCGTCTACGGAAACCTTGAGGGACAAACTGTTACATTTCCAGTCATTGTTTGTAGTCAGCCTCTCTGTGTAGTTTGTTTTGCGGGAGACAGACAGATACAGTCTGGCGGCTAATGGGTTAAGGAGCGGGGGTCCATATTCCTCCTTTCTTTATCGCCATGATGAACAAATGAACTCTCGGGGCATGAAATTTAAATTTCATAAAGGAGAAAAAGTTCTTTGTTTTGAGCCGGATCCATCAAAGGCTAAAGTTCTCTATGATGCAAAGGTATAGTACGCCTTTCTTCATCGAATAACAGTACAGTTAGGCTACAGTCTATATTTTAACTGTGGACTCAGTTTTTCGCAGCCCTCTTCTAATCGTGCCGCTGTCTTTATCTGGTGATGCCATATTAGTTCATGTTCATATTGAACAATTTCTCATTTAGATTTGCGCGGGTTTGTATTTGGGTTTGCAGAGGGTAGCTATTGCGCGTGGTGCGCATCAGAAAGACTTCGGTATGCCAGTAGAGTAACTTTCTTAAGCCACACATTAACTTCGGGTCTTGTTGACAGCACGAGCGTAGTCTAGTCTATCATATTTCATCGGGGAAAACAAGTCCCTGAACTTCTGTTTACTTCTGAACACGATGTCTGGTCGTAACTGTGCGTCGAGGCGGCGGCATATAATAGGAAGTTTGATAAGAGTTGAGCTAACACGAGGGTTACTTGGCGCTGGATTTGTTAGAAGCAGTACTCTACTCATCAATAACTAAATAGCATTGGGCCTGATGTATACTTAAATCAAGTGGAATCTTAACACTGCAAGTTTACGACCGGATACTGTATACCATTATGCATGTTATGGTAAAGAATAACTGTTTGATAACTTGCTGGCAAGTGTGCTCATCACCGAAACATTTGAGGACTAGATGGAAATTAGCTAAATTGTTTGCAACGCATATCGCACATAACATTGGTATTTTTCTTAAGCTCCCATGAGAACAGTTTGTTTTTCTTTCTAATTCTATTAAATGTTTTTTAAAAGTCGACCACTTGTTTGCTAGTTATGCTAATAACTTCCGACGCAGACATTCTGCGTCACGGGTCTCCATAGGTGACGTCATGATATGCGACAACTGTTCCTTTGTAGGGATTGATTTGGATAAAAGGGAAGAGGGAACGGGTACCCTATATTGCTCAGTATGTTGACTGTCCGTTAACAGCTGCTGATTATATATGCATTAACAACACAATTTATAGTCTATATACAGTTACCAATCATGTTGATTTCGAAATTGGTTTACAGGTTGTCGACATTATCCTGAGAAATGATGATCGGGGTAAGCGGGTGCCGCAGTACCTGATTCACTTTAACGGCTGGAACAGAAGGTAAGCTTTTCTTACATGTTGACGTGCAGTTTCACCTCCGAAAACCGTAATTTGTAATCATTTATTTGTTAATGACCATGTTCAGCTGGTTATATTTGATGTTGAATGGTGTGCAGTTTCGACAACACACATGGGAAAACTAGAACTGTTATGTAAATAATAGGCTGGTGTCACTGGTGCTAACATGCTAGTTTCTTCAGCTATCATTAATGATGATCTGCTTACTATTTTGAGGAATGCCAAAGGTGACACCTACAAGTACGTATCATCGCTGGCTATGTTTATATGGCCTGGCTGGGTGGCTTGCTGGAAGCCTACATTTGTTTATCAGGTCCACTTGTCCTGGCGCATAGGACACATTCCAGGTTATAGCTGTCAGCAGACGCTCGCTCTGGAAATATTTACCGTACTAATGTTACCCAGTTTTACTAGACACAGCATCTTATTTACGGTCTTCCACTGGCATTTTGACACCTAGGCAGTAATAGAACTGTGAAAGGACTAGCTAGCAATGTGTTATTACGAGACCTGCTACATCTACAAGAAATGATAACAAATGGGAAAATGGGTGAAGAGTTTGAACTTCAGTTGGAGTTGGTGTTCATTTTTGTGTCTGAGTTCTTGTCTGCATTGAACAGAATTTGTGGGTAATGTAGCTGTTGTAACTATGTCAGATCAGTAACCTGTCGGTCACCATAACGAGTTACATGTTGTTGTTTTTTCAGCTGGGACCGTTGGGCAGCTGAGGACCATGTTCTGCGAGATTCTGAGGAAAATCGAACACTTCAGCGTAAACTGGCGCGCAAAGCTTTGGCTCGCATGTAAGTTCCCTCCAAAAGATGTTTCAGCAAGTCCTTATCCAAAGGGAGAATTTCATGAGGGGAGAATCATCAACTACACGTTTTCAACAAATAAGATTTAGTGTTTTTTTTAATGCAAGGAATGGATGCTCGTAAAAGAGGATAAGGTATAATTATTTAGCAAAATAAGAGGAAAAGGTCACGCCATGTATGAACTTCTTATTGTTGCTACACAGACCTGTCTCTGTGTCCTGCCTTCCTCCGACCTTTTCATGAGTTTTTAATCTTACTTTTTGTCATGACAGGAAGAGAAAGGGATGGAGGAAACGACACAGTCGTTTACCTGGTGTTAACCCAGCATTAAAGCCCCTTCCAGAAGAGGAGGAGGAGGAGAGCGATGAGACTTGTAAGTGTCTTTTCATGGAAGCCGATGAGTGTCTCAACTTCAGCAAATTACATTGTGAAATGCATTGGCTGCTCTTTTTCTTTCAGTTCTTCTCAATATGTTTCAGTGAGACTTTTCTATATTATAGATTAAACGTAAGATGCAGTATCTCACAGTGGAATACACCCCTCACATGTATGCAGATACTTCAATGTCTTCATGGGACAACTTTGAAGGAAATAGTCTTTCACACAATGAAACATAGTCAGTGTGCCGCTTATACTGCTTACAATAGTGTTGTGTTTATCGTCCTCTAACATTATTTCACAATAGAGGTATTCATGTCTTAACCACTCGCAACTGTAGTAAGCACACCCTTGTGTTAAAATGTGCAAGTTGAGCAAAAGTTAGTCGTTAGCATTCTTCTCCAAAAGTCATGTGACAAGTCGGTGTTACTGGGTATCACGTGTAAAATAGGTAACAGTTGTGTTAAATTTGGTATTGCAGCTCTCACACACTCTCACACTGCTCAGTGGTCACTGAAAATCCAACATGGCGCGAGAAATCTCAGAAGATCTGAAAAACAGAATTGTTGCTCTACACAAAGATGGCCTAGGCTATAAGAAGATTGCCAGCACCCTGAAAGTGAGCACCAGCACAGTGGCCAGGACCATCCAGCGGTTTAACAAGACAAGTTCTACTCAGAAAAGGCCTCGCCATGGTCGTCGTAAGAAGTTGGGTGCACATGGTGAGCGTCACGGCTAGAGCTTGACATTAGCACCTTGCCTCTGGCCGAATGCTGGTAAAGCTATTATGGGCTGTGGACAATAATAATTTCTGACTCAATAGCCGTTTAGCCCGTAGTTTACTATGTTGTGTTTGGTAGAGCCTATCACAGTAGCTTATATACATTTGTTTCCCCTGTGTGCATCAGTCGTGTCTGTTTCTGCATGTGTGGTGGCAACCAGTTCAGGAGTAAGAGGAAAAGATTTTCTTGCTTTACAGTCAAGCCTGGTGGTGGGTAGAGTGTTGGGTGTCATGGTCTGGAGCTGCACGAGGGCTCCCTGCATGCGGGAGCTACAGTTCATTGAGGGAAACCTGAATGCTGATATATACTGTGACATACTAGAGCACAGAATGATCCCCTTCCTCTTGAAACTGGGGTAGTATTCCAACATTACAGTAACACAAACATGCCTCCAAGATAACCACTTCCTTGCTAAAGAGGTTAGGGGTAAAGGTGACTTACTGGCCAAGCATGTTCCCAGACTTAAGCCCTATTAAACACCTCAGGGGCGTCCTCAAATGCCAGGGGGAGAAGAGTAAGGTCTTGAATATCTGCCAGCTCTTTAATGCCATTATGGGGGAGTGGAGAAGGATTCTAGTGGCAATCTGTGATGCTGTAGTAAACTCCTTGGGTCCATCTCATTATCCAAACTCCCGTCCTTTATTTGTCCTTGTGGCCTTGTGCTTCGCTGACGCCCCCACCTTGGTGGAGAAAACATTAAAGTTTCCCCCCTGTCTGTGTCAGCACAACTACTTTTGGGGGACTTTTCCCCCCATACAAAATCCTATTTGCAAATGAGAAAATTGCCTTTGAATTGCGCTTTTGCGAGATATTGAATTGAGACCACAAGCACAAGGAGATGGACGGGAGATTAAATATTGCAATGGACCCCATGCCGAAGACGGTAAACGCAGTGCTGGGAAATAATGGCGCCCTCACAAAATATTTATTCTTTAGGCATTTTCACCTAGGGGTGTAACACTATTATTATATCAGCTTTACACAGACTACTTTTCATTTATGTCCGTGTCATTTCTGCAGTGTTGTCCCATGAAAATGTGTAGCTAATTAAATATCAGAAACATCAGGGGTGTACTCATTTATGAGATGCTGTATCTGAATACAAATAACAGACCACCCCAGAAAGCAATATTTTCTACTGGGGATGTAAAAAAAAATGTTTGTTCAGTAACATGACTTGTTTCATTCAAGCCATCTGGTGTGTTTTTTTGTTGTGGTGTTTAAACCCAGTTCTGTCAGTGAATATACCAGGGGTGTGATATTGCACAACAACACAACATGCAAGCACATACTGCATTTTTTTGTGAACATAAGACCTCACTGTAAACTAGCCTGACCTTTCAACTTCTCTCTCTCTCTCAGCGTTGATCTCATCATCTGATGATAGTGACGAGGACGATTCAGAAGACCCTGATTCTCTAAAAACTGGAGAGAGTGACTCGTCTGATGATTTGGATGAAATGGTAAATAGTACTCGTGTTTGGGTTGGGTTTAGTTAGTTAGTTAGTGTGATGTTTTCACAGGGGTCCCACGGGAATAAGTGGAAATTGGAATTAAAGTGCAGTTTGTTCCACACATGTAAAATCAGGAAGCACTGTGTTTGTGGACAGAGTATGAAAGTCTCAAGGAATGTCAGGGGTGCTGGTGTTCTTTGGTCTTTGTGCCACGACGATAGCCTTAGGGCCCGTGCTTTGACATTGTTGTTTAATAGATGACTACGGTGCTGTTTCCACGTAGCCGGATATTTTTAATTGTGGAAATGTTTTAATGTTAACATTGGTTTTGGCCTTTCGTTTCCACATAAGCAGAGTTTTAAAACCCACATATCTAAAATCCGTCTTAAAAAATATCTCATTTAGGGGGTTAAAACAACACCTATTTACAATGCAGTTTTTATTTTCATGTTGCAAGTCCACCTTAACAGGAATAAATATCCACATGTAAAAATACTCTTAAGCTTGAGGGTGTGTTTCTTTGTATACTAAGATTTTTTTTTTTTTAAAAGCCTTGCACCCCAAGTTGCCTTTATCATTAAAGCGTCTTTGTCATGGAAAGTGCTATATGGAACGTGTATTAGTATTATTAGTATCTTTACAGGATTTAAGCGCGCTTGTCTATTTCCATTGTAGAGGGAGGAGCAGGAGGCTCATGGCAAGCGGGAGGCAGGCGAGGAGAAGATCATCTCGATCACCATCGACATCCCAGACATCCTCAAGAAGAAGCTGGAGGACGACTGCTACTACATCAACAAGAGGAAAAAGGTCTGCTTCTAATCGGACACTTGTGACTTGCCTTTGTGCACAGTCCCACGTCATGACCAAAAAAAGCAACTTTCTTGGGGAGGTTGTAGATAACGTGTTTGATATTGAATCTGTGGAAGAGTGTAAGGCCGATTTGTCATCGGCCAATAGGTAAATAAGCAGAGCAAAAGAAAATAAATTACCAAATCCCAAGGAGTGTGCAAACATTTTTCAAAAGGTTAGCTTCTAATGACAGCCATGATGGTGCAAAAAATGACTTCAGTCATGAGCATATTAGTGGTTGAACATTTTTATTTTGATGTTTAGTAATGAATTGGCTCGGATGTGCCTTTGGGTCATTTCACGTGAAATCAGACACTTTGGGACCCGACCGACCCGGATTTCAATCATACTTGGTGTGCCTTTTTAGTAGCAAGGTAGCACCCCAGAACTGCATTGGTTTGAATCTGACACTAATATTAAGGGAGAAACAGACTAGGAAAGGTTCACATGTGAGGGTAGGACACTATACATTCAGCCTTGAATATATCAGTCAGTGTTAGTCACAAAAAGATGCCTGTGGTGTTATTTGAAAGCTCTTTTCTGGCTCTACATATTACACAATTAGCTTGGAATACAACAACTCTCAGAATATGAATTATGATAAATTGAAAAATTAAAAATTGAATATCTAAAAAAAACTATATTTTAAAATGGCCAGTTCCTTGTCCAAACATAGCCGACAATGTCATTAGCAACACCTCCAATGCTGGTGTTCGGTTCTTTATTCATTTCAGAGAGAATTTGACTCACAAATATGGCATCATACAGACCACTTACTAATAATATGGTAATACCATAGTAGCATCACATGACAAAACAAAAACAAAACAAAAATGGTCAGTTTCCATGGTCCCAGGTTTCAGAAGCTAAGGCAGATTTCCATTTATACACACCAAATGATATGTGAATGTTTGAACATTCCTTCTCTGTGTACCTGTGTCATCTTCCCTTAACCGTACTTTAAAGAGATAATCAATGGCTACACTCTCATTTTGTACTCTACCAGTGCATTTGAAGCAGCAGCTGTGTCTTTTGTAGATAATGTATAAGTACGTCCCGTTGCAGTTACAGGTTCCACTACCAGAAGCACATCCTGATGATCCATGACAAGTCTATCTGGTCTGAAGGGAAAAGTGAAGGATGGAGATGGTCCATGAGGATGCAGGAAGTTCAGTTTCACCTCTCCAGTGCTCGGCATACATTCCTCAACACATGCTAGCCACCAGTTGCCATCATATACAGCTACAACATACCCTTTGTTGCTTGAAAATGTAACACATTACTTTACTGAGCTCACTCTTTCAACTCTGCCTTCTCTGAATGCTGAAAATGGCCTAACTTCCACTGTGTCCATTGACAATGGGCAGAAGCTGTGTAGTTTCTGGAATAGTTCTTGCAGATTCCAACCTTCTCAACAGGTTCTCAGCTTCATGATGGTACATCTCTGTTGTGGCAAACTGGCAATGGATGTTCTTGAGAGAGATGCACCATCATGAAGCTGAGAACCTGTTGAAGAGGTTTGAATCTGCAAGAACTATTCCAGGTACTCAAAAACTACACCGCTTCTGCCCATTGTCAATGGACATTAGGCCATTTTCCGCATTCAGAGAAGGAGTTGAAAGAGTGAGCTCAGTAAAGGAATGTGTTACATTTTCAAGCATCAAAGGGTATGTTGTAGCTGTATATGATGGCAACTGGTGGCTAGCATGTGTTGAGAAATGTATGCTGAGCACTGGAGAGGTGAAACTGAACTTCCTGCATCCTCATGGACCATCTCCATCCTTCACTTTTCCCTTCAGACCAGATAGACTTGTCATGGATCATCAGGATGTGCTTCTGGTAGTGGAACCTAACTGCAACGGGACGTACTTATACATTATCTACAAAAGACACAGCTGCTGCTTCAAATGTACTGGTAGAGTACAAAATGAGAGTGTAGCCATTGATTATCTCTTTAAAGTACGGTAAAGGGAAGATGACACAGGTACACAGAGAACGAATGTTCAAATATTCACATATCATCATTTGGTGTGTATAAATGGACATCTGCCTTAGTTTCTGAAACCTGGGACCATGGAAACTGACCATTTTTGTTTTGTTTTTGTTTTGTCATGTGATGCTACTATGGTATTACCATATTATTAGTAAGTGGTCTGTATGATGGCATATTTGTGAGTCAAATTCTCTCTGAAATGAATAAAGAACCGAACATCAGCATTTAAGGTGTTGCTAATGACATTGCCGGCTACGTTTGGACAAGGAACTGGCCATTTTAAAATATAGTTTTTTTTAGATATTCAATTTTAAATTTTTCAATTTATCATAATTCATATTCTGAGAGTTGTTGTATTCCAAGCTGATTGTGTAATATGTAGAGCCAGAAAAGAGCTTTCAAACAATACCACAGGCATCTTTATGTGACTAACACTGACTGATATATTCAAGGCACTCAATGTGTCCTACCCTCACATGTGAACCTTTCCTAGTCTGTTTCTCCCTTAATATTAGTGTCAGATTCAAACCAATGCAGTTCTGGGGTGCTACCTTGCTACTAAAAAGGCACACCAAGTATGATTGAAATCCGGATCGGTCGGGTCCCAAAGCGTCTGATTTCACGTGAAATGACCCCTTTCCATTCCAAATCCAGAGACCTTTTGAAAGAGAGCACTCTTCTTGTAGTTTTTGGACACTCATGGAAAAAAGTACACAAGTGGGAAATATGCTAAGAACTCCCTTCTTGCCTTTAAATGACATACATTTTACCTAGTGTATTCCATAGTAATTAAGACTCAGAGACCGCGGTTACATTGCCTGGTTAACACCAGACCTAATCACAAGTGAGATTGTGTAGAACTAAAGGCAGTATGGTAGTTCCCAGGCCAGCGGTTACATGCACATACTATTCTGGGTTCAAATGGAGCATTGTCAATGTTCAGTTCAAGACAAATTCTGGAGTATTACGGATACAGCTCCAGGCCTTTTTATTAGAATACCATGAAAAAGTTGATTTATTTCCATAATTCCATCAATAATGTTAAACTGTCATGGATTGTAGATTCATGGCCCAGTTTTTTAACTATTCCAATCATTATTTTTTTTCTTTTTATATACGTTGGCCTTCCAGCTCAAAAAACCCATGAATTGGGGAATTCGCATTATTAGAATATTGTTATAAAATCACATTTTTCTTCATCAAAATTCGGGTCACATTAAATCAGTTGAAATTTGGTACTTTCTACATAACATGCAATGGTCAATACTTGGTTAGGACATTCTCTGTCTTCATAATGGCCATGATGCGTTTAACATTGAAGTCAATGGCAAAAACAGTGCATGGGAGTTATGGAAGCCCAGATATCCTTGATGCTTTGCTGTCAGCTGTTCTTGTTTGTTGACCTGGTACCCCACACTTCACTCTTCAATATACCCTGTAGATTTCCATGCCACGTTTTGGCGCTAACTCACCAGTTTAATTCTAAATAACCAGAAATGAAACCCCATTGAAAATGAATGGGGTTTAATTTCTGTTGAGTTAGAATTAAACTGGTGAGTTAACACCAAAACGTGGCATGGAAATCTTCGGGTATATTGAAGAGGGAAGTGTGGGGCACCAGGTCAACAAACAAGAACAGCTGACAGCAAAGCATCAAGGATATCTGGGCTTCCATAACTCCCATGCACTGTTTTTGCCATTGACTTCAATGTTAAATGCATCATGGCCATTATGAAGACAAAGAATGTCCTAACCAAGTATTGACCATTGCATGTTATGTAGAAAGTACCAAATTTCAACTGATTTAATGTGACCCGAATTTTGATGAAGAAAAATGTGATTTTATAACAATATTCTAATAATGCAAATTCCCCAATTCATGGGTTTTTTGAGCTGGAAGGCCAACGTATATAAAAAGAAAAAAAATAATGATTGGAATAGTTAAAAAACTGGGCCATGCATCTACAATCCATGACAGATTAACATTATTGATGGAATTATGGAAATAAATCAACTTTTTCATGGTATTCTAATAAAAAGGCCTGGAGCTGTACATTCATAAAACATTTGGAACACGGAATGAATGAACACATTCAGAATTAATGAACTTTTAGTTTTACTTTACTGTTTTCATGACTCCTGTGCAAATCGCTCTGTGTTTCATAGTAACTAAGAGTTATTGTGTGTTTCTGTTGTTTCCCTGGTACCTACCTGACCAACCAACAGCAGGTGAAGCTTCTGAGTCAGATGAACATTAAAACAAGCTTTTAAAAACGGTTAAACATAGAGAAGAATCTTTTAAATGGTGTAGATTGTGCCCAGTGTGCTTAATAGCATTTTAAGACCGTTTGTGTGTGTGTGGTGTCCATGGTAACAGCTGGTGAAGCTTCCATGTCAGATGAACATCGTGAACATCCTGGAGTCGTACGTGAAGCACTTCACTCTCAACGCCGCCTTCTCTGCCAACGAGCGCCACCGTCGCCAGTGCTCTGCCTCTCCAGACTCCACGGCTAACGCCGTGCCTCCTGAGAAGAAGTAAGCTCTCGTCCGTTTCCCTCTTCATCTCTGCCATGATTCTTCAACCAGGGCTTGAAATTAACACCAGCCAACCGGCCAAATGCTGGTGAAATTTCAGTTTGGCAGGTAGAAAAGACCAACTCACTAGCCACTTTCACCCATTAGTGAGTGCGTGTTAAGTTTGGCTAGTAAAATTAATATCTATACTAGCAAATTTGGCTGGTGATGAAAAATGCTAATTTAGAGCCTTGCTAATAATGAACATTTACTGTTGTTATTTGTTATTATAATATCATGTTATATTATACGTTTTGAACCTCCTGAGAAGGAATTTAGGAATCATCTGTCCACCTGTGCCATGATGCTAATCTAATAAAAATGTCTTGTTATAATTGTACTTAGTGTGCCCCCTGAGAAGTGCAGTATGCCTTATTTGATTAGATTTAGATTCATCTTCAGTGATTGCAGGGTAACAAAATGCAGTTTCCCTGTGCCATGATGCTTCTTAACCTGGATTGTTAGCATGGACACATTCACTACAGACAATTGCATGATTAAAATAACTTATTAAATTAAATCATTATTGTTATTATGCATTTATTTATCTTTCTCTATTTTGTACCAATGCCTTTGTGAAACTGAACAGGCCAGTTATACATTCTATTGTGAAATAAAGCTTTCATACAGGGTTCGTACGGTCATGAAAAACCTGGAAAAGTTATGGAATTTGAAAATTCAAATTTCCAGGCCTGGAAAAGTTATGGAAAACGTATTTTTGGTCAAAAGTCATGGAAAAGTCATGGAAATCCATCCAGTGTTCCATCAATTATCTTTATGAAGTTGATGCCACGGCGTAATAAAATCTACATGTCCGAGTTCTCGTGGAAATGTTGTCTAGTGCAGGCTGCGTCTGCCTAACCACGTGTTGCCAAATTGAGTTGGTTTCAAATAACGCATGTTGTAATGGCTCCAGGCGGGTTTCAAGCGTGTTTGGCGCTAGAAATCAGTCACACCTGGCAACCCTCCCTCGTAACGCGCGAGCTAGATGTAGTGTGTGCGTGGTGGTGAGAGAGGTGATCATAGCTCTAATCCTAGAAAAGAAATGTGGTTCTGTACGATATTACAGCATGTCGCAAAGTGTTACTTCAACAATGCGCGGCTTAACTTTCTGAGAAGATGATCAACAATGGCTGGAGAGGACGAAAGTTGTGATGTGTCCGTCCGATATGGGCGAAGCAGCGGCACTTGTTAGCCACCTGAAGGGCAAGATACAGCAGGCGGTTACCTCCTCAGCTACTAACAGGTTAGCAGTTATACGCGTTTTAAAATATTTAGCGGTTCCACTGAAACGTAGCTAATGCCAACAGGAATACAATCCTAAGACCTGTTTGGTCTTGGTTTAATTTTCCAGATAGGGCACCAAGCGAACCTTTATGCTTTCGGTAAGCCCCGAGATTTTGATATTGATAAGCAATGCACCTGCTGCCTGCGAGTGAACTTGTCCAGTGTGCTGAAAGATTACATGAAATCCGTACAGTAGTCTATGTGCAGCTGACCGCGAGCCAAACGATTTTACCAATGTCTGCATGACGCGCCTGTTTTGAAATACGGTATAAACGGCAGCGTGACTAGAGTTTGAAAAAGTCATCTGTGGCTTTGGCTTTGTTTTCAAATCGGTCAGATCGTTGTAACACAAAATGAAACTCACCCTAGCATCTCCTTGAGTGGGCGTCAGACTAGAACTATGCCACGAACAGTGCAGTCTCTCTCTCTTTTTTTGCTCCAGCAACGACCACAACAAATGACAACATCATTCTTACAGGAGCTTTGGACTGTTGCGCTTAGGCAGGTGTAGTAGGCAGGCCTATGATTTCTTACTTGGGCAGGATGAGCATTTATCCATCTCCATAGAGAGCATGTTGATACAAATGTGTCTTCATGATGATTTCACGACCTAATTTGCTATAGGCTGGCCTAGGCCTATTCATTTTCATTTCTGACTGTACATTAGACAAGCGAATTATATAACATTGGTGAATAATAGCAGAATTAATGTAATACAACATGAAGTATAATGGTTGCTTATAGCTTGTAGTAAAAGATAACCTATAGTATGAATATGTTTATTGTTTACATATTTGTAATATAGGCTATGTAGGCCTAATATACAATATAATATGCCATAGTCTATAGTATAGGCCTAAATATATACAGTAATTACATATTTATAATATAGGCTACGTAATATAGCCTGTAATATAGCCTAATACGCCCCCACCCCCCGCGCACGATTGGTCATTGGTTTTTTGGTCCTGGAAATTCAGAAAAAGGTTTTGGAAAAGTCATGGAAAAGTCATGGAAAAAAATTGGTGAAAAAGTGTATGAACCTTGATTTAAAATGTCTTTAAATTAAGTATGCAAAAGTAAAAAAAATATATATATATAATTGAGAGCGATGTATAATTTTTAAATCTTTTTTTTTATTTTCTTTCTCCTCTCCTCTCTTCATCGAGGACCGGTATATAACTGAGTGTGATTTAACTCATGGGATTTTGTTTTCTCCACTTGTCCTCTCCTCTCCTCCTTGCCCTCTCCTCTCCTCTCCTCTCCGTCTCCTTTCCTCTCCCATCTCTTTGCTCCTCTCCAGCGAAGACCTGTGCAAGGAGATGGTGGACGGGCTGAGGATCACCTTTGACTTCACCCTTCCCATGATCCTCCTGTACCCGTGCGAACAGGCCCAGTTCAAGAAGGTCAGCTCCTCCAAGTTCATCCTGCCCCTCAGCGACCCCTCGCCAAGCTCCAGCAGGTAAGGAACTGAACCTTTGCATGCGACTGCCTGCTTCCACAGTGTTTTCATTAAATACATCGTCAAGACTGACTACTTGACATTGTATGTATTTTCTCCTTTTCTCCTTTGTTGCCTTTTTTGCCAGTGAATTGAAAGGTTTAAAAATGTTTCTTTTACTTGGTGGGAATGAAAGTTTGTGTATGTTTAAGTATTCATATTGTTGAATGACTTAATCCAAAGCACTCCTACGAGTCAAGGCTGAAGTTGAATTAAAAACCCTTTATTTCACGCCGTCAGGTTTCAGCCGTCTGGCCTTCGTCAGGGCGTGGTTTATTCATATTGTTATTCTAGGTTGGGCATTACTTTTAAAGTGCACCAACTCCGTAAAGAAATGTGTCTAATATACTGTGTCCTTGGTTAGTGAGTTTAAGAGAGAGCTTGTGGTGCATGCTCATGGTGTTTCTTTGTTTTGTCAGTCATCAGGTTTTTCATACTTATGCTAAGTACAGTAATATAGCTCAAAAGTTATTTAATCAATGGGGTTTCCAATGTAAAATGTGCAAATGGAAGACATTTTTCAGTGTTTGATGAGACTGCATGAGGTATATCTAACTCATCATTCTTGCCATCCCCTAGTGTTGCTTTTACTAGACCACTGCGGGAGCGTTCTCCCAGCCCCGGGGCCAACCCCTCCACTCCCCAGTCAGTGGACAGCCAGCCCACCATGAGTGAGACGTCCACCGGGTTGCCCCACTTCGTCCTGGGCCACAGCTACTCTACCACCAGCACCACCACCACCACCCCTGGCGGCGGAGGTAGGGCTGGCAATTTGAGGATCTTTGTTTTTTTAGAGAAAGTGCGCTCAACTCCCAACTGTTTCTTACAAGGTCTTTGGGTGTGAGCAAACAGCAAAGTTCATGTTTAGTAAAAAAGCCGCACTCCCGGATGAGATTCTTGCAGTTTAATCTTAATGGGTTAGCATGGCAGACAGACAGACGTTTCGGCCTAAGCCCTCTTTAGGGTCTTTCGGGAGTGTGGCTTTTTTACTAAATAAATATGATCTTTGTTTACATGTTTTGAGAATGCACAGTAAATCGTGTGGCAAGAAATGAGATGCGACAACCTTCCCAATTCAGTTAGAGGACGAAACCCCTGGCATGAAACTTCATATCTTGGCAACACAACCATCAATTTTGTATCTAAAAACTTTGCCACAAATATCACATGATGTGTTATACATTGGTTATTGGGGGGTGGGGGTGGGTGTTTGTGGCCAGAATATATTTTGCTAATTGAAGATTTGGCTAGTTAGGAAATGTGCTAAAGAACGTTTCAGTGAATGTCTTTCTTCACCATGTTCAGATGATGAGACATGTATCAACTGAAACAAAATGGATATTTTATTTCTGAAAGTTAGCTGTCTAGAGTAGGGGTGGCCAACCAGTCGGAGACCAAGAGCCAAATTTTGTAATGTGTCACAGCAAAGAGCCACATCGGCACACAAACATCACGCGGGCATATAAACATGCGCACACCCACCAACATGGGCATCACCCATCCTTCTCGCACCACAGACCAGCATACACAACAACACATGGGTATGAACATCAACCATCTCTTCCTTTCACACACAGACACACACACACACACAAAGTGTCAGATTGATGTTACACTTCAACTTAATGGCCTGACTACAAGACAATCCTGAATATAAGATGACACCCCCCTCCCACTTTTTTTTTTTTACTGCTTCAATTTTTTGTGGGAAAATGTTTTTTCAAGATAAAAATGTTGTTTTACATAAGAAGACAAGGGTACACAGGTCAACATTATTAAATAAATTCTTTCATATTTTAATAAAACACGTTTCACATCATAATTTCCATGAGCACTCTTTATAACAGAGCACGAAGTAACGCGGCCCAAAGATTCTCCGCCTCTTTTAGCTCATTCGGGGGTTAGGCGCACAGGCACCGCTTTCTTGCGCACAGATGAGATGATCATTGGATGCCTGACGACAACACCATCCGAAATTAACAAGGTGGTTCGTCAAATCGCCGTTCATTTTCCACATTAATGTTTCAGCGGGTGCTGACAGGGGGCCAGGGGAAAAGACCAAGTTTTCTTTTTGAGACTAAACTGAAATTGTTTCCCACCTGCACGCTGTCTGCCAGCGCTGCTTTGACAATGGCTGATAAACCAGGGTGGAACATTATTTTTGGCGCTATTTTGTCTATAGCCCGCGAAAATAACACGATTTTAAACCAAAAACATAATTTCACATTCGGGTCAATAGCCATGATGAACACTCCTCCTAACAGAGCGCAGAGATGGCTACGCAGGACAGAGATTCTCAGCGCATCTCTGCTCCAGACACCTTTCTCTTCATATCATTTGCACATTTATAACCGCCATATCCGAGCGATAGAATCTAATATGGACAGCACATTTTCTTGACCTTATTGAGGAGTGATGGCAAAATATTTCAGGTTAAAACATTTTTGCCGATATTTTGTTTAGTCAGCGAAAGACGCGGTCAGTTTTTGAAAGCGCTATTTTTAGAACATAGGCTTAAATCGCGTCTTGTAGGCTATTTGCAGTAACAAATGTCACACATCAACGTGATCATTCAGGACACATTTAGGCAAGGCCTACTACAGTACCAAGACCACAGGGCACTTATTTGCCATAGTTCTAATCAACTTTGTGTGCGCAATTCTAATGCTTATTGCCTATGGGGGAAATAAACACAAACTTGGACATGAACGCAAGAGCCGCAAGACACCAGGCAAAGAGCCGCATGCGGCTCGAGAGCCGCGGGTTAGCCACCTATGGTCTAGATTGTCACTCTATAAATAAACAGTATAAACATGAGTCAGTATGCCCCTGGGCCTACTTGTGGTCTGCTTCCTTGTGGCTGGTCACATATTGTCTTGACGATTCTTTTGCACACCCCTAGGCGGAGGTGGGGGCGGCTCCTCCCATAAGCGGCGCAAAGGAGGCCCGGGGTCCGCGTCGGAGGCGGCCGACTGGGCGCAGGCTCTACGGCGCTCCACGCGTAACGCCTCGGGCGGGGAGAGGGAGGGGGGCAGCAGCAGCAGCGCCTCGCCCCCGCCCAAACGGCGCCTGGGGGACCACCACCTCTCCAAGTTCTTCCTCAACCTCGACAGGAGTAAGTCGTCACTCATCGCTTCAACCCAATTCTTGGTGGATAGGCAGGATGACTACAACACAACACACAGTAAGAGACACCTCCATATACACGTTTTATCCCCTCTTTCTATGTTTCACTCTACAGGGTCCCCGCGGGCATTAAAAAGCATTAAAAAGCATTAAAAAGCATTAAATACAGAACTTGCAATTTAAGGCTTTAAAAGTCATTAAATTTCGAGGTGTGGCATTAATTTTCCAAAGGATTGGCATTAAATTTCATCCGGACACAATGTAGTAGCCTAATATATAGATGTTTGGACAGTTAAATTACGTAAAAAACATTTTTTCCATCACAAAGACAGACTGCAACAAGCGCTCCGAGTCGTAACATGCCTGGGTTAGGAAACAAGGCACTCGACAGTAAATAACAGGCGGCCAGGTAGCAGACCCCCTCGTCTGGATCCCCCTACTGGTTGATGACGATGGCTGACCAAGTAAATTCCATCGACCACAATGCGTGTGGTGGCAAACTTGACCGCAGTAAAGATTTGAGACTTTAAATTTCATCAACCAAAATGCAGCGTGGATATTTCTGTGGTACCGCTTTACTCGTCGAAAGTCTGAGTTTGAGTGTAGCGTTTGCTAACGCATATAATTTCATGAATGCCATGATTGCAATTTAGATTAGCAGTTTAATCGTGCAATATACTGAATAGTGGGGTCGTATTAGGCTCAGTCATTTCAAATTTGTGTTAAAGTTTTGTTTTCACTTCCAAATTGAAGTTTAGGGTCTATAGAACAATTTGAGTTCGAGTGTCAAACACACAGATAACAAAATGGCCTGCGGGGGGCGCTCTAAAATATATAAACTTCTCTAACTTTTTATTAGTTTAACCAAATTTAACATATGAGATATGTATGGATTCAGCATGAAGAGGAGAAACCGGTGAGCTAAGTATTTGGTTACCAGATTAACGACACACTATGTAATAAACACACTTTTAGCCAATGGACAGCTAAATCCGGGCTTTTTTAAGATAAAGGGTGGAAATGCCCTCAAAATTGCAATGAAACATAACTTATTGTTACAAGTTATTGTAAATAAAGTCTGGGTGATCACTTAACTTGATTTGTTCAGAATATCCCTGAAGCACACAGACACTTAGGATACCTATACACAAATATGGCTGCATAAAGCCTATGTGATATTTAGCACCCAACTTGCAACTTTGAGTTTATGAATTTAGGATCACGAGTACCAGCTTTTTTTTCAATCAAGCCATCATTTTATTCACAACTTAAAATCTTTATATCTGGAAGAATGTAAATCAATAATAATAATAATAATAATAATAATAATAATAATAATAATAATAATAATAATAATAATGATGATGATGAATACTATGGGGAACATAATTTTTTCCTGCATTCAAAAAAGCAAACAGAAGACCATAGGTCTAACATTTAATAATCCACTCTACAATAACTATGACAGAGAACAGATGCAAAAACAGTCAGTGGTCAGTCTTATAAATTGCATGTGCACTTGCACAGACGTGTGCACTTTAACTCTGCCTCCATGCACTTGCACCGAGATCTGGCAGGTCTATTTGTACAAGTACTAGTACAGCTGCACTTCACCTCTAGTTGGAATACATCTTTGGAAACTGCATCTTTGGTAGTGTAGTCCAAATCTGGGAACTGTTCATTTGTTACCAGATTGGCAGGCATTTCTGGCAAATGCAGATTCCTGTCAACTACGCTGGTAACAAATGGACAGTTCCCAGATGACAGATGTCCTCATAACAGCAGATGATTGTGTCTACTATGTATGAAATAGTCCTATAGTATTATTTAGTATGCTTGCCAAAGGCCTCTGCTTGCCCCCAGCAAGCATACTAATTGTTCTCCAACAGTTTATTTAGTATGCTTGCGGGAAAGCATACTAATTGTTCATCAACAGTTTATTATTATTCTACATTTTTCCATTCACCTCGGCCTATGGGAATCGCCATTCATTAGTACGGCGGCTTTGAATCGTTGCAGTGTTCAAGATAGAGACACGGTTCGAGTGCCAAAAAGAACAGCTCGAAAAGGGCTCAGGGTGGAGTATTTTTCGCTGGCCTACCCCCTTTCATTCGTTCACCAGACTTGTTTTTCCTCAGTTTTCTCTCTGTTTTCCCCCTCATTGAAATGAATGGTAGAATGGTCAAGATGATGATGTCACAAACTGTGGCAGTTAGAGTGAGAGGTGACCTGTCCTGGGGTTTTTAACTAGGTATCAACTAGGTAAAGGCATTGTCAGAGAGGTCTTGGCTGAATACAAACTGTGTGAAGATCATAAGTCAACTCTTAAAAACGTTTCAGAGAGAGCAGTTTTAAAATCCCTATGGTGTGACCTCATTCACTTAGAAGAAAGTGTGTGAACAGCTCAGCCCATAGGCCTGAATATGTCATTTTTTTTGACTGAACCATTTGGCCTAGAAAAGTGATCTCGGCTTTGACATGAAGAGCAGGGTTGTGCCATTTGTGTGTCAATATCATCTGACAACTTGCAAAACTTTTGGAGATATGACAGCGTAAAACGGGCGTATTACAGAAAACTTCCTATCTTCAGTCGTCCTATCTTAACTTTTGACTTGAGATAAGATTTTTTCCAGTTTGGTATTACAGAAACAAATCCTAACTTCATTTAGGATTCTTATCTTATCTTTGGAAATCCTATCTTATCTTGAGTTAGGAATCCTAAAGTAGCGATCTAAACATCTACGATCTACTTTTTATGTCTGTTACCTGACAACAAATGCACCGCTACCTAGCAACAGTAGTGCGACGCAAGCTAGAATGCACAGATTTGACTGCTGCTGCATCTCGCGGTCTGCGTGATACTAAACCAGAGAGGAAGAGGACGTAAATATTTCGCTAAACTTTTTAAGCTCATTACTTTTAAATAACGCACTTATTAGTGACGTTCCACCGAACGGATTTATAATACAGCAACATCTGTGAGGACGAAATTAGGTCACTCTCGCTGCCTGCAACCTCAAGTTGACCAAATGCATTGGTTTCAGTCCCAATAAAGTGCTTCCCATTTTCCATATTTTCATCCCAATGCTTTGTTTTTCCAAGCGAATGCACGCAAAACAGTTAAGACGTAATTTCATGAAATGTCTTTGTATGACCAGCGCATGTAAAGGCTATAAATAAATGACAATTAGCCGACTTGGCTTGACCCATGGTCGGCTGTGTCAATTAAGTAAGTTGATATCGGACTTCACATCGAAGTCGGGTATATTTATAATCAACTCTTCACTTCACACATCGTTTGGGTCAGTCAATATAGCCTAATTTAATTAACATTTCATCCGTTCACAATTGCGTTGTTTTCCCGGATAGACTTCACTGTTAGCTCTGGCTGAAACAGCAAGCTGAGCGTGGGTAAATGGTGATGAACACCAGCTAAATTTTGGCTAACAAATCAATGGATAACTGGAATTAGGACAGCTGGGTGGCTGTCCTAAAGTTAGGACCAATTATTTAGGATTTTTCGAAGTTAGGATGCTTCTGTAATGCCCCTTTCTTAACTTAAGATAGGATGCGCAAAACAACTTAGGAAACGCTGTTCTGTAATACGCTTTTCCTAAATTCGGTCCTATAGTGCCGTTGCCGCGGTAACTAGACAGATAAGATAAGATTTTCAAGATAGGAAGTTTCTGTAATACGCCCCCAGGCGTAAAAATAAGGCTGCACATATTACTCAGCTATTGACTGCCAAACTGTCACCTTTAGAATCTGCATTCATACACACACACACATGCAGCTTTGTAAAACTTTAGACCTCTGCTGTCACCTGGGCAACCGTGGCCTAATATGCTGCTGTGGCCACTCTATACAGTAAGTGGCAGTGGCCTACTGGGTAGGGTGTTGGTCTGTCAGAGGGTTGCAGGTTCGAATCCCACCCTTACCTCTCCCTACCCACCCATTGCTGAAAGGCACCTGAAGCATATCCATACATGCACACACACACACACCTCTCTCTCTCTCTCTCTCTCTCTCTCTCTCTCTCTCACACACACACACACACACACACACACACACACACACACACACACACACACACACACACACACACACACACACACACACACACACACACACACACATCTCTCTCTCTCTCTCTCTCTCTCTCTCTCTCTCTCTCTCTCTCTCGCACAGACAGACACACACACACACACACACCTCTATCTCTTTCCCTCGTGTTTCTGTGTGTGTATACAACAGCTGTGTGTGTGTGTGTGTGTGTGTGTGCATAAGCCGCAAGCATACTAATAGCATTGTCTCTCCGGAAAGTCTTTTTTTTATTATGATTATTATTATTATTATTGATTTATTTTCTTCCAGATATAACTTTTTTTGTGATTTTATGTGTGAATAGAATATGGCTTGATAGAAAAAAAGTTGATACTCATGATCCTAAATTCATAATCTCAAAGTTGCAAGTTGGGTGCTAAATATCACATAGGCTTTATGCAGCCATATTTGTGTATGGGTATCCTAGGTTTCTTTGCGCTTCTGGGATATTCCAAACAAATCAAGTTGAATGATATCCCAGGCTTTATTCACAATAACTTGTAACAATAAATGATGTTTCATTGCAACTTGAAGGGCATGTCCACCCTTTATCTTAAAAAAACCCTGAATTTTGCTGTCCATTGGCTAAAAGTGTGTTTATTACATAGTGTGTCTTTAATCCGGTAACCAAATACTTGGCACACCGGTTTCTCCTCTTCGTGCTGAATCCATACATACCTCATATGTTAAATTTGGTTTAACTAATCAAAAGTTATAGCAGTTTATATATTTTAGAGCGCCCCCCGCAGGCCATTTTGCTATCTGTGTGTTTGACACTCGAACTCAAATTGTTCTATAGACCTTAAACTTCAACTTGGAAGTGAAAACCAAACTTTAACACCAATTTGAAATGACTGAGAAAAAATGCACATGCCTACGACCCCACTAAAGTCTCCGAGCTTCGTATTATTACGGTTAGGCAACGCAATCGGGAGTGTGCCCGGGTGTAGTGAAGTTGCAAGCGGTGGAAATGTGTGTTAAATGTATTAAACCGGTGTTTACGAGTCTAAATGACGCAATTAGGATATGCGAGGATGTCCAAATCGGTAACCGCGTGGCGTGTGCATCGGTAGCTTATATTTTAGTCGCCTGTCAGCACGGTGAAATGCTTGTGGTATTCACATGAAGCTGCTGCTGCTTCTTGCTCTCGCCGCTCCGAAGAAGGACTTGTTGCTAAACTGAAAGTAGAACGCCTCTTGTTAGATGCCACCGTCTCTATGATGAAGCTTGGGGGTCATTTCACGTGAAATCAGACACTTTGGGACCCGACCGACCCGGATTTCGATCATACTTGGTGTGCCTTTTCAGTAGCAAGGTAGCACCACAGAACTGCATTGGTTTGAATCTGACACTAATATTAAGGGAGAAACAGACTAGGAAAGGTTCACATGTGAGGGTAGGACACTATACATTCAGCCTTGAATACATCAGTCAGTGTTAGTCACAAAAAGATGCCTGTGGTGTTGTTTGAAAGCTCTTTTCTGGCTCTACATATTACACAATCACCTTGGAATACAACTACTCTCAGAATATGAATTATGATACATTGAAAAATTAAAAATTGAATATCTAAAAAACTTATATTTTAAAATGGCCAGTTCCTTGTCCAAACGTAGCCGGCAATGTCATGAGCAGCACCTAAAATGCTGGTGTTCGGTTTGTTATTCATTTCAGAGAGAATTTGACTCACAAATATGGCGCCATACAGACCACTTACTAATAATATGGTAATACCATAGTAGCATCACATGACAAAACAAAAACAAAACAAAAATGGTCAGTGTCCATGGTCCCAGGTTTCAAAAACTAAGGCAGATGTCCATTTATACACACCAAATGATGATATGTGAATGTTTGAACATTCCTTCTCTGTGTACCTGTGCCATCTTCCCTTTACCGTACTTTAAAGAGATAATCAATGGCTACACTCTCATTTTGTACTCTACCAGTGCATTTGAAGTAACAGCTGTGTCTTTTGTAGATAATGTATAAGTACGTCCCGTTGCAGTTACAGGTTCCACTACCAGAAGCACATCCTGATGATCCATGACAAGTCTATCTGGTCTGAAGGGAAAAGTGAAGGATGGAGATGGCCCATGAGGATGCAGGAAGTTCAGTTTCACCTCTCCAGTGCTCGGCATACATTCCTCAGCACATGCTAGCCACCAGTTGCCATCATATACAGCTACAACATACCCTTTGATGCTTGAAAATGTAACACATTCCTTTACTGAGCTCACTCTTTCAACTCTGCCTTCTCTGAATGCTGAAAATGGCCTAACTTCCACTGTGTCCATTGACAATGGGCAGAAGCTGTGTAGTTTTTGAGTACCTGGAATAGTTCTTGCAGATTCAAACCTTTTCAACAGGTTCTCAGCTTCATGATGGTACATCTCGGTTGTGGCAAACTGGCAATGGATGTTCTTGACATTATCCTTGACAAATTCAAACAGTTGGTATGGCGTTACAATTTAATTGTCAATAGGACGTTGCAGACTTGCTCGTGCAGCAAGCCATTTAGCCATTTAACTGTCCCTCCAACGCCATCACATGGACCTTTGCCATGTGATGTGGCAAAAAAGTGCCACTCTGCAGGTATGTGAAAATCTGCCTCGTGGTGGCACAAATTTGTTGTGTTTTTAAGGTTCTTATATTGTGCAGCACAGTCATCAGAAAAAATATAGGATCTTCTTTGGACGTTCTGTCATTGATGAAGTGTCACTGAGGAACTGAATTAGGAGCTTCTGAAACAGATGTACAGCAATTGTATCATGAATGTTGCAGTCTGAAATAACAACAAAACAGTTTTTTGTCCAGTTTCAACTGATCTTGGTAGTAGCATACAAATGGATGGATTGTGGCCTGCAGGTTGTTCCAGTGAAAGGATTGAATAGCATCTTGAATTACAAAACTATAGTTTTAAAAACGTTCCTGGTTCAAGGGAGTCAGTCAAGGATAATGTCAAGAACATCCATTGCCAGTTTGCCACAACAGAGATGTACCATCATGAAGCTGAGAACCTGTTGAAAAGGTTTGAATCTGCAAGAACTATTCCAGGTACTCAAAAACTACACAGCTTCTGCCCATTGTCAATGGACACAGTGGAAGTTAGGCCATTTTCAGCATTCAGAGAAGGCAGAGTTGAAAGAGTGAGCTCAGTAAAGGAATGTGTTACATTTTCAAGCATCAAAGGGTATGTTGTAGCTGTATATGATGGCAACTGGTGGCTAGCATGTGCTGAGGAATGTATGCCGAGCACTGGAGAGGTGAAACTGAACTTCCTGCATCCTCATGGGCCATCTCCATCCTTCACTTTTCCCTTCAGACCAGATAGACTTGTCATGGATCATCAGGATGTGCTTCTGGTAGTGGAACCTGTAACTGCAACGGGACATACTTATACATTATCTACAAAAGACACAGCTGTTGCTTCAAATGCACTGGTAGAGTACAAAATGAGAGTGTAGCCATTGATTATCTCTTTAAAGTACGGTAAAGGGAAGATGGCACAGGTACACAGAGAAGGAATGTTCAAACATTCACATATCATCATTTGGTGTGTATAAATGGACATCTGCCTTAGTTTCTGAAACCTGGGACCATGGACACTGACCATTTTTGTTTTGTTTTTGTTTTGTCATGTGATGCTACTATGGTATTACCATATTATTAGTAAGTGGTCTGTATGACGCCATATTTGTGAGTCAAATTCTCTCTGAAATGAATAACAAACCGAACACCAGCATTTTAGGTGCTGCTCATGACATTGCCGGCTACGTTTGGACAAGGAACTGGCCATTTTAAAATATAGGTTTTTTAGATATTCAATTTTTAATTTTTCAATTTATCATAATTCATATTCTGAGAGTAGTTGTATTCCAAGGTAATTGTGTAATATGTAGAGCCAGAAAAGAGCTTTCAAACAACACCACAGGCATCTTTTTGTGACTAACACTGACTGATATATTCAAGGCTGAATGTATAGTGGCCTACCCTCACATGTGAACCTTTCCTAGTCTGTTTCTCCCTTAATATTAGTGTCATATTCAAACCAATGCAGTTCAGGGGTGCTACCTTGCTACTGAAAAGGCACACCAAGTATGATCGAAATCCGGGTCGGTCGGGTCCCAAAGTGTCTGATTTCACGTGAAATGACCCTTGGGGGGAAAAAGGAGGAGGAGCCTGCCCAGAGCCGTTCCTTTTTAACCCTTTTTAATCAACAGGTGTTATAGCCTCTACTCATAGTAGGCTAATGTGCACTCAACTATTTATCCATTATGAATGGTCAATTGTTGCCCATTTTATTTTATTTTTCTAATTGAAGGTATTTGATGAAATGTCATCAAACTTTCAAACATGCACAATTTTGAAATGGTTTCAGTTTTGAAGGAATTTATAAGAAATGGGTTAGGCCTAATGGTGTTTCAAACTAGTGTGTGTCACCTCGCTCTTTTTTGTTGTGTTTGCATCTCCTTGGTTAAATTAAGCACAACAATAATAGGCTATTGGAGCTTGGGCCCTCTGGGCAGCAGCCAGATCAACTGTAATTTTAACACAGATGCAGGCTACTTTGATTTTAAATAATACATTATTCTAAGGGAGGGGCAGAAACCTCTTTAACAAGTCATGGCAAATGTCTGCCACAGAAAGTGATAAGGGAGCTGGCAGTGAGAATGAAATAACACAGAGAGCAGCGTGAATGCATGCTCAGTTTTATTTCATAGGCTTATTAAAGCATGTGCGAGGCTGAGGGAGAAACATTAGGCCCCCCCATTAACTTAATTCCTGCTTGTATGCAATTCGGCAAGCTTGGTCTCCATAGGCTTCCAGATCAGTTCTTCCTAGCTGCTGCTTACATGTGTTCACATTAGGCTTCACTACTAGCACAATAGTCATAATAATACTTTTATTGTATATATGTATTACATTGCATTATAGCAATGTAATAACAACTATACCATGTAACGTGCACATGCACACACCCCGTGTAGTGGTATTAATTTTCTTGTTGGAGGTATTAAAAATGGTATTAAAAAGCATTAAATTGGGTGAGCAAAAATGTGCAGATACCCTGCTCTACCTCCACCTGGACAGGAGTAAGTATTCACTCACTGCATCAACACAACTCATGCTGGATACACATGACGATAACCACATACACACACCGCAACTCTACACACTTGCATATAAAAAAATGTGAAAGTTGTCTTGATGGTTATGTTGTATAGGACACTGGATTGGGCATGGCAACTGGCTGCTCATCTAATCATTCTCATCACATGCATAATAACTAATTGACATGTTCATAGCTCCAGTCAGAGAAATAGAAAAGTGGTCATACTGTGTGTCAGATCTGTCTTTTTTTAAAAATCTGCACTTTGAAGAAGACAAAAAATCACTGGACTACAATGACCACTAGATGGTGCTGTTTTTAGTGTTTCATCCTGACGGGATGACATAGTGGTGCTTATGTCCTAGACTGACTTTGAGGTTAAGTGCTGGAGAGTCATGCCCATTATTTCTTGGACAAATAATAGCTTCTACCTTACCTTACCCCTCTGAATGAGAACATTACTGACGGTTTCATCAGGACCACTATTATATGGGGAGCAAAATAAATTAATGCTGACTTGACAGAAAACTCTTTCTTTCTTTTTTTCTTTTCTTTCTTTCTTTCTTTCTTTCTTTCTTTCTTTCTTTCTTTCTTTCTTTCTTTCTTTCTTTCTTTTCTTTCTTTCTTTCCTTCTTTCTTTCTTTCATCCTGTCTTTCTTTCTTTCCGTCATCCTGTCTTTCTTTCCTTCTTTATTTCCTTCTGTCTGTCTATCTATCTATCTAACCAGGGACCCCCGTACACAGCGGTTCCTCCTCTCCATTGCCGCTGACCCCGAGTAAAGATGGCAGCGGGGTGTTCGCCGGCCTGGCGACGAGGCGGAACAACGAGCTTAATGAGGTGAGCTCATCACGCTTAATGAAGGAAGGAAGGAGGGAGGGAAGGAGGGACCATTCTTGTGTGGGACCACATCTTGTGGACTACATCTTGTGTGACAAGACGTCTACACAAGATGTTTACAAGATGTCTCCTTCCACTCTTTCCAACTCAGTATTGGTGTTTTTATCAGGGGTTTGTTTGTGGGCATTCAACAGTGTGAATGGGGTGAAGAGATGAGTACTTATTTTTCAGTCAGGGTGATGGTGACGAGTGCAATGAAATGCGAAATATTAATCATACCCACGCCTCACCCGGAAAGCACTGATGATCATCAAAGGCACAAGCCACCCTGCACACAAACTGTTCAGCCTCCTGCCCTCTGGAAAGAGGTACAGGCGCCTCAGTTCCCGTACCACCAGGCTTGCAAGCAGCTCCATGCACCAAGCAATCAAGATACTGAACACTCAACCCACTCTCCCTCCACTGTCCACAGCCTCTAGCCAGCTAGGCCACTGACAACCCCCCCTCCCCTCATACCCACCACCATATCTGCGACTGAACATTCCACCTGCACTACTATATTTGTGACTGAACTTTCAACCTGCACTAACTCAAAACACGCACACACACACACACACACACACACACACACACACACACACACACACACACACACACACACACACACACACACACACACACACACACACACACACACACACACACACACACACACACACACACAAGCACACTGCACTTTCTGCACTAAACCCAAACATACACACACTGACACACAACTCTCACACACACACACACACACACACATACACACATACACACACACAGACGCACACCGCACTTTCTACCTACACTAAACACACACACACACACACACACTGCTGCTGGTGTACTTGATAGACCTATTTTAATATTTATTTTCTTCAAAATGCTACTATTACTATGTCAGAACGCTATAAAGGACTTTTAGAAAAGTACAACAAATACCTCCTCTTAATGTATGTTCTCTACAAGTCTTCTGTTGTCCAGTCTTGCACTTTAAATGTCTGTATGAGCACTGTCTATGTCCATACTGTCTTATGTCCATGTATGAGTACTGTCTATGTCTATACTGTCTATGTCCTTACCTAGATTAGTCTATGTCTGCATGGGAAAGCAAGAAACGTAATTTCAAATTCTTTGTATGACCAGTGCATGTAAAGACATTGACAATAAAACCAACTTGACTTGACTTGACATGTAGCCATTGACGTGTAGGGGATGTTCACAAGGTGTGTGTGCCCCCATTGTAAATGCCTCTCTGCCAGTGCTTTTGGTTTAGCACTTGATGGGTCCAGTCTATCATACAAACTTCCGTCTTTGACTTGTACTTGTGCCATTGAAGTATCCCCGCTGTCATCCTAAGCACAACAACTTTTGGGGGACTTTTCACCGGTCAACATCCTAGTTGCAAATGAGAAAATGACCTTTGAATTGCGCTTTTGCAATATTAATGTTGAATTAAGCTTCTATAATCAATCATCTTGTGATGTCTTCACGAGGCCACAAACACAAGTAAGGATAGGAGTTTGATAATGGAATAGACCCACGGTGTACGTACAATTGTATTTACTTTTTTGTTCTTAGAAAGGCCTGCAGGGATGTTCAATGGTTACATGTCATTTTGTTGAGCAAATGTGTTGTTTGTGTTGTGTGCAGGTGTTGAGTTGGAGGCTGACTCCGGACAACTATCCTTTGAGTGACCAACCCCCTCCCCCATCTTACCTCTATGGCTCACAGCATCTCCTACGACTCTTTGGTACGCCCACACATACAAGCATAGAGTACAACCAGTCCATTCATGCAGAATCATTTAGAAATTAAAAAAAATATCAAATGAAAATTGTTAAATGTGGTTTTGTGTTGCCGTCTTGTTATTCAGTCACAAAATTGACCCATGTTCTTTTAGGTGGGAGAGACGCCCTGCTATTGTTTGCCATATAATACTAAAAATGAGCTTTAATCAATCTCCCGTGAAATTGTACTAAATGAATGTACATGTAAATGGTGTTCCTGTCTTGATTGTATGTTGCCTGTGTGGTTGTTTGTATCCAGTGAAACTGCCAGAGATCTTGGGCAAGATGCACATCCCCGAGAGGAACCTCCGAGCACTAGTCAAACACCTGGAGTTATTCCTCAGGTGAGCATGCGCGCACGCACTCAGCATTATGCATTTTGACACTTGAAGAGTTCAGATGCAAAACCCCCTAACTCCATTTCTGAAGACCTGCACTTATGTATTTTTAGAGAACCCCATTGTTGGTTTGGTTTACATTCATGTACTTGATAATACATATAAATAGTTATATTACATAAATAAAATAAAAATATATGCAATTTTGATAGCTTTGTATTAAATAAAAATGAATTAAGATTATTTTCTGAAAAGGCACTTAGGGGGTTTTGCATCTGAACTCTTCACTTATTCCAGTTCCATTGAGTCAAACACCTGGCGGTGGGTCTTCCAAGAGAAGTGACAAATATGGCTAAATTAACTTACCGGAAGTGGTAATCTTTCTAAATAGATCGCCCACATGTGTCATTTAGTTAGGTACTCCAGGCTCTTGTATTTCATGATTTACCACTACTTCAAGGTTAAGTTATCCTGCTTGACTACTAGTGGTGTGGATCGTCAATGATCTCACGATTCAATCCAATTACGAGCCGGAGGGTAACGATTCGATTCGAGCCGATCCGATCCGATTCAACGATGCATTGCGATGCGCAGGGACGGAGCACAAGTTTGTGACGGGGATGTCGAGGTCCTCTACCCATACGCTATGCTTGATGTTACAAACGTCTAGCCTAATTGTCTGTTATTGTTCACAACATTCGCACCCCACTAGGGCTGAGCTCAAGCATTAATATTATTGTAATGTGCAATTAAAGAAAAAGAAAGAGGCGACTGTGTGGGCGCAACCGCAGCCAACAGTAATTTGTTTGTCAACCACCTTATCCAAATCGACCTCAATGCCCTCCTCCCATAGATTACTAACACGTTCTATACCTCCTCCATTATCCAAGACAACTGTCACGACCAAGACGCGCGGCCCCATCCTTGTCCGAAACAGATTCATTTTTAAACAGCCAGCATTCTCGTCGATAGGCTATGGTTCCGCTTTGGCAAGGGTGAAACTTGGGGAGACATGTGGAAACGGCCGGGGATCACTGCGTGCATATTGGCTATTCAATTAATGTGATGAAGGATTGTCAAACTTTAGATGCTGCATGCCACGAAAGGGGCAATTTTTCGGGAGCAGCTAGGTAAAATGTTTAGGGGTCGGGGCGGGAGGGAGGAACTGAACAGTTGTCAAATAACTTGGGCCCTACTTGACTATGTCCTGAAATCGGCAACCTACTGTAGGCGATATAGCCTAGAACTACACACTGGCCCAGAATATGTAGCCTAGCCTATCTGCTGAATAGCCACTGCGCAGGGCTAACCACCACATACGTGCATTTCACGAGCTTGTTAGTTCAATGCGATTTGCCAAAGTTGGTTGCTGCACCAATGCGTTAAAAAGGATTCATGGGGGAACAACGCATAATACAAAAAACCTACAAAGCCTACCTTGGCGCTTAACCCGTTATTGTCTTACCTGAAGTTGTAGAGTAGAGTAGAGTATCGTTTATTGATCCCAGGGGGAAATTAAGGTGTCAAGTAGCATACACACATAAATAAAGACATAAAGACATTTTCCACAAGACATAACACACATATTTACACATAAAATAAAATAATCATATATAGCTCGCTGTTGCATACTTATTGCCAAGGCATCTCTCTCTCTCTCACACACACACACACACACACACACACACACACACACATACACACACACACACACACACACACACACACACCAAAAATATAAAGTGTAAAGTGTCCAGTGTTCACATGTGCCTTAGCTAAGTGGCACATAGTAGCCAAGACAAGGTGGCCATAAAGTGTCCAGGAGTGTCCATAGTCTCTTTCCTAGAACAATGTCCATTGTATTCCTTAGAAAAAGAGATGGGGGGTTAAACACAAGTCACCCCCTGTGTCACTCCACACACACACACACACACACACACACACACACACACACACACACACACACACACACACCACACCAAAAATAACGTGTACATAGTCCAGGAGTATCAGTAGTCAGGGGGGTTACACACATCGCAGACTGAGTATCTACCCACACACACACACACCACACACCACACACAACACACACACCACACACACACACACACACACACACACACACACACACACACACACACACACACACACACACACACACACACACACACACACACACACACTCAGCTGTGCATTCCGCTGAAAAGGAGTCGAAGGGTAGAGAGTCCAGGTAAAAGAGTATGCAGGAGTGGGATCTGTTTATGCAGTCCAGTCCCCTATGATGATCTCTCTTTGTGTGTCCTTCTGTGCAATGTTGAAAAGCTGAATGGCCCTGGGTACAAAGGACTTCCGCAGCCTGTCTGTCTTGCAGGAGATGGCGCGCAGTCTGTAGCTGAACAGGCTTCTCTGGTTGTTGAGGACTGGGTACAGTGGGTGCTTGTCGTTGTCCAAAATAGAGTCCAATCTGCCAAGTGTCCTCTTGTCGGCTGTGGTTGTGAGGGCGTCCAGTTCTGTGCCTACAACAGACCCTTGTGTTATTTCAACGAAGCTTGTTTGATTTAATCAACGTAGATCCATGCAAACAAATAGTTGACTGCCGCATGCCTTCACGTTGCGACCAGTACCTGACCTGACTTCAGCCATTCGTTAGTCTCGCCCCCCTCCTACCGGCAAAGCTGCGCTAGAGGTTACATTTCGAGGGCTTAGAGCCAGAGGGGCGTAAGTGGCATTTTAGCTCTAGTTCTAATGCAAACACGAGCGCGGGGAGTTTTAACTGAACCGTGTGATGAACAGCATCACCTGTTTTAGGCTATCATGTATTAATCCCGAGGGAAATCAAGGACAATAGGCCTATATATATTTTGTAAACGCATGGGTCTAGGCTACTTTGCGTTATCAGTGTCTCGGAGGTTGGTATCTTAATTTGCAAATATTTGGTGCCAGTTTCTCGACCTAAGATGGATGCTATAAGAAAAGTAACCAGATGGCAGTAAAACGCCTGCGAATTATTACATGTGTGATCGACTCGAAAAATGAAACCAAGCCGTGTTATCCCATTCGTTCACAACGGGGGAAATTAAACATGTCACCCATCATTGAAAAGCATGGGCACCAAGGGCGAAACTTTGATTTTGACATTGGTGGGAACACAAAAGTGCTCCAAGACAAAGATTCCAGAAGCTTTTTTGCATAATCAATCATAGGTGCATGTCATGCGATGTAGGGCACAGTCTATGAATATGGTCATTGAAAAAAGTTTGCCTCGCTTAAAACACCGCTGATAAACAGACTTCTGACCAACTTTGAGTAAAGTTAATCGAATTAATTGTTGGCTATTAGGCCTGCGAATGCAACACTAAAGTACATTTAAAAAAAATATGAAATAGCCTACACAGACAACAACGGAAGGATTTGTCTATCGTAACCTGCCGTCTCTGATACAATATTAAGTTAGTGGTACTGATGACTCCTTTATCGGAGTGAGGTAATGAAATGCGAAAATCCTTCCCCCCAAAAATATTGTTTTACAAGTAAAACTGTTGTTGGCAGCTGAGTTAGTCTGAGGTAAGATGGCAGCGCAGTTCCCTGATTTCTGGCTACAGTTTAGAAAGCCAACTTCACTGTTTTCTCCACGGAGGCGGGGATTCGGCAAGTCGAAGCAATGGGTGCACGTGAGGACGCTAGGTTAGAAAGTTAAGGGGCGGGGTTGTCCGGCCGAAGTCCGGACAGCTGGTCACCCTAGGAGAGAGAGAAAGAGAGAGAGAGAGTGGGCAGCACCAACCCTTTGGATGTAGTGATGCACGCGCAACCGAAATTGAAAGAAAAGACAGGGAGGGCGGAGAGGCAAAATGGGAGGTGCGGGTATGATTTTTTAAAATGTATTAATACACCGAATCGATCCGGCTTGTGGCCGAATCGATGCTGAATCGTCAATGCCCTTGACGGCCCTATTGACTACTGAGCCAGGTTCTTGGAAAATTCCCCTTGGAGTTACTTCTTAGGTGAGCATACAACCAAACACACAGCATCACGCACACTTGGGCATCCTACAGCATTTTCCGATTAGACACTTCATTCGTTATATGACATTGCACGTAGCCGACGCTTTTATCCAAAGTAACTCACATGGAGTAGGGTTTAATCCTGGGAAATGACTATTTCTCGATACACAGGAAATGACACAATGGGAAACCAGGAAATGGGGGGGGGTGTCAGTTTGTCGTCATAATGTCGCTCTATCCCCTGTAATTCCGATGTTCTATTCAAATCGCTTCATTTACTTTGGTATTGTCCCTCTTACTGTTGCTAATATGGACCCGGGCGTAATTATCACTGTTAATTGGCTAAATCCTACAACCCACACATTGCATGCACGCAGCCACTTGACACAATCAGCCTGCCTCTGTGTCAACGGCTCCCTTTTCCTACGGAGTGTGCTGCACTCTCCTAATCTCTCCACCGATTTCAAAAAATGTCGGTAGGTTCTTTGTTTTGTTTTACTCCAGCATTTCCAGAGATATGACTCGGTGAACTGTCATCTTCACAGCATTTAATATTCGACGCACCTAATAATGATGATGTACTTCCCCAAGCATACTGAATGCTTCCACTGCCTTGCCTTGTTCACAAAGTCCCCTTCAAAAATATCGTCTGTAAGCTTCTGTTTGAGGACTGCAGAAGCCCAGCCACTCATTGTTTGCTGAGAAAATTGAGAGTAAGATATAAGCTTAGTGCGAAATGTGAATGCATCAAAATAAACTGATGTTTTTCTCGTTTTGTAAAACTCTGAAAGCAATAGTAGGTGGTAAGGTGGTCAGAACTACTTTATACAGTCACTCTCTCCGTACTATCTTTCTTGCACAGATGTTTCCTCTTATTTTTTCTCCCTCCTCTTGTCCTTTATGTCTCACACTGTCTTACTTACACACTCAAAAGATGGATACATAATACAGTACAAACACACGCTGCACTGACCATACGTGGGTGTGAGAAGCCAACCACAATGGCAAGCACGGCATGGCAATGCTCACAGTGGACAGCGGTTACACAAGCCTCCGCTGGCTGCCCTAATCTTTAAATCCAGCCTGCCGATCTTCAGATGGCCCCGGACACTGGATTTGTTTATTATTCTACCCTGGCGCTCTTGCGCGTGCTTAATCACCGCAGCGCACTGCCGTTTCCTACCACCGGGCTGTGCTGTTGAGCTCAACCACACAAGACCTCTCTTCGCCACCATGGGTGTGTGTGTGTATGTGTGTGTGTGTGTGTGTGTGTGTGTGTGTGTGTGTGTGTGTGTGTGTGTGTGTGTGTGTGTGTGTGTGTGTGTGTGTGTGTGTATGTGTGTGTGTGGGCAGAATCACTTGGTTCAAGGGGGAGGTTGCCCTTGCAGGGTTTTCATTGTGTAGAACACGGAGCTGGGGCTGGGTCCGAGGTTGATGTAACTGAGTGAAGAAAAGCATGCTGGGATTGAAGCGAAGGGATCTGAGAAAGAATGATTGAGGTTAATCCCAATCCAGAGAGGGAGAGAGAAAAGGGGCGGGGGAGAGACAGCAAGAGGAAATGAAGAGCACAAGCATGTGTGTTAAATTGGAGAACTAAAATGTTGTCTTAATTACTGCAGACAACCCAAAAAGACACCCAGATTGTGAATACTGTTGGGTCATTCTCTCGTTGTTGTCCCCGCACAGCAGGGTAATCAAAATCTGTGAGTGAATGACTGGCATGTGTTACCAGCGATAAGCATGATGTAGGTACCCGCGGGGATGAGAGAGAGGCGATTTCGACCGCCCCCACCCCACCGTGTGTAGCGATTTGATGGTGGGCTTGAAATTCTTCTCTTAATTTCCAGACTGATGAGGATAATTTGTTTGCACTTGGGATTATACGGCCAACAAGAACCCGGGCAGAGCAAAGCCAAGATGAGATGGCAAGATTCGGTCAGGGGATTTGTTGGCCCGCGGTCGGCAGATACTATACTAAGGACGTTCGGGATTTGCTCTGTTCTTGCCTGATTAGACGAGACGGGGGAAGATTTTTGCCCCCTGCTTTGGGAGCGAATTGGGTTATTTAAGGCCGTCGTAGCGTGCACACTGGACTGCAACTGTACGACTGGCAAATTCACACCGCTGGTGGAGAAACGTTTTTGTCTGACATTTGAGCAAAATTGTCAGACACAAACGCTTCCCCGCCAGATAAAAAAAAAAAACACCAGAGAGGTCTTGCCACACCAACAGCACGGTGGTGTACAATGACTTGGAAGTGGAACAAGAGCGGATTTCTACCGCCTCTGTGCCATTGACTCCTTGTGCAAATCACTTACTGGCATGGGGGGGATCATCCATTTCTTAACCTACTCATATCCCTTGTCACATATGTACAAAAACCTGAGATGGAACAAATTCATCAAAATTAAATATCATTTAAAAAAATAATGTCATTATTAGAACTTTGCCTGTGCCTTTCTCTACCTTTTTGTATTGACTGTACTCACGTTTTGCCTTGTGCTATTGCTAATGCTACTCATTTACAATTTACAATAATTTACTAATTATTTAGTAGTCTTACTTGTGGTATCAGCATTTCTGTGGGGCTGTAAAGTTAATAAATTAAGAAATGTTAGTCAAGCTCGAGTCGATGCCCTGCACTCATTGGAAAGTCAACTGGACACCAATAGGGATGCAAAAAATGCAAAAAAAGACTTGCAGCAACACACACAGGGTTCCCACTGGTGCTTGAATTCCTTGAAAATGCTTGAATTTCAATTAAGTGTTCTCAAAGTTTTGAAAATGTTTGAATTTTGGTGAAGTGCTTGAAATTTGTGTCAAGTCAAACTCAGTAAACCAAATAATAGAAATAAATTGTTCAGGAACATCACAAATCTGAGGGAGTGATATGTCAGATGGGATTTGCCATTCGACATCTTAAAACTGATTACAATGCAGGAAATTGCATTTTAAAAGCACATTTTCTGGGGGAGGACCCTCATACCCCCTTCCCACGACCTATTAAAGGTGCTGGAAAACTGAAAATTTGGTGCTTGAAGGTGCTTGAAAAGTGCTTGAATTTGTTCATGAAAAAGGTGTGGGAACCCTGCACACAAGCACGGCACACCTTACTGTACAGAGAGAAAGCGGGGGTTGAAGGCGTGGAAAACGACTGAAGTAATTGACTTTGTATGGAAGAGGAAGTGGCAAAAGCTGCAAAAGCCTTTCTAGCACCGAGGCGTCAAAAGCGTTTAAACCATTTTTCTACACTTGTAGATTTTTCTAAACACGGGCTTCGGTTGGTCACTCTCCCTAAACAAATGCTTCAGGATGATTCGTTTGCTGCTTTCATCGCACGTGATCTTTGCTTTCGAGACAGGACTCTCTCTAGCTCTTCCAACGCTTGCTGTCTGTCCGTACAGTTAGGCAAGCAAGGGAAGGGAGTAGGGCTGCACAATGTACCGAAATGTATCGTTATCGCGATATCACGGCTTGCAATACACGCATTACAAAAGTATTGCAAAAGCAAATTTGGTGAAAAGGTTTAAAAAAAAAGGTATTAAAAAGGTTGATGCTGTATATTAGACATGTTTTTTCCTATTAAAAATAATGTTGGAAATAAAACATTTCTCTCAGTTGTTTAATACATGATAAAGTGTAGAATGGCAGGTAGAGAGGGGAAAATATATGTACTGTATTAAATTTCGCAAGTAATATCGATATCGCGGTATACAGTCATGTTATCGTGTATCGCAGATTTTTCTAATATCGTGCAGCCCTAGAAGGGAGAGATTGTTGCCACCAGATGAGTGCCAGCTATCAGTCCCCTGCTGCCTCACAGCTCTGGTGGCGGCAGCAGTGTCGACTGCTGACTGTTTGCACACAGCCAGAGCAGACAGACGTGCTCCTGTGAATTGAAACGGAAATCGAAAATAGTACACCCTTCAGGACATTTCACAACACAATGCATTCTGCAGTCTTCATGATGCAGAGCCTTTGCCAGTTCTGTAGTCAGGTGTGTGAAGGACAAGCATGGGGAGGTCTGCTTTGCTAAAAAATAATAAAAAAAGAAAGAAATATCTGTTCTGTTAAGATGCTCGAGGCAACTGGAGGTAATCTGAAGCGTCACACGAATAAAGAGAGTCTGACTGGAAGGTGGCAATGGGTGGCATTCAGACCTTGAATTTTGAACCATGAATGTACGTACACACACACACACACACACACACACACACACACACACACACACACACACACACACACACACACACACACACACACACACACACCTATTGTGTCCACCTCCGCTGTAAAGAGGGTGTTCTTTCATCTCTTAAATCCATTGGCCACCCATTCTGCCTTGCCTTCATTTCTATCAGTCATATCCTTCTCATCCCCATCCAGCACTCAGAACTAACCAAACTCTAAACTCTTGTGACTAAAATAAAACATAAAAAATCCTGCAGAAATTGTAAGTGGTTTCCTCATCCAAGAGATCTATGACGATTTGTCATCCATTCTGTTGAAGAGTTTGACTCTGTATGTGTAAGGCTGTAATTTGCTTCTGAATATTTGATTTTCATGTGTCCTGATATCCTCCTTTTCTTTGTTTTTCTCTTTTCCTTCCTTTGTGTTCCCACTCGCTCTCCTTCTCTCTCTCTCTCTCTCTCTCTCTCTCTCTCTCTCTCTCTCTCTCTCTCTCTCTCTCTCCTGTCTTCACTCTCATTCTCTCACCTACCTGTCTCTCTCTCTCTTTCCTTCCTCTTCAGGTTTCTGGCGGAGTTCCACGAGGACTTCTTTCCGGAGAGTGCGTACGTGTCGGCCACGGAAGCCCACTACTCAATGAAGCAGCCGCACCCCGCCTTCTGAGCATGCCCACAAACTCTCTGACCACCCAAACAAAAACATACCATCTCCACCATGACCCTCGGAACTCTTTGACCACTTTAAAAAAAAACATACAATCTCCCGCATAATCCCTCCATGACCTCAGAACTGAAGCCAGCCCTCTTTTTCGCCTGTGAGACACACCTGGTTGCCTGGTTCAGAGACTCCCAAATATCTGAATCGGCCAAATTGTGAAAAGTGATGTTATTTCTTTCTTGTGCAGTTGCACTGGAGAACATTTCCACTGATTGGATTGCCAATTCCCCTTTTTTTGGGAGGGAATTGAGTGAAGAATTGATATAGAGTATGTCTGTCATCACAACCTTTCCCCTGCCATTTGTTTTGCTCTCTGTGCACAAAGATGTGTCTCTTTCTTCCTGTGTCCCACGCTGATCACCTTCTTGCTGTCCAGCTCTTCTTTACCGCTTCCCCGGCCTTCCAACGCAACTGTCAAAAAAGACTTTTCCAGAAAGGAAGAAATTGTTGCTCACTTCTTTTTTTTTTTCTCCCATGCTCACATTTTCGTGACATGAGAAATGTGGGCAGTGGCTTTGCCTTCATCAAACTGTGTGTGTGTGTGTGTGTGTGTGTGCGTGTGTGCGTGCGCGTGCTTGTACTTGCATGTGTGAAATAAGTGTTAAAATGCTTAGGCTGTTCTAATGTGTCTGCGTCCTTTGCTGTGCTATGCGCTTCTTTTCTCTCTCTCTCTCTGAGCTTAGGCCTCCTTTACTAGCTTTGGATTGCTATCTGTAGTGTGAATGGAGGTACATGGTACCATGAGATTGATGCGCATAGACTGTGTACTGTATTTGTTACTTGTATGTATGAGTGTCTGTAGGCTCTGTGTTATACTTCAAATTTGTCATTTGCTATCAAGTTCAAATGGAAGGGCATTTGTGTATTACTTAATTTTAGTTAAATTAACGAGGCACCGTTACAGCTAGAATTGGATATATGCATGAAAAAATTGATTTGTAAAATATACAATGATTGAGTTAAAAGGAAATTAATGTTATTTTTTACAGTTTGGCATTGTTGCATATTTAAAAGACAGATTTGTGTCTTCGTGGTTCTCAAATACAGTTTTTATATACAAAAAAAGATGTACAGAGTTTATCAGTTACACATTGTGTTTGTGTGTGCAGTTAATGTCCATAGTCCTATGGTCTACTCTATGGTATCCCACAATACTGGGGTGCATTTCTCAAAAGAGAAGTTGTTAGTCTGTTAGCAACTTCGGTAGTTGCCAATGGGAAAATGCACTGAAAGCAGTAAAGTAGCTAATGTAGTAAGCAACTTTGGTTTCGAGAAATGCATACCCTTGTACTCAAGTATCAATGTTGTCTCTTTTTAAAATCCCACATAAGACATCAATTAATTAATTTGACATCAATTCATTTAAGAGGAGAGAACCTGGCTAAGTGCGCAGCAGATTAAATAAACTGTCTCATACACACGCTTACAGATACGCAATCTCTACCCACATAGCTCTACACACTCAGAAACGCACATACTGTACTTGTCGACTGTGTCTTTTTTGATAGAGTGACCATCACTAGGGTTGTGGGTGTGTTTTGACTGTCATGCCAACGAGCCTGGCTCTTTGGTGTAGCGGTCAGAGCCCCAGCTTACTACCCCAGAACGTCCGGGTTTGAGTCCCGGCTGGGCAACTCTACTCCCCTTCGTTACAAATGGTGTCAAAAGTGGGATGGCTGCCGTGAGGCCATCGAAAGCGTACTCATTGTGTGTGAGCCATAATTCTATGTGAGGGACCCCCAGGATTGGTGACCCAGGTGTGAGGGATCCCAGTGATGGGTGAAGCATTGATGATGGGGCACACTGGATGGGAGAAGCATGATGGGCAGTTGCGTGAGGGACCATGAGTATGTGAAGCGCATGGGTGCACTTCCCGAAGGGGAAGGCAGTGTGATGGAGTGACCATCACTAGGGTTGTGGGTGTGTTCTGACTGTCACACCAATGAGCCCCAGCTAACTATCCCAAAACATCCGGGTTCGAGTCCCGGCTGGGCAACTCTACTCCCCTTGGCTACAGTCTTGTTCAGACTCTTCAGACTAGACACACACACACTCACACACAAGATGTCTAGTGCTCTTGTCTACACACTCAGACCCAGCACACTACTGACTTTTTCAACACACACAATTGGAGAGCTTTGTTGAAAAATGAACGCATATCCATTTGGAAAATTGACATCTTTTTATTGGGCATTGCAATGCATTGCTTATGCTTCTACAAAGTATGTTCTCAAAATATTTGAATGGCAAGAATTCACACAGATGACAGGACGTCTACAGTCATTTCCAATAATACAATGCAAAAGTCAAATGGCGCTTGCATCATTTTGCAACAAAAGTCTTCCACAACACACTTCTATTCACATAGAGTTACTGCCCTCGCGCACAGACACGCACATATCACCAATATCTCCTTTTCACACACACACACACACACACACACACACACACACACACACACACACACACACACACACACACACACACACACACACACACACACACACTTATATTACAGATCACAACACACTCCAGTTGATATAAGGCTACTACTGCTAATGTACACACACCTCTTATTGATTTATGATCTCCTAGCCAACTGGGCGTCCAGGCAGCCCTGCGCCAGAGGCTGTGGTGAGCGATCACGGCTGGCCTACACTGAGCTCCGTCATTCTGCCCTGCCCCTGCCGGGTGTTAAAGGGGTCCTATTATGCTTTTTCATGTCCACTACCCATTTATTGGGTTACACAGCATCTGTTGTATGTAAAAGCTTGGTGAAAGCTGCATTTCACAAATTGGCCTCTTGGGGGAGAATTTCTCTGCCGCAGGAACGCTATTTCTCAACTGTCAGAGAACGCGTGGTTGGGTTTTCAACATTCTATAGCTTTTGTTTCCGGTACGGGTCTACGTCATGCTGTACCTAACATTGCTGCTTATGGGATGGAGTGTTGACGATGTCACAGACCATTTATTAATTGCAGAGACAGTAGACCTAATGCGCATTTGTTCATCGCAGCCACATAGCCTAGGCCTATCTGAATTTGACAGTATTGTGATGAGATGTATCCTATTTGTGAATACACCACTCAGTGTACAAAATAGTGTAAATAGTGTAGCCTACAAGGATAGTGTAGGATTTCGCCATCCACAAGTTTATTCCATTAGGCTACGCATGTTTTTTTTTTTTTTCAATTCATAAATCGGCTCCGTCAATAGGCTACAGCATCGGTCTAGACTGGAGGCTACACACCTGTGGCCCAAGTTATATATTTTTGTTTCATTGTGATATTAAAGCAGCATTTTACATTGATAAAATACCGGTTGGTAGGCCTATGGCTAACGGGTCAGAAACAGTTGAATGAGGAAGGTCGAAAACAGGCAGAACGCGTTAACGCAGTTGCGCACTGAGAATCCAAAACACTTCCAAGTGGGTGAAAGACTCGAATATCTCTTTTCTCTCTCTATTCGCTTCAGGGCCGTTTTGCATATGCTTTTGGCAAGACTAACTTTTGTTTGGTAAGATGTGAAAACCCTACACTTGTAGTGCCGCTTGAAGCATAACATTAATTAGAAGACGTGCGCTGATGTTATCCAAATAGGTATCACGACATGACCAGCAGCCGTTTGCATCAGCAATGTTGGCAAGGATTAGCCAGTTCGTATAGGCTATGCATAGGCTACAATTCAGTAATTCAAATGCAACGCAGTTTTGTTCATCTTATCTGCAAGAGCAACGTGGATATTGGCTTGACGTCGTTTAAAACTGGTCGAGTCGCCGGGCGGCATGCCAAAAATAATGAAACTGAAACGGATAGGGCCTATTGTTATATTAAAAAATCCTGTCCTGTCGATAAATGCGAACAAAAAAAACACGAAACCGAGACTAGGCCTAGGCGTTATTATAAGACCCAGTATGAAACCAATCCATCGAGGACTGCCCATTGCGCTTCCAATCCAGTGGGCGCATCATTTTTGCCGGGGACTAAATAGAAATGCAGTTACTAAAATGAAACCATGCACCTGAAAATACCTTGAAATGTATTTTTATGAAGCATAGCCTATCACCATTGTGCATTAGGCCTACAGACAACGAGCAAACAGGAACTCATTTTTAAAAGCCAACAACGCGTGCGCTCAGTAGCCTATTCAGTCTGGCTTGCAAATAGACCACAGGACGAATTTGAACACGGAGTTCATATCACAAATAGGGTGTCACGATATCACTGACAGACATTGAATTGATAGGTTTGAGTCCGACAAGTCGTGCCCTTGTCTTACTGGGCGCACTCTTTCAATTTCGGACTGCGTCTTTGACAGCCAGATGGGGGCTGCCGCGGGAGCGAAGAAAATGTCCACAACTTCGCTGAATAAATATGCCTATCCTTTGAACTGTGTACAGCAATTGCAGATGATTAGCTTATTGGATAGCCTATTTGTGAAGGTTAACTTGTCATTAACAAGGGAATGTGATCTGATTTCAATCCCAGAACATTCTTTGTGTCTTAACATTTCCACCTGTCAACAGCAGATCTAGACTTCTCCCACCTAGACCAGCGCGACACTTGTCTGTTTGCGAGCAGTAAACTTGGCTGATAACTTCAACTTTAGGGCTACAGTATGCAAGGCTAGACAGCGGGTTAACCAATCAAGCCCCTACTGTTGCGTTAATAATGTTTGAGATAAAGATTCTTCAGCGCAGGATATCAGAAATAAACAAGACAGCGCAGATGGCTATTAGTTTTTTTTTCAATCGCGTTATTACGCATCATATGCAATATGCGTATTATTTCATGAAACCTCAAATCGGAAGCAATAGCCTGTACCCAGCACTTTCAACCCTTTCTCAGATTAATGGCAGCCTAATTGTCCCAAGCGATTTTGAAATCAAACTGAAGCCCATGCACGGAAGACTCGCATTGGATAGGGACTGGGTTTCAGCAAATGACACAGCAAGGTGCACAAATAACAACGTGGGACTTATGATGCGTCCTTTTCAGATTAATTGTGGACATTGGGTGAACTATTTGGCTGTCAACTTTAGACATAGGCTACAGGGTTGGATTCCAGGTCAAAAACAGCTGTGCTGCTGACGTAATATTAGTAATAGAATGCTTGATGAAACGCTCCATGCTGCGTCGAGATTTCAGAATGTTGAAGGATCTAACATTCTGCACTTCCACGCGTTTCAAACAGGCGGCGTAGGGTGCATGTACACAATGATAAAAAATAATGGACATGAAAACAAGTGACCATTCAAAATTAACTCAACTAACCACAGTAAAGCAAAATATTAACAATGAAAGTTATTCTAAATAGCATAATAGGGCACCTTTAACAAGCGCTGTCTGGAGCGGTCACCTCTGAAGTCAAGTCCGTTATGCTTTTTTTCCCTCCTCCTCCCCCTCTCTGTCCCTTCCCTTTTAGCTATCATTTGTAGTCCATCACTTATGTCCCAGTACGTGAACAGGCTAACAAACACTCAGGGAACTCGACAGGGGGAGGACAAAGGTGTCAGTTGTCCCAGGCCCAGGGAGAGGGATGGGGCCCAGAATTGGTCCTCATTACATTGTATATATTGGGGGGAGCTTTTCAGATGACATTGTCAGCGGCTCTGTATACACTCACCCTGTCCTTTGAGGAAGGAAGGGGGGAGAGCGCAAAAGGTGTGCTGAGCGCAAAGGTGTGCTGGTGTTTTTTCAATGTCAAATGTTTTTTTTACTCCTGTTAGTTCAACAATCCTTCAGAGGATTCTCTGGAGGTCCTTTTGCGCTAATCGCATACCGGCTGTGTTTTTTCTCAGCCATCTGGTTCACCAGTCCTGCTTTATAGAGTTTAGTTTTCAGGCAGCTGGACGGGGTATTTTTGGAGCTGCATGATGTTTGGTCTCTTCACTGGGAGGGACACTTTCCCACTTCATCAGAACTGAGGATGTCTCACAAGCTCTGTCTCAATATTATCTGTACAGAGAACACCCCCTCAACCGTTTATATTATTATTACTATTATTATTTGTGTGTGAGAGAGAGCACTTTCTCACTCAACCACAGACAATTGACCTATTCATGGCAGCCTCCAGAGTTGTATTGTGAACAAAAGCTCTGAGTCAACTCTGTAGTTGAGATATTGCACTCTACAAATACATTTTGATGTATTGTTTTGATTCTTCAAGCTTCAAAAAGAAGTGCTACAGTTGGGGCGCCCTGGCCCCACGGGATAAGGATCCATCCCATTCCACCCCCATTCAGAAACTGCCAACCCTCCAACAGCACCCCCTGCCGAAAATGTGTTCCCTTGACTCCTTACTCCCCCTGACTGCAATCTCAATAAGGACAAAAAAGCCTCAAAACATATTATAACGAAGTGCAGTTGCCCACAAGTACATTGTTTTAACTAAGATGACCTGGATGAATGAGAATTTTCACAGACATCTTCCTTCTGCAGTCCTAATGGCACATTCCCATTATACAGAACCTTCTCATGAGTGGTGTAACATTTCAGGCTTAAAAGGAACATTGTTTCATTCAGATACTGTGGGAAGGTAAGGGGATACAGCTTGGCACAACAATTTTACTGCTACCCATACCATTTCATATAAATGGTTTAACATTTCACCATTTTAGATTCAGAAACATCCTCTCATTCAGATACAGTAGGAAGATCTGTGGTAAGGGGATACCGTTTGGGATAATGATTTGACTCCTCCCCATACCATCTTGTGTAAATTGTTCACCGTTTCTCACTTTTAACAAACACAAAAACATCCTCTCATTCAGATACTGTACATGTGGGAACATCTAAATACAGTAAGGGGATACAGTTTGGGACAATGATATCATAGGATACTGCTACTACTGTGACATCTCCACTTCTTCCTCCAGCTTCCATGATGGTGATGATGACACAGCAGTGGATCTGATATGATCTGATGGTCTGATCTGATGGTCTGATCTGGCCCAGGCCCAGGATGGCGAAAAAGGAAGAAAGGAGTCGCACACAAGAGCTGAATGCAAAATCAAAAACTGTATTAAACAAAGCAGAATAAAGTAAATAAAAACGACAGAAAAGGGACAAACGTTTTTGGGTTTAGCCCATCATCAGTGTTCCCAGTGCCCAGGATGAGAATCATCACCTCCACCCGACCCCCCTCTCTCCTCTCCTCCCTCTGTCTCCCCTGTCTCCCCTGCCTCCTCCCTGGCCAGATCTGACTCTCACCAGGGCTCTCTGGTGGTGTCAGGAGGCGTCAGGCCCAGGAGGTGAGCCGGTGGTAATTGCCCGGTGTGAAAGCCACTGATTTGATTTGGACTTGCAGGAAAGTGCGTAACGAGGCACTTAATGCCGGAACTTGATCCGGATGGGATATCGCTGGCGGCGGCTGCCTGCTACCACCACTGCTGCTGCTGTTGTTGATAGAAGGGCCAGGAAAAAGGTGAAGAAAATTCGAGACCACCAGCACCACCACCCCTCGACCCCTCTCCTCAGAGCCCATCTCCCCTGCGCCCCCCCACCCATCCGCCGGATATCTTCTTACCTCCGCCAGGCGATGGCTCCTGCGCAGAAGGGAAATTTGAGCCTACCTACTGCGCTATCGGCCGGCCTGCCACTTTGTTTTTCTGTTTTTCTCTCTCGCCGCTTCTCTTCCTCCTCTCTTCAGCCTTCCAGTCCCTTTGTGCCTCGAGGTGCATCATCATCTCCCTTTGTTTAGCATTGCTGCAACCTTCTCTCTTCTCGTCTTTTGTCCTGGGATGGAGCCTGGTGCTGATGCTGCGAGAGATGACGAGCATCCTTCCCGCACCATGTTGACGGCCGCTGACGTGGGATGGGAGGACAGTGACAGTGAGGACGGGCCAGTGTGAGTATACACAGCACGGTAGCATCTCTCGTTTGCATCTCTGAGGGCGATGGATGGATGGATGGATGGATGGCGGTGGGTTGAGACGGGTGCTTTGGCAGTCACACGGTGGTGGTGTGTGTGTGTGTGCGGCTGGTGCCAATGGGACTCGTGGTTTCAGGAAACCAAATCCAGCTGAAGAGCATTTAACTCTTAGGGAAGAGCGAGAGGGGGGTGTCTTGTTGTTCGTCGGATAGGTCAGGCTTTTAGCCCAAGATGCCTCCCTATAGTGCAGCAGCGACTAAGGAGGAGCTCGGCTCTTTGACTCGAGTGTTGTTTTTCTGTCCCATTTCCTGTTGGACGCCAACCAAATGGCACCAAGGAGGAGCAAGAGGCTCGAATTAAAAGCTTTTACAGCCAAGGAAACCGCTGTCATGTTTTTTTAGCTGGGAAGCCTCAACACGGATGACATAATAACTCAATTTGGTGGTGGGTGGGGGGTGGCTGGCTGTGGTGATATTGATTGTTTGTGATGATGGCAAATTACACTGCAACCTTCTCCCTTATAGCTCTTTTGTGACTGATGTGCTCTGGTAGTCTCTAGGCCAACCAACCAGACATGACTCATGTTTGCCATGTTAATGGAATGATCAAGTTCAGGCCCGCCGACATTGGGGGGACAAAGGGGTATGTTGTCCCGGGCCCAGGGAGATAGGGGCCCAGAATTGGGTCCCCATTACATTGTATATATTGGGTTGGGGGCCCTTTCAGATTCTTTTGTCCTGGGCCCAGTGAAAGCTGTCAGCGGCCCTGATCAAGTTTGCCTGCTGATGTGAGATGATTTGTGAGAATGGTGAAGAATTGTATTGTGTGTCTGTTGTCCATTCCTCTGCTCAGTGGCGGAGCTATAGGAGGGGCGAGCATGGCATTTTCCCCTGGGCCCAGGGCCCTCCTACATTGGTGGTGGGGGTCCTATGATGACTTTTGCAGGCCGTATGGGGGCTATCATTGCTTTGCCCTGGGGCCCTGTGTACAGTTGTTCTGCCTCTGCCTCTGCTGGCAGAGAAGGTTACTGTTCAAGTCAAGTGAAGATAAGTCATATTTGCATGAATTAACGCGGCACATTGACTGACAGCTGAGCTGTCTCACAATAATGTGGTTGAAGTGCAAAGAAACACATAGATGACCTAAAGCAAAATTCAGGAGAGTTCAAGACAAAAAAAAACTTTTCTAAAAAGTAAAAAAGGTTGAAAAGGTGTGTGTGTGTGTGTGTGTGTGTGTGTGTGTGTGTGTGTGTGTGTGTGTGTGTGTGTGTGTGTGTGTGTGTGTGTGTACACACGTGTGTGTGTGTGTGTGTGTGTGTGTGTGTGTGTGTGTGTGTGTGTGTGTGTGTGTGTGTGTGTTTGTACACACATGTGTGTGTGTGTGTGTGTGTGTGTGTGTGTGTGTGTGTGTGTGTGTGTCCGTGTCCGTGTCCGTGGCCGTGGCCGTGTCCGTGTCCGTGTACGCGTACGTGCGCGCATGCGTGCATACTAGGGAATTAAGGTCTGCTCCCGTTGAAATGACTGGCTGTGTAGTGTAGTGGTGCAATGAGTGGTGCTGTGCTGTCCAGGCCTAATAGTGGACTTTATTATTCGTCTCCCTTGGGGATTAAAACGTAACTGAACTAATTAAACCAGGCTCAATACATCGCTTCTGAAACAACCATCCATATTGCACAGGAGGATGCACTGTCCCACTGCGTGTAGGCTATATTGTATGTGCTCATGAATACGAAATAAGAAGCAGATGTGATGGCAGACTCATAGGCATGTTGTAGTATTTCTGTTTACTGTAGGCCTGCACATCATACAAATTCAATAGCTGTATGGTATTTGCAAAACTCATCTGTATGTTATATCTACTGAATGTACATTCTAGGACAGTGGTTCTCAACCTTTTTTGAACAGGCGCCCCCTAGACTTCACCATAACCCTCCCAACGGCCCCTTGACCTCATCATAAGCCTGCCAACGTCCCCCTTACTATTAAAACAATTAAATGGACTAATGTGCCCAATGAAAATTAAGCACCGCCCCATCTCAACTGTATCCTTCTCAACGCCCCCCTAGGGCTCCCCAACAACGCCCCCTGGGGGGCTGTACCGCCCCCGTTGAGAAACGCTATTCTAGTTTGTTTGTGTGTGTGCACAGTAAATGTTCCAGTGTTAATTCAATGCTGAATTTAAAACTTCTCACTAGGTGTGTGAACACATTTACTATACTGTGTGTTCACAAGTGCTTGTGAGTGTTACCATGTGTTCAAGGTGTGGAGAGGCAGCCTTTAGCTTCTATGCTTCAAAGCTTTGGAACCAGCTTCCAGATGACCTAAAAAATGCACCCACTATTGATAGCTTTAAATCTAGACTCAAGACAAAGCTGTTCTCAGATGCTTTCCCCTAGCTTAAATTTATTATTATTATTTTTATTTTTATGTTTATTTAATTTGTTTTATTTTATTATTATTTTTACCTTATGTTTTATCTTAATGTTTTAAATGTTTTTTGACTCTAATTTATTTCCTTCTTTCTTCCCTGTTTCCTTTCATTTACATTTGTTAACTTTGTGAAGCACATTGAGTTGCACCTGTGTATGAAATGCGCTATATAAATAAACTTGCCTTGCCTTACCTTGCCTTCAATTGCAGACGTGTGAGTATTACTTGTCCGAATCACCCTACCGCCCAGTGTTCACCTCCGGCTTGATGACGGCATGGAGGCTGTAGAGCCGGCGTATTCAATTAAATTTCAACGAGGGCCAGTTTTTCATATTCCTCCCAGTAAAGGGACCAAAATGTACGTATGTATTATGGTTGCCGACTGTCAATGCAAAAAATATGGGACACTTCATTGATGTGGGGGGTCTGGGGGTCTTCCCCCAGAAAGTTTTGAATTTCTTACATGCAATTTCCTGTATTTTTACGTCCCGTGTCCTGTTTCAGCTCAATACGGAATCCGTACTTTTATCTCTAAATTCTGAAAGACAATTTTGTATTTCAAGGGGTCTTGTGGGGGGCCAGAGCCTTGCCATCCAAGGGCCACATCTGGCCCCAGGGCCGCCATTTGAATAGCCCTGCTGTAGAGGGAGGGTCACAGGCTGTGCCCCCCTGGTGCCCTCTCTGTTTCCATCATTTAAAGCCTGTCGGTGGCACGGTGGCGTCCATCAGAACTGTTAGCGCGCGGCAGGCCGTGGCCATTACTGGGCTAATGTGTAGGGCACAGGATAGTGAGGCCAGAGGGTGTGGAGAGAGAGAGAGAGAGAGAGAGAGAGAGGCAGAGACAGAGAGTGACAGTGACAGAGAGAGAGAGACAGAGAGAGAGAGAGAGAGAGAGAGAGAGAGAGAGAGAGAGAGGCAGAGAGGCAGAGAAAGAGAGAGAGATGAGTTGCTTTGTGAGATGGGACCCAATCGATCGATATCTGCAGTGGTGTGCTAATGAGGACTGGCAGGCAGGGCGGGCCAGAGAGGAAGGGAGGGAAGGAGGGAAGGAGCGTTGGAGCGCTCGCTAGCTCGCTGCCACCCACCCGGGAACACGTGTGCACACACAGGACAGCAGCTCTGCTTACTCGGCCAATGTTTATGGCTCTGATTTCAAGCCCGGTCACACACACACACACACACACACACACACACACACACACACACACACACACACACACACACACACACACACACACACACACACACACACACACACACACACACACACACACACACACACACACCATCCCTGTTTCCATGCTTTAATCTCCCTATACCCCACCTCGTCCACAAATCCATTTATCACCATTACGGAGAGTGGTGTGTGTGTGTGTGTGTGTGTGTGTGTGTGTGTGTGTGTGTGTGTGTGTGTGTGTGTGTGTGTGTGTGTGTGTGTGTGTGTGTGTGTGTGTGTGTGTGTGTGTGTGTGTGTGTGTGTGTGTGTGTGTGTGTGCATGGGGGCCGCTAGGGAGTGGGGGGGAGTGGTACAGATTCTAAGGGCCCAAGCACTGATAGGAGCCCTTAAGGGGGCCCAAGCACTGAGAGGGGCCCTTAAGGAGGCCCAAAATTCAAATCTTTCATGGGGCCCAACATTTCTGGCAGCGCCCCTGTGTGTGTGTGTGTGTGTGTGTGTGTGTGTGTGTGTGTGTGTGTATGTAGTGCCGTGGTGCATGCAGCGTCTGATCTAACGTGCTATGGTGTGGCTGACTTTGACCGCCACACACACACACACACACACACACGCACACACACACACACACACACACACACACACACACACACACACACACACACACACACACACATACACACACACACACACACACACACACATACATACATACATTCACACACAGGACTCGGCGTCCCGGTTCCCACATAGCTCTTCTGTTGTTACAGGTTTACTCTCTCTCTCTCTCTCTCTCTCTCTCTCTCTCTCTCTCTCTCTCTCTCTCTCTCTCTCTCTCTCTCTCTCTCTCTCTCCCTCCCTCTCCCTCACTCCCTCTCTCTCTATCTCTCCTCCTTATTTATGCTTATTTGCTCGTTTGTACTTTCTCTCTGAAGTACACTGTGTGTTGTGCCATGTATGAGAAGCAGTGATTGGATACTCTGAAGTAGACCAGGGATTCCCAAACTTCATCATGACTTCTTATATCGGAAGATTCCAGCCAAGGCCCCCCTTACATGGGTCATGCCATACTGCTTTTTTTCTGTGCACCTCTTTTCACAACCATGCTCTGTGGTCTGTGGGCCAGGGCCATTAGGATATGTAACATAATAATGACAATAGTGGTAATGTTCAGAGAGGCAATAGATTATTAAAATGCTTTCGAGAATATTGTTAAGCCTATTTCTGGTTTATTTTGGTTTATGTTAGTTATTCAGTTATTCAATTATTCACTCTGTTATGCTATACTTTTCTAGCCTGGCTCTCGCGAGACCCCCAGTGCTTCGTGCATCTTCGTTACACTTCAGCCAGGTTAATACTTTTCCTGCCAACCTGCTGCAGCCCCCCTATAGCATCGTCTTGCAGCCCTCCAGGGGTCCCTGGTCCTCACTTTGAAAACCACAGTGAAGCAGTAACAGGAGCTACTGAACTGAAGCCTGTATGTATACCTGGAAGGTATTCCTGATATTGACCAAGGGAATATGAGAAGACTGAAGAAATGCAGTATTTAACTTCAGTCAAGGCTACGCAGTGGCACACTCTAGCTTGCACACATGCAGCATGCATATTTGTTCAAGCCCTTTCTGCAATGAGAGTTGTGCTGAGAAAGCAAAAGTCACAAGGCCAAAAATTCAAACGTACAAAACATTTGAAATCGCACCACATATTCACGATATGCAGCCTGGCTCTCACTCAGGCCCTTCGTGCTTCGTGCATCTTCGTTAAACTTCATGAGCTCGCACGAGGGTCTGGAAGTCTTAGACGAGCCAGAACGGAATAAGATATTTCACAGCCTGTCCAATCAGATTCGCAGGGCGGGATCGCAGGGCAGGGTATATACAAGTCAGTGGTTGAAGTAGTACGTGATTCAAAAAAAGCCATATTAATTCTCCAATCAGGATTGAGCTGTTTTGAACACACCTACACCTTTCCAGAGCGATTGGCAATGTTCCAGATGGTTGGTAACAACCATCGCGTGAGAACCAGGTTACACGATATTTCCCTACCCATTTACACTTTCTGACGTATTATGTCCTCATGTCAAAGGCATGGGTCTGTCCTGCTGGTTTGGGCGGGAGGGGTGTGCTGGAGAGAGAGAGAGAGAGAGAGAGAGAGAGAGAGAGAGAGAGAGAGAGAGAGAAGTGGGAGGTCTAGACAGAGCTGTGAAAGGCCCCAGTGTTGTGTTGATAATATGATCTCTTTGAGCAAATCTACAAAGCCATTACAAGGCGCTAGAGTAGCACCCCTTGGGGTTAGGTTAGGGTACGTATATGTTCGGGTTATATCAGCAATGCATTGGTCGTCAGCAATGCATTGGCATCTCAATGAAGCAGCCCATCACAACGGAATCCCATACAGCAGTGGCATTTGGTGCTGTGCTGTGCTGTGCTGTGGCGATCTGGGCTGTGCTGTGCTGTGCTGTGCTGTGCTGTGCTGTGCTGTGCTGTGCTGTGCTGTGGCGATCTGGGCTGTGCTGTTCTTTTCTGTGCTGTGCTGCTCTATGCGCTATGCTGTGCTGTACAGTGCAGTGTTGTGCTGTGCTGAGTGGTGATTTTGAATGGAGGAGTTTGATGTGCTGTGCTGTGCTGTGCTGTGCTGTGCTGTGCTGTGCTGTGCTGTGCTGTGCTGTGCTGTGCTGTGCTGTGCTGTGCTGTGCTGTGCTGTGCTGTGCTCTACTGTGCTCTACTGTGCTCTGCTCCGCTGCTCTGATCCGCTGCTCTGTACAGTCCTGCTCTGCTCTGTACTTGGCTGCTCTGTGCTGCATGAGATGCAGTGAGAGACAGTGAAACGATTTCATGGTCTGTTCTGTGCTGTGCTGTGCTGTGCTGTGCTGTGCTGTGCTGTGCTGTGCTGTACTGTACTGTACTGTGCTGCATTGCTCTGTGCTGTGCTGTGCTGTGCTGTACTGCATTGTGCTGTGCTGTGCTGTGCTGTGCTGTGCTGCGCTGCTCTGTGCTGTGCTGTGTTAATTAACGCTGTGCTGTGCTGTGCTGTGCTGTGCTGTGCTGTGCTGTGCTGCGCTGCGCTGCGCTGCGCTGTGTGGCACTGCACAACTTTGCGGTCAGTGACAGAGAATGAAGGAGTTTTGATGGGCGTATTCACACTGTGCTGTGCTGTGCTGTGCTGTGCTGTGCTGTGTTGTGCTGTGCTGTGCTGTGCTGTGCTGCTATGTGCTGCTATGTGCTGTGCTGCTCTGCACTGCACGGCGCTGTGCTGTGCTGCTCTTTGCTGTGCTGTGCTCGTCTGCACTCTGCGGTGAGAGAGAGGGAAGGAGATTTGATGGGCTTATTCACATCATGCTGCCACAGCTCAGCAGCTTGTGGGGTCGATTCCAGCATTGATCCCTCTCATCCTCTTAGGAGAGAACTCTAATTGCTGTCCGGGCCGTCCAAGCTTTGCTTTCTCCCAGACAGACAATCACGTCCACCGTCATGGGGGGAACAAAGGGGTCAGTTGTCCCAGGCCCAGTGAAAGGTGGGCCCCAGAACTGGGACGCCATTACATTGTATGCATTGAGAAGGGGGCCCTTTCTGATGATTTTGCCCTGGGCCCAGTCAAATCTGTTGGCAACCCTGCAGCCAATCGTGTCCTCTTCTCTCCTCTCCTGTTTTTTTTTCTTTTTTCCCACCCTCTGTGCTCTTTTGTTGTTGTTGGGTTTTTTTTCATTTCATTTCCCCAACATTAGGAAAGGAAAATGTTCACACATGTGACACACATCTGTCTTAATCAATATGAAATACCTCGTAACAGTGGCTGCCATGTGTGTCTTAAGGACAGACATGAGAGCAATGCAGTTTGGAATGCAATAGTCAAGTTAAAGCAGTGTAACTTAAAGAAAAAAGACAAGATTATTTTTCTCAGAAATATGTGTTCTGTCCTTTAGCCTATACGGATCAAAGTCATTGACATTCTGCCATGACTTCATGTTTGGCAGTTTAACGGTTAATGCTTTTCTGAGTTTACTTGATGTGTGATGCTGCCATTTACAGTTTGGCTTTTATAAACAGTCTGCCATTTTCTGGTGTCACTATGTCACTGCAACTGGGAATGGAGCCCTTTTGGAATTGAAAAGTTTGTTTATCCCTAGTTGATGTCCTTCATTCTTAAAAACGGTGACCTTACTTGGACCTTTATGAAGCTGTTATATTATAAAGCAGTGCAATCCCAGACTTATGGGAGTTATGGTTTCCTAGAATACCAGACCACGCAATAGTGAATCTTGCACTGTAATTATACTGTATTTTTAATACGTGGTGGATCCCGCATTAGGCTTTAACTTAACACCCTGTATTCATTCATTCAATCGGTTTTATGGATTTATGAAATACTTGTGTGAAAAGTACTGACAATGCCTGTACTCGAACTGTTCTAAAAATAGAGAGAGAGAGAGAGAGAGAGAGAGAGAGAGAGAGAGAGAGAGAGAGAGAGAGAGAGAGAGGGAGAGAGAGAGGGGCAGAGGCCATTAAAGGGGTAATGTCTATAGGGCAGGGCAGGAGGACAGGGAGGCCGGGTGAGGAGAGATAGAGAGACAGACTGTGTGTGTGTGTGTGTGAGAGAGAGAGAGACAGAGAGAGAGGCAGAGAAAGTGAGAGAGAGAATGTGAGAATGTGAGGAGGACAGGGAGTCGTTACCGGCCAACAGGCCCAGTCATGAAAATGCTCCATCTTGCAGAAAGCTCAAGGGCCTCTTTCATCACATCACTTCACTAATTGATTTTCTGTCGCCCGTGTGTAACAGAACGGTCCACCGGGGGATTCTGGGCAGTCTTCTTTTAGGCAAACATCAAGTCGCCTTGTCCCCTTCGGGGCATTCTGGGCCCCCTCTGATGCTCTGGCCAGGGCCGGCGCTAGGCATATAGGCAACGCGGTTGGTGTCAAATGTCTTAGGGGTGCTATGGTAAAGTCAGACAGAAAGTCACACAGAATTAGAACACCAAACGAAGTAAGACATTAAACTTCACATTGACAATGATTATTAGATGATTATTACTACATATTTTTTTTACAGATGCCAATTTCTTAATGCACAAACAGCTAAGATGTGCTGGCCTAGGGCACCTAACTCACTAAAATCAAGTATCTTCGTTCCCTTCAGGGCATTCTTGATATTTTGGGGACCCTAGACACAGAGGGACTTGAGGCCCCTTTTTTCTATTCAAACCATTGGGGATTGGCAACCTTGAGAGATATTTTGATAGCTGTGTCATTGCACTTTTCACTTTTCCGTCATTGAATTTAGGGAGATGTAGGTTCATGGTTCAGTTGGGGCCCCTAGGTGATGGCCTAGTTTGCCATGCTTGGTTGTGACGGGCCTGGCCACCACCACACTCACTCTGCAGTGCAAATCAACAAACACCAAAGCAAGAGGGAAGGGAAGCGGACAGAAAAACAAAAACAAGCTCAATCTCGAGGAGCAAACGCAGTCAATAAAGCGAAAGACAACTTTCTTATCAAGGGCAATTCAGGGAGGCAGGATTGATTTTGTTGTTTTTAATTGTGTTTGTTTTGTTTGTTTTTGCTGTTGTTTTGGTACACCTGCTCGCCGTGTTTCTGTTTTTGGATGCAAGTGGTGAGGTTGTTTACCCCGCACACTTATTTGACTTTTTGCTGGTTTATTCAGAGCGAGGGTCAGGCTACAGCCTTTATGCCGGACAGGAGAGTGAAGTTGGAGACAGGAAGCTAGTGGGAGAGAGAGATGGAACTGACCTAAACTGGATTAGAATCAGGCTCCCCAATGTTGCTCGTAAGGCTACGTATGCAGTGGTTCTTAACCGTTCTTTTCTTGAAGCACCCCTATAGCCAGTGCCCAAGACGAGCCGTACACCCCCAACCCAAGCGTGTATATGCACTAAAAAATGATTTGAGTGATTAATTACAATGATTCTAGCTTTAGACATTATTCAATACTTTAATGACTTTACATGGGGACCAAACCATGTTTTAATGTGGTCTTGATTTGGCCTAATTATAATGCTTGGAAGCAGAATTTTGGTCAAAAACTACACAAACAAAATTCTGCGCAATCCCTGAATTCCCTGGCGCACCCCCAGGGGGTGCCCGCACCCCAGGTTAAGAAACACTGGATAGTGTATGGTGTACCCCTAGACTGGTGTAGTCCTAGAGGTTGAAACAGATGTTCAGAATGTGTGGGAATTGTTATATATCCTTTAATGTGAATAATAGACTAATAATAGTCATTCTTTAACAAGAAATGAGTAAAAATGTGTTTAGTCCCTCTGCTAGCAATGTACCAACTGTCATGGGTAAGCAGTAAGGGGGTCAGACTTTCGACTTCCGATCTGCCATGTTGGTGGGAGGAGTAATTAACCAGTGCTCTCCCCCATCCTCCTCAATGACTGAGGTACCCTGAGCATGGTAGCCTACCATCCCACCGCACTGCTCCCTTGGGGCCCACTGGGGGCTGCCCCCTTGCACGGGTGAGACTTAAATGCAGTTTTGTTGTGTGCAGTGTGCACTTGTGTGCAATGGAGTGCTGTGTCACCATGACAATGGGAGTTTGAGTTTCCCAGATGGGTTTTCATTTCACCATAGTGTGTTTAATATTTTAGGAGATTTTAGGAATTTAGATTTTTTTTCTAGCTGGGGGCTGCTTTGTTTGGAGGAAAGGAAAATATACAGCTATTGCAGCTGGAAAGTGTATTTGTATAGAGGAATAGTAAGTCTTTGTCATGGCGTTCATAATGGATCACAGACAGTGCTATTGACTTAAATGTAATTTTACATCAATTACTCCCGCCCCTAAAGTAATTAGGTCTTCCAAGATACAGTAGCCCTACTCTAAAGGCTTTTAGAAAGCCATTTTTGTTACTCAGTGTCTCCCTGAAGAAACTATAGGCACCACCTTTTTTAAATGGGATTGTAATGGAATTCACCAATAATGCTCTTGTTAAAAGCCAATTTAACCGTGAACTCCAGCATGTAGCAAAACAATATTTATCTCTGTGGGTTGCAGTGAATTGGTACAGACCACTTACCAGAAGATCTCATCCACCATTTGTGTTGCCATGGCACTTGTCCCAGTTTTCAATGGTCTGTTCTGAATAAGAGTACATATTTTGCCTGGACATTGAATGTAGAATGTCATTGTTTACCACCAAAATGGGCACAGAGGTGTCAACCTTATTCACCAAGGGACAAGTTGTCATGAGGTCATGCATGGTGATGCATGGTGAAAATACGGAGAGATGCATTTTCATGGCGTGCAATGTGTAGGCTACTATATGTTGTCATGACACACACCGCAATCACGTCACATTTCATGTGAGTGCAATCACTCAGAAAGATACAGGCAATAATTTAGCACACACCCAAATGCACAACAGCCTCATCTATGGTTACCAATATTACTGACTGTGAAACCCACTGAAGAGCCTGAGGAAATCAAATTCCCGTGTCGCCAAGTTCTGGCCTGGCTCCAACTTCTGTGTGACTTGACATATTTGTTTACTGAGTTGCAGAACAGCATGTTAATTGGGTGTGATATCGGGTATAATGGCCAACACTTGTTTTTTTGCGTAGTAGCACAATATTATCTTGATACTGTGCTTTACAAATAGCAGAAATGACCACTGCCTCGAAGTAGACCAAACCCCAACTAGCTAAAGTTGTGGAGCCAACCTGTGTTTCTGAGCCTCTCAAAACATTCGATGAGTTCTTCCTTGGCCAGTGTTGCTCTTTTTAGCGCCAATGTCATGGAATTCAAATAGCGTTTTTATCGACAAAACAAAAGGACCTAACTACATTACCTCATTGACAGAGAATTATTTAACAGTCATTTGTTTTTTTGTTTTTTACTGTAGGTAATTGATCACATCTGTGGTGATTGTACAGTGATGTTGATTGTGTTTATGGCCCTTTCACTTCTACTTCAACAAACATACCAACAACAACAAACAGAGAAATAATCGCATGTGTCATGCTATATTCATTTTATATTATATTTATATTTCCAGAAATCAAACACATCCCTAAGATTTATTAAGTTGATAAGTCCAAACCTAATTTATGGCAGACAGCATGAAACACTATCCTTCCATATTGTTGTTGTCCTTAATATTACTATTAATTTTATATTATTATACATATTATTAAATCTGCAAAGCAGTAATCATAATTTTTATGCTACTAATTCAAGAGAACTGAATTTGCTATATTTAGGATCGCTTAACTTGGTTTAGTGAAGAATATTTTAATATGTGGAGCTGACATGCTTTTTTCCATAACATTTCAACAGCCCATTTTTGTCTGTGTGCGTTAGCATTTGAATTGCTTCCACTTGACTGGAGGGCTCCAAGCCAAACTGCATGTGGATGCATTTAGAGAGAGTAACGACGACTGACGAATAAAGAAGAGGAGGCCTTTGGGTTTTTAGTTCAAATTGCAGTGATGGCGACTTGACAGTCATTTTTCCTCTGTTCCTGAGGCAGAATTAGAATAGGCCTACATTTTCATCATCAGTTTCTTCATTATGTGAAAAGTGAAAGCCCACCTGTGAAACTTCCATTGCCATTGGGATGCAGAACTTGCCTGGCTCTTGCCCGACCTGTAGCCTAGTTCCGCGCAGCTTCGTGAGCTCCACTCCGCACGTGTTGGCTTTATCCATCATTCTGCACGTCCTCACCACCAACAAATTCCTTCAAAAACGCTTTCTGGTGATCTCTAAAGCGTCAATATTGTCAATAATCTGTTCTGCGACTCCTCAATGCGAGCTGCCATTGATATTGAAGCGAAAAGGCTCCGATTATTTTTTGACTGGAGAAATGGAATTCTGCTACAGTCTCCCAGACCTCCGTGTGTGTTGGAGCTCCACCAGGGGGCTCCAGAGCTACACATACACACACACACACAGCTCTAGTGAGAGCCAGGCTAAAACAGAACTCCACATCACACCGTGCACACAACTAAATTGCATTTATGCCTCACCTCTGCAAGAGGGGAGAGGATACGGGAAAGCAGTGTGTTAATGTTCTAACATACAGAAGATTTGAAAAGTGGACCTGTGAACCCAGCCATGCACATTACACAAATAGTGTGACCAGGGCAAACAAAACAAAACAATGACAAAACACAAATCCAGCTCTTCCCCCAAAGCCACAATCCATCTTGTACGACGAAGCTAATGCAGACGTAGAGTAACTGGATGTTGGAGCGGACTAAATGGCTGCCTCTTATTAGCGGATTCATCTTGTTTGTGCGGGCGTGTGTGTTTGTGTGCGTGGGTTCGTGCATGTGTGCGTGTGTGTGTGTGTGTGCGCGTGTGTGTGTGTGTGTGTGTGTGTGCGTGTGTTTGTGTGCGTGAGTTCGTGCATGTGTGCGCGTGTGTGTGTGTGTGTGTGTGTGTGCGTGTGCGTGTGCGTGTGCGTGTGCGTGTGTGTGTGTGTTATGTAAGGATGGCTGCAGCAGATGGGTTGCAGCTTCAGTGAGTAATCAACGCTGGATTCAGCCGCTCCCAGGCCTGCACGCACGCCTTCACATACACACACACACACACACACACACACACACACACACACACACACACACACACACACAATGCTGGATTCAGCCGCTCCCAAGCCTGCATGCACGCCTGCACGCACGCACACACACACACACACACACACACACACACACACACACACACACACACACACACACACACACACACACACACACACACACACACACACACACACACACACACACACACACGAACACACACACTAATATGCATTGTAGTCTGATATCTGATTAAAACACTTATGCAATGAAGTCTTTGTCCAACTGGACTTGACTTGAATAAATGAGTTGTGATCTCTCCGTGTTTGCCAGTAGGCGTTTCTTTAATTTGCAGAGCACTTGGAGGGTCTTGTCGTTTATTTATTTATTTTATTTATTTATTTTTAGATAGAAAAAAACATACATGCTCAATTAGTCTTGTTCCACTTACTTGTATCTACGGGCACAGTAAATGCCCATTAGTTGTCTTCTTTATACCCATTAGTAGTCTTCTTTATAGGCCTACATACATTTTGATGGTGGTGATGGTGATGATGATGATGGTGGTGGTGGTAGTGATGGTCTTTTTAACTTTTTAACTTATTGACTTACTTATTTATTATTGTTCTAGCCCGCTCTCTTCCTTTTTATGAAGCTGTTAATGCACTTTTTACAGATGCACTTTCACTTTTACTAATGTACTTGTTGTTTTTAACAGAGATATTTCTATTTTCTTTAACGTCTCTATTTTTATCTATCTTATATATACTTTTTTACCTCTTGGTCCTGTGTTGTATGTATGCTGTCTGCTGTTTTTGCACAATCTGTATGTTACTGCTGCAACAAATGAATTTCCCCATGGCGGGAGAATAAAGGGCATACTACTATATTATACTATACTATTTTCAAATATTGTGGACTTTACTGAGACATGGTACATTATATGCACATATGCACCTATGCACATACTGTATGTGCACTTTACTTAAACATACCGTACGCTCTTTCCTGTTGCCTCTTACTGACGATTGGCCCATCAACGCCGGGCATATTATTATTTTCTTTGCTTCAAAGACTTCAACTACATCATAACAACATTGCTATGACAATGCAGAGAGTCTTAAGTATTAAGACTGGGTCATTACCTTTTATGGTTATAACAGAGACTGTGCACAAAGGAGCTAAATTATGCATATGCACATGTTTGAGCATGTTTTATTATTAATTGTTTCTGCTCTTACTGTTAGTGTGCACAATTAACCTGAAGGAGGTCATGGAGAGGACATTTTAGCTGACCTCTCCAGCGCTCCTTCATAACTTTTGCATTCGGGGGAAAAGGTTTTGAGTTGCCAGTTAAAGTGGTAGTTCGCTATTTTAGACATTAAGCCCTGTTTGTGTGACTTCTGGGGTGAAGTAGAGATGTTCTCATCACAATTTTGACATTTGGTGCTGAACGGAGCTTTTGGGTATCCAAGACTGCAGCCCCCCCACCTTTACATTGACTCCAATAGAGCACTCAAGCAATCGATTATAAAATGGCATTAAACTTTTGTTTGAGAAGACATGGAACTCACCGTGTGGTCAGTGGTAGACAGCGATAAATTGACCCGAAAATTGCAGCGAAATATGCCTTCTAACTGTTGTTTAGCATTTGGCGGACCTATTTTTCCCCAGACGCCGTTGAATAGCAGTAGACATCCAGCCAGTAGGTAGCGATAGTGTGTTGTTTATGTAGACATCAAGGAGTGAGGTAGAACGGCTATCTTTGAGCGGGACTGGCTACAAAAACTACAGCTTGCTTACAAACCATAGATAGTAACATAAACAAACACATCCCCATTTCCGGTCGCGCGGAGTAATACTAGTCAAACCAATACAATCAATGAAGACAGACAATAATGAATATATCTTCTCTGGAAGCGTATTTCGCGGTGATTTTCGAGCCAACGTATCGCTGCCCACCTCTGACCACTCGGTGAGTTTCATGTCTCTGCAAACGAAAGTTTAATGCCATTTTATGATCGATTGCTTGAGTGCTTCATTGGAGTCAATGTAAAGGTGGGGGGGCTGCAGTCTTGAATACCCAAATGCTCCGTTCAGCACCAAATGTCAAAATTGTGATGAGAACATCTCTACTTCACCCCAGAAGTCACACAAACAA